>NC_048595.1:260727913-261041062 GCF_003668045.3 Cricetulus griseus
TTGGATTGTTTGTCAAAACTCAGGTGTTTTTAGTTGTGTGGGTTAATATCATGGTTTTCAACTCTATTCCATTGGTCTACGTGTCTATTTTTGTGCCAATACCAAGCTGTTTTCAGGACTATAGTTCTGTAATAGAGCTTGAAGACAGGGATGGTGATGCTTCCAGAAGTTCCTTTATTGTACAGCATTGTTTTGACTATCCTGGATCTTTTGTTTCTCCATATGAAGTTGAGAATTGTTCTTTCAAGGTTTGTGAAAAATTGTGTTGGGATTTTGATGGGGATTGCAATGAATCTGTAGATTGCATTTGGCAAGATTGCCATTTTTACTATGCTGATCCTACCTATCCAAGAGCATGGGAGATCTTTTCATTTTCTGGTATCTTTAATTTCTTCCTTTAGAGACTCAAAATTCTTATGGTACAGGTCTGTCACTTTTTTGGTTAGTGTTACCCCAAGGTATTTTTATGTTGTTTGTGGCAAATGTAAAGGGTGATCTTTCTCTGATTTCTTTCTCCATCAATGTGTCATAGGTATATAGTGTAGGGAGCCGTCCCTGCATTCTCCATTACAAGATGGCGCCTGCATCCGGCAGGCACCGAATGTAAACAAGATTATTGCGCAGGCGCTGGGTAATTTTCCATTCCTTGATCTCTGCCTATTCCGTGGCGTCATATGGCCGGATGAGCTGCAGCCAATCATGGGGTGACATGTCCGAGGCGGCGGTTGCCAGCCTTTATTAGGGGACGGGATTCTTGGCTCGGGGTCTCCGCTCTGATAAGCTGATGCTCTCTCTCTCTCAAGATGCATTAAAGCTTTCCTGCAGAAGGATCCGAGTGTCCTGCGTGTATGATTTCTTGCCTGCGAGAACATACAGCGCGCGGGACATATGGTGCCGAAACCCGGGAACATGTGAACATCTCCAGCACCGCGGAGACCCCTCTAACGAGGCGGATTCAGAACTGCAGGGTTGTAAATTCGGAGAGGTATGATTTTTCTGGACTTTGGCTTGGGAATGTTGCTATTGTGGGAGGTTAATATAGAGGCTTCTATGCTTTTACTAGGAGCTATTTTGACTTTTCTCACTGTTGTAACAATCTTAAAGAAGTCCAGAATTACATATCAGAAACCGAATGTGGTGAGAGATGGGGCGCGCCTAACAATAAAATATAAGAAAAAAGGACCTCCCGGGATGTCTAGTGACAAGGGAGTGAATAATTTGTTAAGAGAAACAACAATAAATAAGAAAAAAGGACCTCCTGGGATGTCTACTGACAAGGGAGTGAATAATTTGTTAGATGATTCTGTAAATAAGTTTAAAGCTTTAAATCTTGATAGCTCTAATGACACTAAAAGCTCAAGAGATGGGGTTTTGGAAGGAACAGCTCAGCTGGATAAGGGAGAGACAGAGAAGGAGGGAGAGAAAATAGGGGATAACCGGTCACACCCCGGTAAATTTAAGAGACCTGTTAATCCAGCGGGTGTACTTCCATCAGCACCCCCATTATATGAGTTACAACAAAAATTTGGTACCGACTCCTTTTTACCATTAGAGGAGCGGAGAAAATTGCAGATGGCTTTCCCAGTCTTTGACAGGGGAAAAGGCCGCGCATGTTATTCGCTCAAGTAATTTATGTATGCTTGTTTTAAAATGTTCTATTTCCTGGTACGGCCATTTTGTAGCTGGTCACATGACTGACGGTAGCCATTTTGCTAAAGTTAAAAAAAGGATACTTAGACCGCCATCTTAACTAAAGGTGACCACATGGAAATCAGAGGTACCATCTTAGAAACAAGTTTTTCAGTTAAGATTTAAAATGTTAATGCTTCTATATATTACAGAAAGACCTTAAGGGAATTTAAATTTCTTTTTAAAACCAGTTTTCAAATGTTTGATTTTATTAATGTTTTTACTTAAAGAGCTTCAATTTAGAATTATTTTTAAGCAAAGCCTGACAATGTAAAGTTCTTGTTTTGTAAAAGATGCTAATCTATTATGTTGGTGACATACGCCTTTAAGTTGAGGGCGTTGGCGGCATACACCTTTAATCCCAACACTCGGGAGTAAGAGGCAGATGGATCTTTATAAGATCCTGGTCCGGCAGATCAAATTCCAGGACAGGCTCCAAAGTCACAGAAAAACCCTGCCTCAGAAAGAAGTTAAGCTACTGTTTAAGGAAGTTCAGCTGTATTACAGAAATAAGACTTTACCTAGCCACCTGTGTGCTTCTTAAAAACAGATAATGGGCCGGCTTATACCTCTCAAAAGTTCCAGCACTTCTGTAGACAGATCTGACTGGCTTACCTTATAACCCTCAAGGACAAGGCATTGTGGAACGTGCCCATCGCACACTTAAGTCTTATTTAATCAAACAAAAGGAGGGAATGGGAGCATCCTTACCCTCGGTGCCAAGAGTTGCAATATCCATGGCACTCTTTACCCTTAATTTTCTAAACATTGATGCTCAGGGCCATACTGCGGCCAAGTGCCACATCTCAGAACCTGAAAGGCCAAAGGAAATGGTAAAATGGAAAGATATCTTAACTGGTCTTTGGAGAGGCCCGGATCCTATTCTCATAAGATCCAGGGGAGCGATATGTGTTTTTCCACAGGATGAAGAGAATCCCCTGTGGATCCCGGAAAGACTCACCCGAAGAGCCCCTTTGGACCCTCAAAAGTCGGAACTCCACCCTTTCCCCGGGAGTTGAGAGCCGCTATTATCCAGATTAACTCCTGTCCTTGACGGAGGGACTGTCATCATGGATTGCTTCAGCTGTCTCCTATTTTAAGGAATGGGTGGAGGTGGGATTGTTTGGTGCAGCCGTTTGCTGCGGATTGATGTTGCTTCTCTGGCTGGTCTGTAGGCTCAGGGCTCAAACTAAGAGAGACAAGGTGGTTATCGCCCAAGCGCTTGTAGCTTTGGAACAAGGGGCTTCCACTGATATTTGGCTAACTATGCTTAAGCAATAGGCCGCTGGCCAGACAGCTCTTGCACACCCGGAGCCTAGGCTCATTGCACAGGGTAGAGTGCCTGGCTTGAGCAGCCCATGAGGGATGTCGAGCAAGGCATCACACAGAGAGTTGCCCAATATGCAGGCTTCTCTGGGAGGCATGTTGTCCTGCATAAGGGTTGCCTGCCCTAGTCTCCCTTTCCCAGAAAAACGGCAGAGGACAGGTCGAGAGCGCTTCGGGTCAAGCTAACAGCCTGATGGCGACTCTTGTACACAGTCTTAATATTTGATTGGGAAGGTACAACCTCTGCCTCTATCCCTCAACATTTGGGTGACCTATTTGCTTGTAAAAATATAAAGCCTTATCATTAATTAATAAAAAAGGGGGAGATGTAGGGAGCCGTCCCTGCATTCTCCATTACAAGATGGCGCCTGCATCCGGCAGGCACCGAATGTAAACAAGATTATTGCGCAGGCGCTGGGTAATTTTCCATTCCTTGATCTCTGCCTATTCCGTGGCGTCATATGGCCGGATGAGCTGCAGCCAATCATGGGGTGACACGTCCGAGGCGGCGGTTGCCAGCCTTTATTAGGGGACGGGATTCTTGGCTCGGGGTCTCCGCTCTGGTAAGCTGATGCTCTCTCTCTCTCAAGATGCATTAAAGCTTTCCTGCAGAAGGATCCGAGTGTCCTGCGTGTGTGATTTCTTGCTGGCGAGAAATACAGAGCGCGCGGGACAATATAGTAGGGCTACTGTTTTTTTTTTAGTTAATCTTGTATCCTTCCACTTTGCTGAAGGTGTTTATCAGCTGTAGGAGTTCCCTGATAGAGTTTTTTGGGTCACTTATGTAGACTATCGTATCATCTGCAAATAGTGAGAGTCTGACTTCTTCCTTTCTGATTTGTATTCCATTGATCTCCTTTTGTTGTCTTATTGCTCTAGCTAGAACTTCAAGGACAATATTGAAGAGGTATGCAGAGAGAAGATAGCCTTGTCTTGATCCCGATTTTAGAGGAATTGCATTCAGTTTCTCTCCCTTTAATTTGATGTTGGCTATTGGCTTGATGTATATTGATTTTATTATATTGAGGTATGTTCCTGTTATCCCTGATTTCTCCAAGACTTTTATTATGAAGGGGTATTGTCAAAGGCTTTTCCAGCACCTAGTGAGATGGTTATGTGGTTTTTTCCCTCAGTCTGTTTATATGGTGGATTACATTGATGAATTTTCATATGTTGAAACATCCTTGCATCCTTGGGATGAAGCCTACTTGATCATGATGGATGATTTCTCTGATGTGTTCTTGGATTTGATTTGCCAGTAATTTATTGAGAATTTTTGCATCAATGTTCACAATGGTCTCTAGTTCTCTTTCTTATTTGTGTCTTTGTGTGGCTTGAGTATCAAGTTTATTGAAGCCTCATAAAAAGAGTTTGGAAATGACCCTCCTGCTTCTATTGTGTGGAATACTTTGAGAAGACTTGGTATTAGCTGTTCTTTGAATTTCTGGTAGAATTCTGTACTGAAGCCATCTGGCCCTGGGCTTTTTTTGGTTGGGAGACTTCTGATGACTGCTTCTATTTCATTAGGGGTTATAGGCCATTTTAAATTGCTTATCTGTTCTTGATTTAATTTTGGTAAGTGAAACCTTTCTAGAAAATTGTCAATTTCCTTTAGATTTTCAAATTTTGAGGAATATAGGTTTTCAAAGTATGACCTGATGATTCTTTGGATTTCCTCGGTGTCTGTTATTACACCCCCACTTTTCATTCCTGATTTTTATCAATTTGGATGTTCACTCTCTGCTGTTTGGCAAGTTTGGATAAAGGTTTGTCTATGTTGGTGATTTTCTCGAAGAACCAACTTCGTTATATTGATTCTTTGTATTGTTCTCCCAGTTTCCATTTTATTGATTTCAGCCCTCAATTTGATTATTTCCTGGCATCTGCTCCTCCAGGGTGTATTGACTTCTTTGTGTTCTAAAGCTTTCAGTTGTGCTGTTAATTCTCTAGTGTGAGTATTCTCCTGTTTTTTCATGTGGGCACTTAGTTCTATGAACTTTCCTCTTAGCACTGCTTTCAAAGTTTCCCATAGCTTTGGGTATGTTGTGTCCGAATTCTCATTGAATTCTATGAAATCTTTAATTCCTTTTTTTAATTCTTCCTGGATGCAGGAATTGTACAATTGGGTATTACTTAATTTCCATGAGTTTTTTGTAATTCGTTTGGTTGTTGAATTCTAACTTTAAAGCATGGTGATCTGAGTAGATACATGGAGTTATTTCAATTTTTTTGTACCTGTTGAGGTTTGCTATGTTGCCAACTATGTGGTCAATTTTAGAGAAGGTTCCATGTGGCGCTGAGAGGAAGTTAAATTTTTTTTGTATTTGGATGGAGCGTTGTATAGATATCTGTTAAGTCCAATTGCGCCATAACTTCTATTAGTTTCTTTGTGTCTTTGTTAAATTCTGTCTGGTCTTCCTGTCCATTGGAGAGAGTGGGGTGTTGAAATCTCCCACTCCAAGTGTGTGCGGTTTTATGTGTCATTTGAGTTTTAGTAATGTTTCTTTTTATAAACGTTGATGCCTTTGCATTTGTGATATAAATGTTAAGAATTGAGATTTCATCCTGATGGATTTCTCCTGTGATGAGTAGGAAGTGACCTCCATCTCTTTTGATTGATTTTAGTTTAAAGTCCAATTTGTTGGATATTAGGATTGCTATCCCCGCTTGTTTCTTGGGTCCATTTGATTGGAAAATCTTCTCCCAACCTTTAATTCTTAGGTACTGTCTGTCTTTGAAGTTGAGGTGTGTTTCTTTCATGTAGCAGAAGGATGGATTCTGTCTTCTTATCCATTCTGCTAATCTGTGTCTTTTTATAGGTGAGTTAAGAACATTAATGTTGAGGAATATTAATGACCATTGATTATTCATTCTTGTTTGTTTTTGATTTGGTGATGGTGGCAAAATTATGTGTGGGATTCTATACCTTTTTCCTGGTAAAATAGTATCATCTATTGCCTATATTTTTCTGGTTGTAGTTAACTTCCTTGGGTTGCAGTTGTCCTTCCAGAACTTTCTGTAGGGCTGGATTTGTGGATATGTATTGTTTGAAATTTTTTTTCATGGAATATCTTGTTTTCTCCATCTATATTGATTGAAAGCTTTCCTAGGTATAGTAGTCTGGGCTGGCATCCATGGTCTCTTGGTGTACGTAGAATATCTACTCAGGACCTTCAGGCTTTCAGAGTTTCCATGGAAAAGTCAGGTGCAATTCTGAAAGGTTTGTCTTTATATGTTACTTGACCTTTTTCCTTTGCTGCTCTTAATATTTTCTCTTTATTCTGTATGTTTGGTGTTTTGATTATTATGTGGTGAGGAGACTTTTTTTTTGGTTCAGTCTATTTGGTATTCTTTAGGCTTCTTGTAGTTTCATTGGCATGTCTTTCTTTAGGTTGGGAAGGTTTTCTTCTATGATTTTGTTGAATATGTTTCCTGTGCCTTGGAGTTGGATTTCTTCACCTTCTTCTATACCTATTCCTAGGTTTGGTCTTTTCACGGTATCCCATATTTCCTGGATATTTTGTGTTAGGGATTTTTGGACTTAAGATTTTCTTTGGTTGATGATTCTATTTCTCCTAGTGTATCTTCAATTCCTGAGCTTCTCTCTTCCATCTCTTGTATTCTGATCATTATGGTTGCATCTGTAGTTCCTGATCATTACCCAGGTATTCTATTTCCAGCATTCTATCAGATTGTGCTTTCTTTATTGTCTCTACTTCAGTTTTTAGGTCTTGAACTGTTTCCTTGAGAGATTTGTTGATATCTTGTATTTTTTGGTTTGATTTTTCTTCCATTTCTTTAAGGGATTTTCCCATGCCCTCTTTGAGGTCCTCTATCATTTTCATGAAGATGTTTTTAAGGTCATTCTCTTCTGCTTCATCTGCATTGTGATGTTCAGGTGTTGCTGGTGTATGTTTCCTAGCCTCCGGTGGTGTCATATTGGGTTTTCTGTTGTTGAATATGCTTTTACATTGTCCTCTTCTCATCCTTTCTTCTCATGGGTGTAGCAGGAGTGTCTTTCTTTCCTGGTGGGTATGGGACCAAGGCTCCCTTCTGGTAGATACAAACAGTTCCAATACTCTCATGTCTGTCCTCTTGTCATGGATGGAGGTGGCACTGTTACCAGGGCCTTGGCAGTGTCGGGGTGTATTGGATCCTGCTGCCAAGGTCAGATCCAGTGGGCAGACCCCTGGCGTCAGATGTTTCCAAGCAGGGCTGCAGATTTATCAGACTTACCTTATTGGATGCCAGCGGAAGTGTCCTGTCTTTTAATTTTTCATATAGTTGTTAATACTGTAGAAAGAGAAATAAAGTCAGGCATTGGTGGTGCATGTCTTTAATCCCAGCACTCGGGAGGCAGAGGCAGGTGGATCTTTGTGAGTTCGAGGCTAGCCTGGTCTCCAGAGTGAGTACCAGTATAGGCTCCAAAGCTACACAGAGAAACCCTGTCTGGCAAAACCAAAAAAAAAAAAAAAGAAAGAAAGAGAAATAAGTACTGCTACAGACTGCCTATAATTAATGGTTTAAATTCCCATTTTAAGATAAACTCATAGTATTAAGGCAAGGGAAATCATTTTTCTTCCTACTGTGTTAATATATTCTTACTAAATGTTGGGATTCCTAGTTAATGAACCTGATTTTATTTGGTGACATTCATCCTTTGAAGAGTGTATGAGATATTATATTTGGCTTATCAACTAAAAGCACATGAGAAAATTTTATCTAAATACAATTTAAAATGTGAAATCATATTATTTCAAGAAGTGATTCATGTGGTTAGATTTTGACCATGACCAATAGATTTGCTATCTCTACAGGGAATTTGGATTCTTAAAACAATGGTTCTCAACTGGTAAATTCTGACCCTTTTGGGGGTCAAGTGGCCTATTCACAGAAGTTGCCTAAGACCATTGGAAAACACAGTTATTTACATTACAATTCATAACATTAGCAAAATTATTGCGATGTAGTAGCAATGAAAGTAATTTTATGATTGGGGTCACTACAACATGAGGAACTATGTGGTGATATATTGTTTATGATCTATTAAACCTACTGGAGATCAGTTTGCAAGCCTGGCAAACTAGCTAGCTATAGAAACTAGACAGTGGTAGCACACACCTTTAATTCCAGGACTCAGGAAACAAAGGCAGATGGATATTTCTGAGTTCTAGGCAACCCTGAGCTACATAAGGGGACGAGTACATAGCTCATGCCTTTGATTTGAGCATTTGGGATCACATGCCTTTTATTCCAGTGCTAGGAAGGTGGAGACAGGAGGGCATGGCTGGTGGAAAAAGGAATATAAGGAGGAGGAATCAGGAATTCAGAATTTTTTGCCTCTGAGGATTTGTGGAGACAAGATAGCAATTTGAGCTGAGTAGAGGTAAAATCTACTGGCTTGGCTGCTTTGCTTCTTTGATCTTCAGTTTGAAGCTTGAACCTGAATATCAGTCACTGGGTCATGTATTTATCATGTTGCAGAACTGTGATAAAGGATCGCAGCATTAGGAAGGGTGAGAACACTGCTCAAAGGATATATGCTAAATTTTCATCACAGCAAACATCTTTTTTGCTCCAACCTAGGATATATCATTTTTAACTGATTTTAGATAAGTGCTCTTTGTGTAAGTTCCTAGCCAACAAAAAAATTAAACAAAATCAATTATAGATATTGCTTATTTAATCTAATTTACTTTACTGTGTTTCTTGGGTATTATAGAGTTGTTTTTGTAATTCAAAATTTGTGACATCCATACCTAAAACATGGCCATTTGTGTCTTTTTATCATTAGAATACGCTCGTTCTGTGTCTCATTCATATCTGGTAGATATATCCAACTTTTTCCATTATTTTTTATTGATTATCTACAATTATTGATTTTTAAAAATATTATTACTATAGTTATTTCAGGTTCTTATGAACTGTACCACAGAAAATAGTAAGCTAAAGTGACAAGTGAATGTGTTTTCTGACTGCTTCACTATCTTCTCTCTACTTCCTTGCTTTCTCCAAGTTGATACACTCTTTAAGACATAACTAGACTAAAATTGTGTAATGATTTCTGAATGTTCATTTTAATTTCTAAGTGGTTTATTTTTGTTTGTATGAGTCTGTGTTTGTGTGTGTCATGTATGTTCAGGTAACCACAACGTCCAGAGGGGGCATGGGATCTCTTGTAACTCAATTATAGGTGAGCCAAGTGACATGAGGCTTAGGAACTGAACTTTCAACTTCTGAATGAGCAACTAGTTTTCTTTACACCTGAGCCATCTCTCTAGTCTTTCATTTTATTGTTCTTTTTAAAAATATGCTACTTTGCGTTTACTTATGAACATGTGAACACGACATGCATGCGTGTCATGCTATATTTGTGGAGGACAGAGGTCAAATTTGAGGGGTCAGTTCTTGTCTTTCATCTTGTTAAGAAAGGGTCTGTCTTCTTTATGCCACAGTTCAGGCTATTTGACTCATGATGTTTTGTGTCTGTGTCTATTCTTCATCTCACTAGAGAAGTTCTAGGATTACACACACACACACACACACACACACTCACGTTTGTGTGTGTATGTTCCACCTCATCAATGTTTTATGTAGTTTCCAGAAAAAAACTCAGTTCATCAGGCTATATGAAAAGCAGTTTCATCATGAGTGATCTCCTTTGCTCTTCTTGTTCATTTTTAGCTGAATAACAAAATATAAAAACTCTGCAAATTTCTTGGGTACAATATTATGTTTGATGTAAGTACATATAATGTTTAGGCCATATAATACACGTGTATCTCATGATGGAGAAAATGGGGCAAATTTCCTCTAACTGGGGAAGGACAGGAAGGGCATCAAAAAGGAAGGAGAGACAAATAATATTAAGGATATTTTAAAAGGCCACAGGAAATTAAACACTTTATAAAATTATTTAAAAATGCATTATATACATATATGTTTATATGTATCCTAGATAGATTTAAATATATATTAGATGTTGTTATATCATTTGGGATTAAATATATATCTAAGCAATGTTATAGCATTTGGGATGATAAGGCTCACTCCAAAAGTCATACACTATCTGACAACACCCCAGTGGTAGGCATGGGAAATCTTTTGAACTGTTGTTCAGGGAATCCAAGCACTCCCAAACCAATATAGACCTTTGCTGTTGCCTTTTGTTGGCTTCCAGAACTTGAGAACAAAAGCCTGTTGCTAAGGAAATAGCACACTTTGAATGCAGAATTTAGAGGAATTGAACTGAATTTGACCTGGAAACCTTGTCCATGAGTACTAGCTCTCAGTACCGGAAGGTGCTAAGCAAGCTGCTAAGCTGTAAGCCAACGAACCACAACAGTGATTGGCCAGGCCAAATATTCTCAAGGGTACAATACTAGCACTTTTAACTTTGTAGTAACCCAAACTGTCTAATTGGGCTTAAGGTCCATTCAGTAAAAGGGAATTCTAGCCTAGTATTGTACACTTAGCTTAGACGACTACTTGTAGCTGGAGAAATCACACCACAGAGCAGAATCAACTACTGTCATTTCCCTAAACCAATATAAACTCTAACTATATTTTAAATACATATCCTTATAGCCACAGACAAGTGTAGTCATCATACCTCATCAAAGAAACTTCATTTAGAAGCTGATGGAGATGATAAGAGAAATTCATTTATTCTGGAGAATAAATGACCAAAGTGTTCCCTGCTCTAAGAGATACATTTACCCTGCTCCTAAGGCTCAGGGAAACATCACAAAAGAGGAGGCAGACAGTCTGTATGGGTAGAAGATCAGCGTGCCTGCCTCTAGACAGCTTCATTTAGACACGATATAGATAGTGTATTCATGAAATATTAGCAATATGCTTACCTAAGCAAGACTTTCTTAATGACCCCACCAGTTGACATGCTAGCATAGATGGGGAAATTTCACAGTTTCACCTCTGTATTAAGAGCTATAATCAATTGATGTTTAGAGAGGAAGAATCAGATTTCTACTGAGATTTGACCCCAATAAGCTATACAACATCAAGTTGTCAGTCCTAAACATGTATACCTATGAGCAACACTAAATGGATTCAGGAGGTCTGTATACATGTGAATATATATAATATGTGATATATTTATATAAATGTATCAATATACATACATATATATATGTAAATCAATAATAATTATAGCAGAAGAGGTCATGAATTAGAGTAGGAGCAAGAGGCACAGGAAGATTTGAAGAGGACAGAGGCAGGGATGGAAAAGATGAAAATACAGTACTCATTTATGAAAGGCTAATTTTTGTTTTCATTTTCAAATTTATCTTTTTATTTTTTTGTTAGTTTAAATTAGGAACAAGCTTGTTTCACATATCAATCCCTTTTCCCTCTCCCACCCTTCACCCCCACCCCTGACCTACCCCCACCCCATTCACCCTCCACTCCCCAGGCAGAGGAGGGCCCTCTACGGGGGGCTCCCCAAAGTCCACCAATCATCCTAGGCCGGATTTAGGCCTTCCCCCATGTGTCCAGGCTAAGAGAGAATCCCTCCAAATGGGATGGCCTCTCAAAGTCCCATCTTACACCAGGAGAAAATACTAATGTACTACCAGGGGCCCCCTAGAGTGCAGAGGCCTCCTCATTGACATCTATGTTCAGGGGTCTGCAACTAAGTTCCAGAGTTCAGTTCAGTGTATATCTGTGGATGTCTGCCTCTGCTTTCATCCGCCACTGGATGAGGGCTCTAGGATAGCATAAAAAGTAGTCATCAATCTCATTTTAGGGGAAGGGCGTTTAGGTTATCCTCTTCACCATTGCCTGGATTGTCAGTTTGTATCATCCTTGTAGGTCTCTGGAAATCTCCCTGGTGCCAGATCTCTCCTCTGACCTATAATGGCTCCCTCTAATATGGTATCTTTCATCCTGCTCTCCTCTATTCTACCCCCAACTTAAATTCCTGCTCCTCTATTTCTTCCTCTCCTGTCCTCTTCTCCTCCTCTCATTCTGGAAGCTCCTCCCCTAACCTCATGCTCCAAATTAGCTCAGGAGTTCATGCCACTTGCCATTCCTGGGGTCCATGAATTTTTCCCTTAGTGTCCTTCATGTTTCCTAGTTTCTTTGGTGAAGAGGATTGTAGGCTGGTAATCCTTTGCTCTATGTCTAAAATTCATATATGTGTGAGTACATACCATGTTTGTCTTTTTGTGACTGGGTTACCTCACTCAGGATGGTTTCTTCTAGTTCCATCCAATTGCCTGCGAATTTCAAGATGCCATTGCTTTTTTCTGCTGAGTAGTACTCCATTGTGTACATGTACCACATTTTCTCAATCCACTTTTTCATTTGAGAGGCATCTAGGTTGCTTCCAGGTTCTGGCTATTATAAACAATGCTGCTATGAACATGGTTGAACATATGTCCTGGTTGTATGAACATGCACTATCTGGGTATATACCCAATCGAGGAATGGCTTGATCTTGAGGTAGACTGATTCCAATTTTTCTGAGCAACCGCCATGCTGATTTCCAGAGTGGTCTTACAAGTTCACACTCCCAACAGCAATGGAGGAGTGTTCCTTCTTCTTCACATCCTCTCCAGCATAGATTGTCATTGGTATTTTTGATTTTAGCCATTCTGACAGGTGTGAAGTGGTATCTCAGAGTTCTTTTGAGTTGCATTTCTCTGATGGCTAAGGATTTTGAGCACTTTCTTAAGTGTCTTTCAGCCATTTCAGATTCCTCTGTTGAGTATTCTCTATTTAGTTCTGCACCCCACTTTTTAATTTCATTGTTTGGTTCTTTGGTGGCTAGCTTCTTGAGTTCATTGTATATTTTGGAAATCAGCCCTCTGTCAGATTTGGGGTTGGTGAAGATCTTTTCCCATTCTGTGGCGGTCTAGGAAGTCTTTAATTTCTTTTTTTATTTCTTCCTCAACCCAGAAATGGTGCAATTGGGTGTTATTCAATTTCCATGAGTTTGTAAGTTTTCTGCAATTTGTATTGCTGTTGAATTACAGCTTTAAAGAATGGTGACCTGACAAGATACAGGGTGTTATTTCAATTTATTTGTATCTGTGGTGGTTTTCTTTATTGCCAACTATGTGGTCAATTTTAGGGAAATTACCATGTGGCCTTGAGAAGAAGGTATATTCTTTTGTGTTTGGATGGAATGTTCTACAGATATCTGTTAAACCCAGTTGGGTCATAACTTCTGTTACATCCTCTGTTTCTATGTTAAGTTTCTGTCTGGTGCTTCTGTCTAGTGGTAAAAGCAGGATGTTAAAGTCTCCTACTATAAGTGTGTGTGGCTTTATTTGTGGTTTGAGTTTTAGTAATGTTTCTTTTACAAATGTGGTTGCCTTCATATTTGGGGCATAGATGTTCAGGATTGAGACTTCATCTTAATGTACTTTTCTTGTGATGAGTATGAAATGCCCTTCTTCATCTCTTTGATTGATTTTAGTTTAAAGTCTAATTTGTTAGATATTAGGATTGCTACACCAGCTTGTTTTGGGGCCCATTTGATTGGAAAATCTTTTCCCAACCCTTTCCTCTGAGGTAACGCCTGTCTCTGAAGTTGAGGTGTGTTTCCTGTATACAGCAGAAGGAGGGATTCTTTCTTTGTATCCATTCTGTTAGCCTGTATCTTTTTATGGGCAGGTTAAGACCATTGACATTGAGGGATATTAATTGTTGGTTCTTGTTTGTTTTGGATTTATTGTTGGTGGTGTCATTGTGTGAGTATTTCACCCTCCTGTTTATTTTCCTGTATCATAAAATTGGAATATCTGTTACCTATGTATTTGTGAGTGTAGTTATCTTCGTTGGGTTGGAGTTTTCCTTCTAGAACTTTCTGTAGTGCTGGATTTGTGGATATGTATTGTTTAAGTCTGTTTTTATCATGGAATATCTTGTTTTCTCTATCTATATTGATTGAAAGTTTTGCTGGGTACAATAGTCTGGGTTGGCATCCATGCTCCCTTAGTGTTTGTAGGATACCTATCCAGAACCTTCTGTCTTTTAAAGTCTTCATTGAGAAGTTGGGTGTGATTCTGATAAGTCTGCCTTTATATGTTACTTGGACTTTTTCCTTTGCTGCTCTTAGTATTTTCTCTTTATTCTGAAGGTCTGGTGTTTTGATTATTATGTGTCGAGGGGACTTCTTTTTGTGGTCCAGTCTGTTTGATGCTGTGTAAGCTTCTTGTACTTTCATAGACAAATCCTTCTGTAGGTTGGGGAAGTTTTCTTCTATGATTTTGTTGAATATGTTTTCTGTACCTTTGAGCTGTATTTTTTCACCTTCTTCTATACTTATTATTCTTAGGTTCAGCCTTTTCACATTGCTCCATATTTCCTGAATATTTTGTGTTAAGGATTTGTTGAACTTGAGATTTTCTTTGGTGGATGACTGTATATCCTCTAGCGAGTCTTCAACAACTGAGATTCTCTCTTCCATCTCTTGAATTCTATTGGTTATACTCACATCTTTAGTTCCTGATCGTTTATCCAGACTTTTCATTTCCAGCATCACCTCATTCTGTGTTTTCTTTATTGTTTCTATTTCAGCTTTCATGCCTTGAACTGTTTTGAGTGCTTCCTTCATTTATTTGATTGTTTTTTTCTTGGCTTTCTTTAATTCTTTACGAGATTTGTTTACTTCTTGAATTTTTGGTTTGACTTTTCCTCCATCTCATGTAATTTTTTGCATTTTTTTCTTCTATTTCTTTAAGGGATTTTGTTGTTTCTTCTTTAAGGGACTCTGTCATCTTCCTAAGATAATTTTTGAGGTCCATCTGTTCTTCATCTTCTGTGTTGTACTTTTCAGAACTTGCTGGTGTGGAGTCCCTAGATTCTGGTGGTGTCATATTGGTTTTTCTGTTGTTGAGTGTGTTCTTACTCTGTCTTTTTCCCATCCCTTCTTCCAGTGAGTGCATGTGGGACCCCTTTCTCTCTCAGGTGGCTGGGGGAAGGCTCAACATCTGGCTGCAGTGGATGGCAGAGGGTGATGGGTGGACAAGAGTGGGGTGTGTGCAGACTCAGGGTGGGCCTTCTGGATAGGGGAGGTCCACTCTTGCCCAGGTGGGCTCAGGGAAAAGCAATCAGGGGTTGATGTGGGAGTTTTGGGGGTGGGCAGAGCAGCGCCCAGACTCACCTGGGGTTCCGGTGCCTTCAGAAGGACAGAGGGTAGAGTGTGGACATTGGTGAGGTGTGTCTGGACTCAGGGTGGGCCTTCCAGTTTGAGCAGGTCCATTCTTGTTGGGGGGGAGTGTTTCAGGCAGAAGTCAGCAGGGGTTGATCGGGGAGGTTGGGGGAACAGAACAGCACCCAGACTCACCTGAGGCTCGGGCGCCTTCAGCAGGACAGAAGGTGGAGAGTGGACTGGGGTGAGGAGTGTCCAGACTCAGGGTGGGCCTTCTGGTCTGAGCAGGTCCACTATTGTCGGGGTGGGCTCAGGCAGAAGTGAGCAGGTGATGATGGGGGAGGTTGGGGGGCAGGTATAGCTGCACCCACACTCACCTGAGGCTAGGGCACCGGCCGAGTGTCGAAAGGCTAATTTTTTAAAACCTTTAAATTAAAATTTAAAAAATCATAAAAGCTGTGCATGTTGCTGGGGTACAATCTTAGGTTTGATATATGTACATATAAGTGTCAGTCAGATTATGCATCTTTTTCTCCAACTTTCTTAAATGTGCTATACTTTGATACAATGTATAGTCACTATTCTGTGAGACAACACAGGTTATTTTGTGCCTAACTGTGACCCTGTGCCACTGAAAAACCTTTCCTTGTCCCCCCACTCCCACTCTTCTGACTGTCCTTGACTGCTGATCACCAAACATTCTCCTTTCAACTTTATTGAGATCCACTTTTGCACATTATCCATATGTATGAGATCATGCCGTTCTTGTCTTTCTATGACTAATGTACTCTACTAAATATGATTTTCAATTCCATGAATATTGTTGTGACAGCATTTCATCTTTTTTATAGATGAATAGTATTCTGTGGAGTATTTATACAATATTTGTTTTATGTGTTTTTCAGTTGATAGCCACTTGTGGTGTTTCTACTTCTTAGCTATTTAGAATACTATTTTGTAGTGCTAATTAATAGTAATTATAAATAGCACTTTGAATAGTTGTGATGAACATGGTTATCTCACTCCCTTTCCCTATTTCCTTCAGATAGATGCTCTGTATTTTAATTGCTGGATAATAAGACAATTCTAAGTTTTTATGTGATTTCTGTAACAATTTTTTTTTTGTTTTCATGACAGGGTTTCTCTGTGAAACAGGCCTGTCTGTCCTGGAACTCACTCTGTATACCAGGCTAGACTCTCTCTCAGAGATCAGCCTGCCTCTGCCTCCCATGTGTTTGGATTAATGGTGTGTGCCATCACTGTCCAGCCTGTAGCAATTTCTGTAAGAGTTGTGCTAATGTCCCTCACTTTAAATTAAAAGCTTGTGATGATTAATCATGGAAGTAATATGAAAAATTGAGAGGGGATAAATACTGTCCCTCCTGCATCATTGATTAAGCCACCGGTACAAAAGAAAGGTCTCTGAAAGGAATTAAAATTTGTTATATCTCTGGACAAGCAAATGATAACAAAGCCACCCTGGCATCTTGGTGATATGGAGAAACTCAACCAGGGAACTTCTACAGCTGATAAACACCTTCAGCTATGTGGCAGGATACAAGATTAACTCAAAAAAATCAGTAGCCCTACTATATACAGATGATAAATGTGCAGAGAAAGAAATCAGAGAAACATCACCCTTTACAATTGCCACAAACAACATAAAATACTTAGTTAAAATTGTAGTATTGGTTGGAGTTTAAAATATATGTGTGTGCAACCATTTGACCACATTAACTTTAACCACAGGTGCTGGTGAGAAAGAAAAACCACATGATCATCTCACTAGATGCTGAAAATGCCTTTGGCAAAATCCAACACCCCTTCATGATAAAGGTCTTGGAGAGATCAGGGGTAACAGGAACATACCTCAACCTAATAAAAGCAATACACAGCAAGCCAACAACCAACATCAAAATAACACTCAACGTGTTTCCCCTAAAATCAGGAACAAGACAAGGCTGTCCACTTTTTCCATATCTCTTCAGTATTGTCTTTGAAGTTCTAGTGAGAGCAATAAGAGAACAAAAGGAGATCAATGGGGTACAAATTGGAAAGGAAGAAGTCAAACTTTCACTATTTGCAGATGATAAGCTAGTCTACATAAGTGACCTGAAAAACTCTACTCAGTAATTATGACAATACATAAAGATATATGTGCTTAAAATTTTAAATGCTATTGCAAAGCTAGGTATCTAACTCAGTGGAAGAGTTATCTATTGTATATGAGGTCCTGTGTTTGATCCCAGTGTCACTTGAATGAATGAATGCGTTATTAGAAAGATTCCAAAAAAAAGTACCTAAATGAACTCCTCCAACCTGTAGCTTAAATTTTTGCTTTTATCTTAAAGCAGTATAAGTAAATGAAACAATGTTAGTAAAGCAACTCTTTGTACTAATTAGAATTTTAAATGAAGGATAGTATACAAGTATGCATGTTAAATTTTTGAGTGTATAACATAATATATTGTGCTTTGCTAAATTTCTCAAACAAGGAATCTGCTGAGTAAGATGCCTGTATGTTATATAATGATCAGCATTTTAATTTTCAATGATCTATCAAAAGTTGTTCTTAAAATTTTAAATGATATATATCTAAGATATATTTATCCATGTCTATCTATCTATCTGTATGCACACATATAAATAGATTATAGATGATAGATAGACATAGATTTTTAGAAATTATTATTTAATATGTTTAGGTGGGTCAACAAACAACATTATTACAACATATACAGGCTGTAGAAGATACCTCTACAGGCCTTTCATAAATGTAGACTACTTCTAGATATATCTGTTAATATTTTACCATCACTTTTGTCTTTGCAACTGAATTTAATGTCTAATATACCTTTTGAGTATCTAGAAAAATGTAAAAATAAAATAAAATATGTGATATTTGCAATGTTAAAAACAAAGATTTTTATTTTATAAAAACATGTGCAACTCCTAACAGTGGGAGAAGGAGGGTCTCTGACTCTTTGCCTGTTTTTAGGACCCTTTTCCTCCTCCTGGGTTGCCTCAGCAAGCCTTGATATAAGTGTTTGTGTCTAGTCTTGTTGCATCTTGTTATGCCATGTTCAAGAGTTGGGCTCTTTTCTGAAATGAAATAGAGAAGCAGTGGGTCTTAGAGAGAGGAGAGGTGGAGGGAGTGGAGGCTCTGGTCAGGATATATTATATGAGAGAAGAATAAACTAAAAGAAAAAAATGCCTTTTCATCTATTAATATCAACATAATATTGAGTGTGACCAACTAACATCTATATTTTTGTTTGTTAATAAATATAAGAATATATAAGCATCCAAAAATAATGAACTTTAATTTATCAAGTTTCTTGGTTAAAAAAAAAACAGAAAACCTGTACTATTTTTAAGTAGGTGAAGTACAAGTTGAATACCTGAAGACACATTGTCTTATTCATTTCTTTTTGTCTCTAGGAGTCACAAGATGAATTTGAATCCTACTCGGGCATGTTAATGTGAAATCACACATTGTTCATTATATATCTTAGTTTACATTGCATTAAGCAAATTTGAACACCATGCTGAAGTTATTTGATATGGAATGTCTTTCTGTATGCTGTGAATATGTGTTGCATTTATTGGTTGATGAATAAAGCTGTTTTGGCCAATGGCCAGGCAGAATAAAAACCAAGTGGGAAAGCCAAACAAAGATGCAGAGAGAAAGAAGGTGAGTCAGGGAGACATCATATATCTGCTGAAAGAGTAACACACCAGAACATTACTGGTAAGCCATGTAGTTACACACAGATTAGTAAAAGTCGGTTACTTTATGTATACAGCTAGTCAGTAATATGCCTGAGCCATTGGCCAAACAATTATAATTAATATTAAGCCTTAGAATGGTTATTTGGAAACTGGTGGGTGGGATGAGAAACTTCCAGTCACAGGTATTTTCATGAAAGCTAATTATAAAGAGAAATGCCATAAAACATCTTAGATGAGTCTCTACCTGGACAGTTCTCCAAATGTCTTTAATTGTTTAGTCATTGATAATAGTCTTATAACCATAGATGGTGGCCTGTGGATATTCTAATTATTTTGCCAATATCTTAAAGATCCTCTTATACATTAAATGAATATGAATGAACATGCATTTCATATTTTATAGTTTGCATGTATAATATATGGTTTTCTTGCTGTAATAAATAGTTTTTAAATAATTTACAAACTACCATTTTTGAACACTTGTTCATACAGACTATTTTAAGTTCCTGAGAAATTATACATATAGTAAATAACACAGTGAACAAAAGCTTTGAAAATTTTTCTCAGGAGAGGTGTGGTAACTATGGTGATGCAGACAATAAATGAAAAGTAAAAAAAAAAAATAAAAATGAAACATCAACCTAATGTAGCAATTACCACAAGACTTTAAGGGGATAAATGGATAGGAAACCATAGTGAATCTATGTTATGAGATAAAAGTGTCTTTAAAGAAAACAAATTCAAACAGAATACTAAGTAGTAAGCATTATGAGTTAAAACAAGGTAAGAATGGTCACAATGATGATTAAACACAACAGAGAACAAGCTGAAGGCCAGTGTGGTTATACATTCATGGGTATCAGGGAGAATAGTGAAATAAATCTTGGAGGGATGGATAGTCAGTTCAGATATGGCTTTTTCAATAATGACAGTTTTTTTTTTTATAAATGTTTGGGCTCAGTTCAAGTGTGATGAAAATTCACCAGTGAATTTTAAGAAAATATGCAAGAAAACCTCCTCACACTTTAAAATGATAAATCAGGGCAAGACAAGAAAATGTGAGAACAACATAAGGGAGGAATGCTTTAGAATCTCAAAGATTACAGGATGGTAGTGTCAGGGGTGATAATCTGAGATTTTATTGGTTATCCCTGCTTTGATAAAGATGGCACTACACTTGTCAGTGGCTTGTTTTTAGTGCAACAAAAAAAGATGAGTCAAGGATGGGAGAAATGAATGTACCATTAAGGCCATTTGCTGTTCTTAATGAGGATCTGAGTTTGTTCCTAGAAACCACATCTAGTGGCTCACACCTGCCTATAGCTCCAGCTGCATATGATCATGTAGGTGGAGTTTCTTTCCAGCCTGGTCCTGTAGCCGATTGCCCCAATTAAACACACAGAGACATAATAATAACAAAAGGGTTGGCTGATGTCTTAGGCTTCTCACTGGCTAACTCTCTCTCTCTTAATTATTATCCTATAACTACTAATCTATGTATTTCTACATGGCTTTATTTTACCAGAGAACACCTGGTGCAACCTATCTTCCTAATCTCTACATGGTGTCTCTCAAGGCTTCGCTCTCTCTCCTTGTCCTTCCTCTTGTAGAACCACCTATACTTGCTCCCTGGCTATTGGACAATCAGTGTTGTATTCATCAATCCAATAAGAGAAACATATATACAGAAGGACATCCCCCATAAAATCAGATGTTATTTTTCTGGCTGCAGCCATGCATGCTCAAGTGAACATACACACAAATAAAAATTAAAATAAAACTTAAACAAAACAAAAGAAAAATTCTTTAAAAAGAAAAACATGGGGATAAAACATAATATCTTGGCCTCACTAACTCTAATTGGGAACACTGAGAGAAGGAGGGGTTTAAGAGATCAGGAAAATGACAGTCATGTGACCATTTTGAGAGCTATGACACTAATACTATATTCTGCTAAAGATCTCAGGTAGGTAGTTGTAAATACAATTCAGTTTCTCAGTGGATGGCTAATGCTTGGAGACATCGAATAATTCTCATCAATATTTGGACCTATGAAGGCCACAGGTATGGATAATCTCATCTAGAGAGAGAGGGCAAGGTCAGGAAAAAAGAAAGACATGGAATCATGCTTTCTGTATCAGTTTTCCATGGTAAGGAAAAAAAGAAGTATGCTCATACCTAGCAAGAAGGCTAGGGAAGAGAAGAGAATGAGACCCAAGCAACCCACACTGAAGTAGGAAGTTAAAAAAATGTTTTGGGAAAAGAAAATGAAATCAGTAATTTTGATGTGGAACGGAAAAGGTTATTTTGACTTGATAGAAGAGAGCTCTTCTAGTGACTCTTCGGACAACACCTATGAGGTAATCCTTGGATGTTATGATAAGACAAATCCTCCAGTAGATGGGAACAAATACAGAAACTCACAGCTGGACAGTGTACAGAGAATGAGATACTTTAGAACACTAAGTTTTAAATGGGGTGTTCCCATCAAATCTTTTTCTTCAGGCCTTAGGGAACTACAGGAATAGGAGGCAGAAAGATTGTATGAACCAGAGGGGTTGAAAGACGGCAAGCAAACACAGTAGAACCAATGCACACATGCTCTCAAGACTGTTGCAGAATGCACATGGCATGCACAGGTGTCTAAGCCAGATGTGGTCCCAGCACTGAGAAGAGAAGTGGACACAAACTCTCATCCCTAACTCAGAAATTATCTCCAATTGGTAACTGTTCACAAATGAAAAATTGGTTTTCTCTCTCACTGCAGGTACAAACTACTCTTAGGGCCAGCCCCCCTGCCCAACAGTAGATGGCCAACATAAAAAAACTCAAAGGCATTTCAATTCACTTAATATATTTTCAATTACACTTAATATATTTTCATTCACATACATATTAATGTTACCATCATTAACATTAAAAAAATTGAACAATGCAATTATCTCGTGGGTTTTCTTGCTTCCTGTTCTAGTTGTTGCCTACTCACTCAGGTTTTTATTACCACAGTAATGCATTATTATTGATGACTTTTTCCTTCACATTGGAACTAGACCCCAATGAGATCATATGGTCCAAACTCTTTTGCATTGGACTCCCATCCATCTTAATTTTTCTCGTTGCTCTGGGAACATCACTATATAATAACCATGCAATTTTACTTTATTATTGACAGATGTTTTGATTTCTTTCCAGTCTTTGGACATTCAAAGTTAGAGAATATGCTAAGATTTCCGTTAACCATGCATTTTGCAGAGCTAGACAAACATACACCTTCTTGGAAATGTGACTAGAAGTGTGATTTGTTTTCTGGGTCTTCTCCAGTAGAATGATCCAGTTACGTTTCATCTCTCCTAGCGCATGAAGCCTATAATCTTCTTAACCTCTATGCAGGATCAAGGAACAGTTATAAAAATAAAGATAGGAAAGAACAGAAAAATGAGTTTAGTTGGGAATTAGAGTATGATTTTTTGACAAAAGTAAATGCATACTTGAAATTTCATGTCCTAATTTTCTGGGAAGATTAGGAGTCTCTGTCATATAATTGTGTTCCACAAAAGTCACCTACTTGGTCCTGGTGCAGACTGGGATTTATTGCAGGGTTTTTGAAAAGCAAACAGGAAATATTAAATTCCTACGAGGTACAAAACCCTTTGCAAATAGACAGGTTGGAGATGTTACTAACTGAATAGATTGTGTCTGCTTGAAACTGCTAGTCAGAACACCTCATATTTCCTATCATTTCTTTTTAAGAGCCTCAGTATCACCTTTGCATCTTTTTAGAGCATTTCATCCATGTTTTACAGAATTTGCAAGTTTATTGTGTCTATAAGAAACTATTTTAGCTCAAGATAAAATGGCAGGGGTACATAGCTCTTTCATGTTTCCCTGTTTGCTTTTTGGTTGCTTGTACGTTTTACCAGGTGAAGCTTGGCATTCTCTGTAGAACTTCAGCTAGTTTAAAGTTTAACATATTCTACAACACACCTTTATCTTCTCTTTCAAAGCCTGTAGAGCCATAAAAGGAGAAAGGGATTTTAAGTTTAATTCCCTGTGCATTTGTTAGCTTTTCCATAGGCAGCCTCTCTCAATAGATGTTCCACACTTTTCATGTTCTTACCATCAATTAAGATGCCTGAATAATGTTTCTTTTCTCAACCAAATAAATGCCAGTGCAGGTGGCAGTGTTCATTCTGGGTTGCATAGGAGGCCATTGAGTATTTTATATCTCTTTTCATATATTTATTCTTTTCACCTATGAACCTGTTAATAGATTACTTGTGCATGGATATAGGTATTGATAGCTGTTCCTTTTAAAACATTTCATTATTTTGGTGTCTTGTCTGCTTTATGACATTAGAAAAATTTTCAGTTGCATTTCTGAGTGATCCTTTAGCTGTGTTCACTTGAACTTGCTATACTAGTATTTTCCTCAGCTGTCTCAGTTGAAGCAAATTTAAGATTCATACTGTATTGTTCACTGAATTTTTTCCAGAAGTACTATAAAAATAAATTGTACTTTGTTCTTAAGAGGGCTACTATCTCCTGGGCCTATATTTCATGCTAACTTGGGTACAGAAATGATTTCTAAAGCTAGAGCAAATCTATCCACTTTTGAGACAGTCTGGTTTGGAAACTACACTTTGTAAATGACTTCTCTTTTTTTTCTAACAGCAGATTTTAAATTCAATCAACCACAAGCAGACCACCAACATGCTGAGAAAGTAGGGAATGCCTGATGAGTTAAGACGGAGCAAATGAAACAACTGTTTTGCTAGCAAAATATTGCTGTTTTGTGCTTTTGTACTGTTCTGTCATGTCTCTTCTGCGATCTTGGGTCTCTTTCCAAATCTCTTCTTTGTAGAGCTGCCTATTACAGAATTCATCATTTCCTTACCAAAAATTTTATAAAACAGAACTGCCATGCCTCAGTTTAGCTTTGTAACAGATGAGCATGCATTTGCATGTTTCCCATAAACACTTCAGAGGAAATAGACATTCTCAGAAAAAGAATACATTTTAAAAATTATATTTTCTGGTTATCTACAGTTCTTTGAAACTTTAGGATAATTGTTCCCAATTTTCCCTTTCTAGACCATATTGAAATCTATAGGAAAAAAAATTATCTTCTTGTTTCCTTGGCATTTATGCACTGTGTCAGTATAAAACACAGGCATGTAATTTACATTGATATTGACATCTGATATTTAGAAGAGAAGGTACAATTGCTTCATTATTTCTCTCCCCATACTGGAAAGGAAGAAATTAGGAGTTGCTTATTTTAATATGAAATACCAATGCTGTCACAGGTGCTATGTGATCTGTCTCATTTACATGACCCTGACATCCTGGAAAATCTCCATGACACGCTTCCATCAGCTCTCTCTTGGTTGGGGGCCTGGGCATTCTGGAAAGTCCAGCTGTGCTGAGATCTCTGACCCCTTTTATGCAGCACCTCACCAGGAAGAGGCTCCAGGGATGACAGCAGTTCAGGCCACAGGGGACCTGCCTAATTAGGTTTCTAGTCTCAGTCAATTTTCAGATGCTAGGGCTGAAAGTTCTAATAAAAAAGTGCCAGTTTTCCTTTTTGATGCTGAGCTCAGAAAGGGTATCAGAATCTCTACCAGAGAAGACTGCAAAATATGAATTAAATTGTCACTAGGGATGAGACCAAATAATATATACTCTTATTGTAGATAACTAAGTGGTTAGGTGTCAGATGTATAGATAGATTATTACAGAACTTTCAGGGATGTCATACTCTAGACTTGTAAAATCTGCTGTTATTTTCTTTCCCTTACATTAAAAAAATAAAGTTTTGAGAAGTTATGTTCATAATTTTGGAATCATTCAAAAATCTCTTATGTTGAATGTGAGCTATAATAAAGATGAATGTTACTTTGTTTGCAACATTAAAAATTAAGAAAACCATTATTAATTGCTCATACCTGCAAAAGCGGGGCCACTTTGTCCCTCAGGATCTCCATGATAGTGTCTCATAATCTTGAATAACTACCCAACTAATCATCATAATTGCATATACTTTCTTTGGGACCTTTCATGATGTTTATAAAGCATAGCAAAAGCTAAAACTCTATCTCAGATATATATATATATATATATATATATATATATATATATACCCACTTGATAACAAATTTACCTCACACCCATCACAGATTTAATTGAGGTAACT
Source organism: Cricetulus griseus (assembly GCF_003668045.3). Classification (NCBI taxonomy): domain Eukaryota; kingdom Metazoa; phylum Chordata; class Mammalia; order Rodentia; family Cricetidae; genus Cricetulus; species Cricetulus griseus. Next base: position 260,752,972 of record NC_048595.1, read on the forward strand.
TGAAAATGCATGCATCCATCATGACATAGGTATATGTTGCACTGTACCAGCTTGCCTTCTTCTCCCCGGGAACCCCAAGGTTTCATAGAAATGGGGTACCAGAGAAAACACCTGTATTTGACAGTTGACATTTTATCAATACTTAATAGCTCATGCTTAATTCTTACCATGCTTTCCTCTGATCCAACTTTATTTTCTCTACTCTCCACTCTAACGTATTAATTTAGACAAATGTCCAGTCAGTTTTTATTTTACAGAGAATCACTGCACCTCTTTTTCCTTTCTTTACAGAATTTTGTCATTTCTATTTTATTAGTGTTTTGGCTGCATGTATGTATGTATGTATGTATGTATGTATGTATGTATGTATACCACACATGTGCCTGGTGCCTGAGAAGGTCTGAATAAGGTTTCATATCCTGGAAATGAAGTTACAGCAGTTGTGAGCTGCCACATGGCTTCTGGGAATGGAAACTGGTCCTTTTCTAGAGCATCAAATGCTCTAACAAAGGACCTATCTCTCCAGCTGGAGAACTACTATACCTCTTATTTATGTGCAAACATCTTTTCTTCTTTTGTTTAGATAATAAACCTTTTACCTGTTCTATTTTTATTTTTTCATCTTTGGTGAGCCATTCATGACCCACTAATGTCCTATTGATGTATCTCATGAAATGAAAAGTCATTATCAAATGCGATACCTATGCTCATATGAAAGAAGAAAACGAAAATTTAAAAGAAACATCGCTATTTCTAAGTGGAAGTGTGAAAGGAAAAGAACTTCTTCATTTGAATGGTAATGAATTCTCATGCCTTTTATTATAGCTTAGAGTTGGAACATGGCTGTTTCCACCATAGGAGTGGATTTTATTTTCCTCAAGCATGTCCAAACTTTGGCCCAATGCCCACATGAAGAGGAGAATAATTATGAATGTGGCCTAACGCAAAATTAAAAACAAAAACATAAACTTAAAGCATGAGAGGTGTTTTCTGATTTTTTTGTTACAGAATTGTGTGGTTATGTAATATAAACTTTGTGGTACAATGCTATGTTGCAGTATTAAAAGGTTGAATACAACTGCAAAGGACAGGAAATAACTCCAACCAACCTCTACTCATCATGGCAGTTATAGACAGAGTTCAGACTCTAGAAGCTTTGAAAATTAGATACACTCCCTTCTCTCACCCATGATTAAGTAAGAAATCATGGAAATGATTAAGTAAAGCAAAGATAGAGTCATTTTATTTATTCTACATACATGAAAGTACAATTTATTTCTGTTTATTTCTAAAATGTTTTTCCTTTTTCTCTTTGGATTTCACATCATTGGGTCTCAGAAAGGTTAAATAACTTCAAGTACTTTTTGCAAATTGACAAATAAATAAACACATGAAAATTATGTTAGCCACAGAAATGGATATTTGTTTATAACTGATTAAAGAATCAGAAATTTTAGTCAAGGACTCTGGACTCTTCCAATTAGTGCTTGCCTGAAGCAATACGGATTTAACCTCTTTTCCTCTTTTTTTTGAAGTTAATGTTTTTAACTCAGTGATCTGGAACAGCATGCCCTTCACAGATGGGCCTGATCGTCTAGGCTAGCTGGGTGTAAAGATCTAGATCCCGTGACCCTCCCTGTTCAAATTTTTCCAGGCCTTTGCCATTCCAGAAGTTGCCTTCAGAGATGTGACAGGGATTGCCACAAAATCATTCTAGACCTCCAACACATTGTAGGCTTTGCTTTACTAACACAAATTGGCAATAAATCCATGACAAGGAGCCTTATAATGGGTTTCCCACCTTTTCTTTGGATAAGATTCTTTGCAGCTAGTGAATATCTAGTCTTTCTTGAAAATAAGATAAAAATTTAATGTACATTTTAAGTATATGATACTTTCCATTATTATTAGAATTAGTAGAATTATACAGATACAATTTATGTGCTTACATATTTTTTATTTAATACATCATGTAAAAACTGCACAAAAAACTGTGGTCACTTATACCTGCCCTGGGGTAGGACTTCATCAAAATTCCTACAGGGCATTTTACTTTTCTTAATAAAAGTAGTATGTTAAGGAGAAGTAGCTAAACAAATGTTTTACAGCGTCCCTTATAAATATATTATTTAGGGTTTAGTGTGACTTATAGATGATTCACATAAGTAATACAAAAAAGAAGTCCATGAATATAAACCTCACCAGGAAATAATCAATTATGCAAATGACATAACAAACATTTCCTTCTTTGACTATATCTTTGAACTTTGAACTTCCAAACACTTGCTGTTCAAAATGAAAGAAACTCCTCATGTTACTTTTCTGTTCAAGATGCCCCCTTTCCAGTACTAAAACCCAAGTCTGCATTTTCCAGCTTCTGGGGAGAGTCAGCTAAAAACAACTCAGTCACACACAGTCACACATATTCATCCTGCATGCCCTGACCTGTGAACCAGGAAGCAACCTTCAATGATTGCTGTCACATTAATGCTAATAGCTCTCCTGTACCCCTGCAACAAACACATTCCAAATCTCAGTAGTTTAACGAAAGATTTTTTTCTCTCAAATGCACTCTAGTAACATAGGACTGCTCTGCCGGATATCATTCTACCATTGAAACATATAGTCCTGAAAGTTTTCAGTTAGGAATGAGAGCTACTGTGAACTTCTTTCTCCTTGCTAAGATGCATCTCTTTGCCTCAGATGAACCCTGATAGGTGTAGGAATGCTCAGGAAATGTAGAGGACAAGATAGATATTTGCTAAGAACTATCTTCTAGGAATGATTAGCTCAACCCCAGTTCCTCAATGTCTGCTTCAAATTTTTATTACCTAAAGGCCTTAAATAAGTTCCTGCTCTTTCTTTGTCTCTGTAGATTCTCCATTCTTTCTTCCATGGGAACTCTTTGTTTTCTGTCTACATTCTAATTTCATTCATTCCATAATCGTTCTGCTGCAATTCATGTCAACTAATCTTTCCTCTTTAAGACCATGCTTCCTAGACTCTCCAAGTATGCTCAAGATGCAACTTACCATCCATAGTAACTATGAATATGGTCCTTTCACAATGTAGAAAGATTAGACATTGGGAAAAAAAGGCATTTTTAATAAAATACTTGACACTCAAGAATGAGGACTTAAGCTTGGATCCCCAGCATCCATGTAAAAGCTGCATGTAGCCATATTCATTTGTAATCCCAGTGCTGGAAAATTAGACATATATGGATATCTGACACTCACACAACAGCCAATCTAGACAAATTGGTGAACTCCAAGTTGTGAGAGATCCTGTCTCAAAAAATAAGCAAGAAAGAGATTGCAGAAGACATCTAATGTCAAGCTCCAATCTCCACATACACATGTGCACACATACACACACACACACACACACACACACACACACACACACACACACAAACACCATCACATAAAGTTTGAACATCCTTATACTCTCTTCTTACTCAGGATCTCTGCTTTAACCTGGAAGAATCTAAACTTTCCTACTCTTATCACTTAAGGTTGGTGATTGTTACATAACTGTAACAACATTGTAAAATTACAATCTCATAAGGCTTTGGAAATTCCATTAGATAAGATATAAATGCAAAGGACATTTACAGCATTGTGCTTTGGCAGTTACCTATTGCATTGGACTACTACCAATACTATCAGTGTCTAGTATCCTTTGAGGTACAATGGTTTTGTCAGTGTGGCACAAGTGAGAATTATGTGAGAGGAGGGATACTTAACTGAAGGATTGCCTTCATGAAGTTGCCCACAGCCCAGATGGTGGGGAATTTGCTAGATTTACTATTGATGTTCGAGGACCTAGACCACTGTGGATCACTGAGAAAGTTGTCCTGGATGATAGAAGAAAATGAGATAACAAGACATGGTAGTTCAGCCAGTAGGCAGAACTCCTCCATAGCCTCTACTTAAGTTCCTGCCTCAGGTTCATACCTTGAGTTTCTGTTTTGTTCATGATGTAAACCCTTTCATCTCAAGTTGATTTTCTAATTATACTTATCACAGCAATGGAAATCAAGCTAGGGTATGAATCTCTTTCTATCTTCACTTCTTGCCCCTCCATCTTTTTTCTTTAAAAATGAAAGGTATTGTGATATATTTTTTTAAAATTTTCAGAGCACTTTATAGATAAGTACACTGTGCTTATATCATTTACTAGTTCTCTTCTTCCTCTTCAGCTCTTTGCTTTTCCCACCATTCCCTCTTGAATCATGGCCCATTCTTCTAGAATTATTATTTTTTTCTTTTTAAACTGAAATTATTTTTTCATGCAATATATTCTGATCATGGTTTCCTCTCCCCCATCGCCTCCAAGATGTCCCCACCTTCACACCCACCTAAATCCACATGCTTTCTTTCTCTTTCTCATTAGAAAACAAACAGGTATCTAAAAATAAAATAAAATAAAAACAAAGGAGAATAGGACAAAACAAACAAATGGGGCAAGACAAAGAAAAAGTACAAGGAATGATAATCCCACAGACACAAGGAGAAACACGCCCACCCAGATTATGTTCAAATCAAAGCAAGCTATTTTCTTGTGCAAAGGATCTGGGCAGCAGCTGCCTCCCTCTAATGCAGGGTTCAGGAGAATAGTGCAGAGACAAAAATTTCTTATAATCTTTTGTAAGGAAAAACAAAAAGGGGATGGATTTTGCAAACAGGCCTGGTCACAGAAGTAAGACCAGACAGTAATAAAGGTGTTACAGAATTCTTCCTTGAACTTCTGGAGCAAACTTGGAATTAAGGGACAATTCTGAGAAACAGAAACTTACTTAACTAGAGTCTCAAAATGGCCCCTGATCTTAAAATGGAGTAGGACTGGTTTCCCACAAACACATGCAGAGGCATACGCAGAAAATCCATTAAAAATATACTCCTGCAAACCATAATATATAAGCAAAAGACTTATAAGGTTAAAAAAAGGTCCAGACAGAACACTATGAGACAACCCCCCCATCCCACAGAATACTACTGAATTTGTTTTGTGTTATCTATTATTGCTGGTCATGGGGCTTGTCCTATAAACCTAGGGAGATTCTGTTGGAGAAAGTTGATTTTTTTTTCTTTTGTGAATGTCACTTCTTAAAGGCACCACACACTCCCCAAACAACATGACCATTTGAGGATCGAATGTTCAAACACAAATGGAGGCCTTTTGAATTCAAATTATAACCAAATATAGATGACAGGACAGAGAAACAGAGAGAGACACAACCATTACCTAGCTGGCTACTGACTGGTACCAAGTACAGTGACTGTATTAGTATATTTAGAATGAATTTGAGATGGAATGGACACAATTGTCTCTCAAGACAGCCAGAGGGCTTATGCAGTAACACTTGTTTCTTATTTCTTCTCCTCATGCACAGCATGCCCCATTTCCAAGTGGATAATGTGGTGGATCTGTGTGATTTCACTCTTTCTCTCGTCTCGGCATCCACAGACAAGCCTTAAGGTAGAAAGTAAATAACTGAGCCATGACATGAAGATGTCATGAATCTAAGGACCTGAGTATGATGCTAGTGACTAAGTGGAAAAATTATCTCTGAGGCAAATAATTGAGTCTCTGAAGCCCCGAGTGGTCTAGTAGACTATCTTGATCTTATTTGATATCTTCCTGCCACAAGATACCTGTCTAAACTATAGTAACTTTCTGACCACAGGCCTTTAATAAACTGGCTCTGTTAGCAGTGGAAATATTATGCAAGGCTGGAACAACCACGAGCAAAATTACTTTGGTATGGGCAGGATCTCAGGTAGACAGCTGCTCTTCTGAGACCTGATGCCGTCTGAGGTTGAGATTCCATGTCTCTCCTCCTGTTATGGGAAGAGACTCTGACAAACACAAATAGAACTTTCTCAGAATGCAGAACTGTCCCATCAATTCCACAGCGGAGTGAAGCAATGGATGACATACCCATTCCATGTTTGTCTTTACTTCTACATGTTGTATATATTCCTTAAATACTTTTTCTAGAGCCTGCAAGTCAGGCATGGTTGTCTCACTATTGCAGTCAGTGTCCACATGAGGCATGTGACAGTTCAATTTGGACGAAACAACTAGGACACACTAATTTTATCCTGGAACAAAGGGAGAAATGTAGAAGTCAAGCCCATTTTGTCTGTAAAAGTATGTATTTCTTTTAGTTCATGTTGTTTGTTGAGTAAATAGTATTTAAATCTGGAAATTATGAAGAAAATCTTCTAACTCAGAAGGCACATAAATTACTTTTGTATTTGTTTTTAAGTGTCTTTGCTTTTGAAATAAATTATATCATTTCCCTTTCCCTTTCTTCCCTCTGACCCTCCCAATATACCATGCCTCGCATTTACTTTAATATTTATAGCTTCTGTTTCTTTGTTACACTTATACATAAATATCCATATATATTGTCAGCTATGGTTTCCAATGCTTTGATAAAACACTATGAAAAAAAGCATCTCCGGGAGTGTCTTAGTTACTACTCTATTTCTGCAAAGACACACCATGACCAACATCACTCCTATGAGAGAAAGTGTTTAATTAGGGCTTACTTGCAGTTTCAGAAGGTTAGTTCATTATTATCATGCAGGCAGGATGGTGGAGCTCAGACAGGCATGCTACTGGAGAAGTAGCTGAGAACTGCACACCTCAATTTGCAGGCAGGAAGAAGAGATAGAGATGATTCTGGCCTGGTATGGATTTTGAAACCTCAACGCCCACCTCCAGTGACACATCTCCAACAAGGTCATACCACTCCTCATAATCTAGAAAGCAGTTCTTTGAGGAGGGAAGGCATGGCAGGAACTCAAGCAAATTGTCTCAGGCTTCCTGATATCCATTTTTGCCCATGTCTGCACATGGTCTTGACTCATTGTATGTGGTTGAGTCATATAGACACTAATCACAGGGGATCAGAGGCCATCAAACAACCTCAATTACCACCTAAAATCCCCACTTATAAATATGCCTACCATGAGATAGTACTTTGAGGAGCAAGTAGAACAATTTAATCCATAGTTATCTCTGATAAATACAATTTATAGCATTTGGTATTAATTATACCTATGGTTTTGTTTTCAGATTTAAGTCCTTTTCTGTGTCCTGGATTATTTTATTTTAGGCCTAATTGTTAATTGGTTCAGACTTCCATAGAAGCACCCTGTTAGCCTTGCTTTGTCCTTGATCCATGTCAATTGCTAATTGTCAAGTGTGCCCAAAAATGCCCTTGTGAAACTGGAAAGCCTTCTATTTTTGTGTGTATAGAAAACTCATGATGAAATCAACATAGGGGCAGAGATGTATAGAGATTATTTGGGTTAATCTTTATCATGGAACTTTCTATGTTTGTTGCTCTGTTATTTGTATGTGTTGGTCTCCATGTATCAATTCACAAGTTTCTAGAAATCAGTGACATGTTTAAGTCAACCTGGACAAACATAAGGTTGGGAATACATATATTTCTCAGTGAAGAAGGAATCAGTTTAAATAGTCACACTTTGCTTTTGTTCCGTTTAAATGTATTTTGTGAACATATTCTTTAGTGATGTGAATTTCCTATTTTCTGTTGGAATTTTTTAGAGGAGATGAATAGCAATTCAATGACATTTGTATTATTTGTGAACAATACTTACAACACAAAGGCCAGGATAAAAGCAAGAAGACAGATTTTTCTCTCCTCTAGTGCTTAAAGAAACTGACCTGGAAATCTGTTTCCTTACTTCTGCTGCCTGTAAGTCAGTGGCAGAATTTCAGGGGAGGAAGCACCTTGTTCCACTTAGGGCTTCTTTTCCGGTGTGGGAAGCTGTTTCAGCCTCTGCCCCACATCTTGAGAACTCTCTACGGACAGACAGACCTTCCTCTTGTGGCTTACTGTTTACTATCTCTTGCAGCTCTCTCTATTTTAACTTCAGTATCAGCTGAGAAATCCCAGTCTCTCACTGTAATGCTTGAGATGCTTTTCTGTTAACTTGCAATATTCTAGTATGGCAAGCTCCTTCCTGGAAAATGGCTTCCCCATTTGGCCAAATATCAACATTGGCAATGACAGAGCAGCAGAGGGGATTATTGACTTGGTGACACTCAGTGTCCATTTCAGTCTTCCTATAGGTATGAGGAATTTGTACTCAAGGATAAAAAAAAAAAAACCATATCCTTAAGTGACAAATCATATTAATGCTTAAGAACACAGAAAGCAGTGTTAGCTAAACAGACCCTATCTGTAGCATTACCTATAAATATGCCATGTGCTAGAAAATTTACATGAATAATTATTAGTCTCTGCTCACCAGAGGTTACTATGTAAGGACTAGTAATATAAGAATAAATGCTGGAAGCCAGACAGTGGTGGCTCTTGCCTTTAATGCTAGTACTTGGGAGGCTGAAACAGGTGCATCTCTGTGAGTTCAAGGTCAGTCTTGTCTACAAAGTGAGTCCAGGACAGCCAGAGCTGTTATATAAAGGAAATCTTTCTTAAAAATCAAAATAACAAATAACAAAAGAATAAATGTTGGAAGTGGGAAGGTGGCTCAGTCAATGAAGTGTTTATTGCACAAATCTGAAGACCAAACTTCAAATCCAGCACCTCCAGTCTTACTGAATTGATGAGAAACCCAATGTCACAAAACAAGATGACAAGCAATAGAAGTCATCTGACATTGGCCTCCATATGCACACATATGTGTGTGAGCATGCACCCACAAACACATGTGCGCACGCGCGCGCACACACACACACACACACACACACACACACACACACACACACACATTCACCAACAACACACACAAAGAGTAAATGTTTAATACTTTTCTATGTACTTGGATAACTTTAGGATTATTTCACAGAGGACTAAAAGACATTTTTTAGTTAAGATACAAAGAGTATATGAGCACAAGATATGCACTGTAGGTTAAAATAATTCTAATACCTCTCAAAGAACTTCCTATCTGTAACCACAAAGTGGTAAAAGTCAACCCTTTGCATTTTGTGTAAAGTTTTCATACATTTGAAATAAACATAAGTGCCCTATCCTCTATGAATTACAGAAAAGTATGCGAAATTAAAAAAATTTGAGACATAGGCAAGATAGAATTGAGTTTTGATGGTGAAAGCCAGAGATTTCATAATCCCAAGGCTTCACAAAAGTCATCACCAACACCAATAATCTTTACAGTCTTGAAACAAAATAAGTAAGACAGCTAGATAGGTTTTGATAAAAATATAAGAAATTATTACAGTAAAACCTCACTCATAGGGAAGATATTTGGAATTGATTTGTACAACTATCTTGATTTTGCAAATATCTTTAAAATAATAATTTTAAATCTATTATAGTTTATCAACATAATTCCTTGGTCAGACATGAAATATATATGATGTTATTAATCCCTATGTATACATGAAAAAGTAAACACCATGTTAGTCTATTTTGCATTGCTTTCCAAAATAACTGACACTGGGTTTCTATAAAGAAAAGGGGTGCATTTAGCACATCATTTTTTGAGACTGTGAGCCCTTGAATAAATAAGGAGCTACCTTTGATTCCCATTTGGTAAGGGTCTCATAGTAGATGTCAGTGTACTGGGTGTGCATGAGCCCGCAAGTCAGAGAGATACAGGGGTTTTAGGCTTGGTTTGTGATAGCTATGCCTTCTCTTAGGAACTGAATGATTTCTACAGAAACTACTTTGATCTTTTCTGACATGGGTACCCCAGTGACCTAACCATGTTCCACTCAACCTGGTCTCTTAAAACCCATCACTGATGAGCAAGGCTCTAACATGACTCTTAGGAAACAAACCATATCCAGCCACAGTAGACTCCAAGCAGCAAATGAATTGCTTGAGATCACACAGCTAAACATACCAGACTGAACTAAAACTCTAATATCCCAAACTGAGATAGTTGCAAACCTCTCTCAAGAGCAGGGGCTAAAACATTTGTCTTTGGGTTTGAAATTTGAAATCACCAGTAGAATGTGATAACATTAAAAATCCAAATTTTGATTATTTTTGCCGAGTGGCAACTTCAACCTTACTCAAATCCCATTCATATGTTTTAGTCATTTCCTCGTCAGACCATAGTGCTGAGAACTGGGACGGGTGGGGGTTTATTAACTCAGCACAGTTGGGACAGTGCTTGCTTGGAAGTGGGAGTTCCTGAGTTGATAACCAGAATTTATATAAAAATTCTGGGCATGGCAGCATGCTTAGGATCCCTGGGGCTCACTCACTAACCAGCCTAGCTTTAATTGGTGAGATCCTGGCCAATGAGACACTGTATCTTGATAAAAGTAAATGGCTTTCCTGAAGATGACCTCTATCCTCTAGGACACACACACACATAAACACAAACACACACACACACACACACACACACACACACACACACACACACACACACACACACACATACACACACACACACACACAGAGAGAGAGAGAGAGAGGAGAGAGAGAGAGAGAGAGAGAGAGAGAGAGAGAGAGAGAGAGAGAAAGGGGGGCTGTGGCTAGATTTTAAACCCAGTATCAAGACAACCATGGGTTTTTAGTGAAACCCTACACTTCACAGGGTTACAGATTTTCTTTTAAGCATAATAACTTTGCATAAGTTGTTGATTCACAGCTTGGCATTGAACAGTTCTTCAGAGTTATTAGACTGTAGATCAAATCTCACCTGTGTTTTATAAGAACATGTTTTTATAATGTGTATTAATAAAATAGACACAGCACTAGGATGCTAGAAGATCCAGAGTCATTTTCAAATGACACATAGCAAACATGTGGCATAGAGGTTATATGCTCTACACACACACACACACACACACACACACACACTTAAAACAGAATCAAGAGGGAACAGAACTTGAAGAGAAGAAAATGATGTGGGGGAGCATAGTTAATACAGTGATTATGGTAAAATATAATAAGAAAGACAAAAGGTGAGAATAGAAAGGAACACAGGTATATGAAAGAAAGATGGCTGAGAGTGTTGGATGAATAGATTTTAGGTGAAAAAGACAGAGAGAGACTTTGACTATTAGAATTTCATGAATGAAATCCAAATTCATTTAAATGCCACAATAAACTAAGTTGGTATTGGCAGATTCAAGAGAATTTCCCTTTGACTACTTTACTAGAAATTTTATGAAAGACAATGAGTTACATGACTTGAGATCTGTGTTCTTTGCTTCCAAGCTTGTTAACTGCTAAAGGAAAAACAAATCAAATGTGTAGTAAAGAGGATGGTGAATATGGTTACTCATCGCCTGTCCTCCATTTTAAGTAACCAACATTTTGTACAGCTAAACCAACTAACTGATGGGATTAAAAGGCAGTAGCAACAAAGGCTTTCAGCTAACGTGATCAGAGTGCTTCAAACATGATAGAACTGCATGGTCCAAGACCTGAAGATTTATTCATGACCGTTTGCCTGAGCCTGTACCACAGAATCAGGTTGACATAGGAGCCCCTGCCTGTGAACAGATGTGATTGGTGCACCCAAGTTTTAGTGATACACTACTTCTACTGTGTTAACAGGGTTATAAATGTGAAAAATATGCTAGCAAGGGCTGTATTTTCACAATTTATAGAGAACTAGTATAAATCTCCATCTAGACAAATAATGATCGTACTTTCCATTTTCAACTTCTGGCTTCTCCAATTCTGTTGACTCTCAGGTTGTCTGTGATTAAGTGTGTTGCTAGGCAACAGAGGTCATCCTTGCTACTCATGGGCATGTGGAGCTGCCGCTTTGCAAAATCACTTTTAAACCCCATGCTTGTCTATAAATATCTTTCCCCTGTTACCATCCAAACTAAAAATCACAAATGATGGCAAGATTGTTAATACTAATTAATGAATAAATATTAGATTTTGATGGAAATTAATCCACACAAAGATGTTTAATAAGCACAGGACTGGAGACAATGATGAGCCACAGAAATCTGCAATCTAATTTTGGAATGTCGGAGCATTTACTTATCTGTATTAGCTGCCAAGAAGAAAGTTAAATGTTGAGACTTGACCTATTGAAACAGGCTGCAGTACTGGGACATTTTCCATCTTCCCACCATGGCAAACACATGCCAGGCTGACCAGCAGTTAACTTCCCAACTTGGCTTTTATTATTTGCTGCCAATGTTTGCCTCCCAGTCTGCACCACATTCTTCTGTTTCAATTGTAACTGTTGTTTTTGTCCAGTTTCCAAACATTGAACAGATGCTGTTTTATCACGGTCGGCAATACTGTATACTGCTCACTCACGGCTCTCAGCATATTCTTCTTTTACTATTTTTAATTATATGTATATTATGAATCTGTGTGGGGTACATGCATATTTGTGTCAGTGCCCACAGAAGCTAAGAGGCATAGGATTCCTGGAGCTGGAGTCACAGGTGATTCTGAGCTGTCTGCCAATGGTGCTAGGTCCTCACAACTGCCCCTATGAGCTCCTCATCATTAATCCATCTCTCCAGCTCCCATACTAGGTGCCTTAATATTCATAAAATTAAATATATTATCCGTACAATATTTGACTTATATTTCAACTCCTTTTTTTTTTCAGCTGAAAAGAATCCTCAACTGATGGCACCCAATCATCACCCACATGTTTTATTGGATGCCATAAATGCTTTAATTTCTGCTTCTCATTATAGTTCCATCACATATGGGAACTCAAACTAATGTTTAATATGTGACTGTAATACACAGATATTTTCCAAGTGTATGTGTGTGTGAGAGAGATAGAGACAGAGACAGAGAGAGCATGTTCTTCATGTCCTAGCACCATTTGCTGCAAAGTTGTCCTTTTAATCATTAGACCTTTCCTCTATTCATTTGCAAATATCATTTGACTACAGTGATGTCTATTTTGGGGATCTCTTTTCTGCTAGAATTTTGACCTGTCCTTTCTTCAACACTGCTGTGTTTTAATTACTGCAGCTTAATAACAATTCTTACAGTCAGAAAATGTCTGCTCCAACTTCTCTCTTTAACATCTTGAAGGCTGCACTCAATCTTTTATCTTTCTTTATAAACTTTATAACAAATTTCTCAGTCTCCTCAATATATCTTACTGGACTTCTGAGTAGGACTACCCTGAATCTATTTGATAATGCTAAGAGGAAATGACATACTGATGTTTTCCTATCTATGAACATGTATTTTTTCATGTTCTTAGTATTTTTATTTCATTTATTATCATTTTCTAATTTTGGATTTATATATACATATTTTCTTTTGGAAGAATACTAATGAAATAGTGTTGTGTCTTCACCCTCAAATTATTCTTCTTATTTCTAATAAATACAAAGCACCAGACTTGTCTTCTAACCTTAGTCATTGATGTCTTGCTATATAAATAATTTATTGCTATTTATTTTACTTTAGATTTCCAATATAGATGATCTGAGAATAAAGACACATGTTATTGTGTGTGCATAAATGTGTAGGGGCATAACTCAAACTTGGGAGTCATTCTTCATGAGCCACCCAATTCCTTTTTTTTGTTTGTTTTTGTTTTGTTTTTTGTTTGTTTTTAAGACCTAGAGGTCTCTCACTTATTACTGGAGATCATGAACTAGGCAAAGATGACAGACTGTGAGTCCCAGGTATCCATCTGTCTCCATCTTCCCAGTTCTGGGATTATTAGTATGCATGGCTCTTTGTGCTTATGCTTGAGTAGAAAGGGTTCTATTGACTGAACTATCTCTCTTGCCTGCAGTTAGTTATTGTTGCTTTATGTGGCAGTCAGACATATTATATTTCAATTGGTTATTTGAATAATCTAGGAGTTCTCAGAGGCAGAGCCATGGCAAGAGACACTATCTCTGCTTATGCTGATTCTTTATGAGGCGACATCTAGTTTCTCATTATTAAGCACAATGAGACTTTTTGTAGATATTCCTGATCAAGCTGTAGACACTGACTTCATACCTAATTTACATGGAATTTGTTCATAGATGGATATTGGATTTTTTTCAAGTGCCTTTCCTGCATCCATTGACACAGTCATAATTTTTCTAACTTATCTTAGATCTTCTTAATGTTATAAACCCTATTAATTAATTTTCAAATATCAAAGCAATTTTTCATATCTAGAAAAATCCAACTTGGCATATTATATAATTATTTTTATACATTTTAAAATTTGATTTGATGACTGTTCAGCATATTTGCATTTATGTTCATGAGTGATACTGTTTTCTGAGACTTTTGTGTGTGATGCTGGCCTTATTGAATTGATTATAAGATATTTTCTGTCTTTCTTCTAACAGAAATTATTGCAAATTGGAATGATGTGTTTCTTAAATTTTTGGTGGAATTCAGCAGCAAATCTACTTTGAACCCCATATTTTCCATTTTGTAAGACCATTAAGGATTGATTCAGCTTGCTTAATTGGCACAGGCCTGCTCAGCCAGTCCTTTCATTCTTGTGTGAGTTTGGTTGATTATACCATTCATGGGACTGTTTTTCAATTGTTCTAAGTTATCTAATTTATGGTCATGGTTTTATTTAACAGTATGCCTCTATTTTCCTCTACCAGTGACCACACGAAGCATACCTCTTTCATATTAGATGTTTTAACCTCTTCTCATTCTACAATAATTAGCCCAATGAATTACTCACCAATTTTTAATAATTTCAAATCCTCAGATTTTTGTTTCATTTAATATTTGTCAATCATCCATTTCACTTTTATTGATCTTGTTATAATTTTTGTTATCTCTCTTTTTTTCTGCTTAATATAATTTTCTCTTACTTTTGGTTCTCTGATCAGAAAGTTATGTGATTGACTTAAAATATTTCCTCTCTTTTTAATGTGAACATTTAGACACATAAATTTTAAGTACTATTTGTGTTATGTATCCTGAAATTTGATGAGCTGTGTTATCATTTTCATTTGGTTTAATATACTTTAAATTTCTCTTAAAATGTTTCTCAATGATATTATTTAGATATGTGTTGTCTAGTATATAAGAACTTTGAGGGTTTTTTTTCCCCCATGATATTATTTTTTATTAGTTCAAATTAGAAACAAGGCTGCTTCACATATCAATCCCTCTCCCTCTCCTTCCCAGCCCCCAACCCCCACCGGCACCCTAAATCTTCCCCCCTCTGTTCCCCACAGAGGGTAAGGCCCTCCATGGGGGTTCCCTAAAAGTCTGTCATATAATCCTGGGTAGGGCCTAGGTCCTCCCCCATGTGTCCAGGCTGAGAGAACATTCCTCCATGTGGGGAGGGCTCCCAAAGTCCCTTCTAATGCTAGGGGTAAATACTGATTCACTGCCAGGGGCCCCATAGAGTGCTGAGGCCTCCTCATTGACATCCACATTCAGGGGTCTGGATCAGTCCCGTGCTGGCCTCTCAGACATCAGTGAATGTTTTCTACAAGTTCAAGAAGAATGTGTCTATAATTGGATTAAGTGTTCTATTGATATCAATCATATTCATTTCACTGTTACACTCAGTATTAATTCAAATGAATCAATAAACTGCATCATTGATTTTTTTCCCTAATATATCTATTCATTTCCGACAGAGAAGCATTTTGGAGTCTTCAATAAGGCAGTGGCTTTACCTATTGTCCTCTGAATATTTTGCTTCAAATATTTGATACTTGGTTTTTAGATGTATATATATATATATATATTATATATATATATATATATAATTTTGTTGTATCTTTTTGGAGAACTGGCTACTTTATGAATATGCTCCCTTTTGTACCTGACAATGATCTTTGCTGTGAAGTATGATCTGTCTAAAATCTTCACATTATATTTTTAACTTTATTAATTTAAGTATGATATGCTACTACCTATTCATTTACTTTTTATATTTTAAGAAGTTTCTTATACATTATATAAAATTATTTGATATGCTTTGACAATCTCTTCCTCCAACTTATGTGTTTAGACCATGGACATTCACAAATTTATTTATTTACATAAAGCTTTAATACATAGTTCAAACTATTCTCAAACTCAAACTTTGCCAACTCTATCTTTCTGAACAGCTGGGATCATTACAGGCAAGTGGTGCCACATCAAGCCTCATGTTTGACATTCAAGGTGATGATTAGCATAGATTAATTAATATCTGCTGCATGCATTCTATTTGTTGCTCCTGTTCTTTGTGTTTTCATCTTTCACTGTCTTTGTTCTTTCTGTTTTTAAATGAATATTTCAAACATGTCCACTTCTCCTCCTTTTTAGTATAGCAATCACACTTCTGTCCTTTCAAAAGTAATACTTGTCCTAGGTTTTGGTGTGTACATTTACAACTAACCCAGGTCTACCTTTAAACATACTAATTTGGCACATGGTGGGTGGGAACATTTAACAATAATAAAACAAACTTTACTCCCTCTTCTTATCAAACATAATTGAATAAACTGATGGTGTTCCTATTTTTAACAAAATGCTGTTTTAAATTAAGAATCTGAAAATAAAAATGTCCAGACAACCCCAGTTCTTTCAGCACAATGCTCTTCCTTTCCTAATGTAGATGTGAGTTTCTGACCAATGCAACTTTCCCTCAATGTAGAGAATTCCTTTTACACATCTTGCAGTGCAGATTTGTTAACATTTGCTCAATTTGTGTTTCTCAGTAGTCTTTATTTCACTTTCACTATTGAAGAATCAAGAATTTTAGCTTGGTGTTTTGTTCAACCTAATTCTTTAGACATAGCTTTTTAGTCTCTTTGTGCCTCATGGTTTCTGCAAAATAGAAAATAAATGTTATCTTTACTTATCTATAGAAAGCTATTTTTAATCCTCCAGCCCCTATCATGACTTCCCCTTCTTTTTTTGGTGTATTGTAGTTTGAATATAGTATGCCCAGATGACATTTTTTGGCATTTTTCCTGCTCAGTGTTCTTTGGGCTTCCTGGATCTGTTATTTTGTAGCTGACTTTGATTTTGAAGAAATTATCGAGCATTATTACTCAGGATATCTTCTCTGCCTTACTCTTCATTTTCTCTTCGTTAAATTCTTTTTACAAATGTCACCACTTTTTAGCCACCTACATTTCTTAAAATGCCCTCCTTACATTTCCCATCTCTCCTTGCATGCTATCAAGTTTATCCACTAGAGCTCCTCTTATTAATCATATTTTACATATGCAAACTGGTAATTCCACCGTTATTACCATATCTGAAGCAAGCTTTAATGCTCACTCTATCCCATCAATCTATCTTCCTTTGTATTTTTCTATGCCTTGCATTTCTTATCCATTGGTGGACATCTTTAAATGGGTGAAATGAGGTGTTCTTAATCCTATGGTTGGGTCATACTCTTAGTGAGCCTCAGTGCCTGGAACTTGAACAACAAAAGCTCACTGCAATATTTCCCTTGCTAGATATGAGACAGAATGGCTACTCTGGACTTGACTAGGAAACTTTCTCTTACATGTACATATAGTTTCCTACCTCTGAGTAGAAGATAAATTTGGCCACACTTAATATTTTCCTCTCATGAAGTCAATGAGGGAGCTACAAGAATGAGAAGGGAAGAAAAGGAAGGATGCAGAGGTCATGAGGGAGCAGAAAGGTTGAATCAGGTGTAGATTAGAAGAAAGGACATATGATAGGCAGGATTTTAGTTGGGGGGTGGTAAGGGAGGAAGGGAGGGAGAAGGGAAATGGAATTGTCATGTAATTCAATCTTGTTTGTAATTATATATATATATATATATATATATATATATATATATATATATATATATATCAATGTAGTTTGAGCTCTGCTTAAGTGGTTACTCCATGGAGCAGACTTTTCAAAAGAGGAATAGCTAATCTCAAGTTACATTCTTTTTCCATCTGTCTGATACAAATAGAAACACTGTTTTCTTAGCTAAATCTGTGAAAGTAATAGAACTCTGGGAGAAAAATTCATAAAAAACCCATGAGTGGGCTCTTCTGAAATCTCTCAAACTTATCCAAAATGAGACCTTTGCAATCTTGGCTTCAAATGAACTCATCTCAGTATTCAAAGTAGTTAGGACAGCAGACATATACCACAATGCCCAACCTATTGTAAACGTCTTTCATTTTGACTCTGTCAGCAAGGAAAAAAAAGTATTTGGGACAGTCTGAAAGACTGACTATGATACATTATATGCTTTCCAATGTAAAGACGGTGTATTTATTCTAGATATACTATAGCTATTTATACAGTTTGACTTGATTTTTCCTCTTTGATTTTCATGCAAAACTATTGGATGGAAATGTTATCATCTAAAGGACTAAGGATCTGAAGCCTACTATGTTACTCTGATTCACCTTCTGTCACTCAGGTGAATGGAAGGCAGAGTCAGAATGGGACCTCGGCCCTCTTCTCCTTCAATCTGCTGCACCATATGTCCCCAGACATGTTCTCATGTCCTTTCATTATTTTGTTGGCAAAAGAACCCTACCTTTCTGCCATGTCACATGGCAGACACATTCATGCCAAGCTGGGCATATCTGAAAACATTCTACTTGTTAAAGCATCATCACTCAGGCTAGGAGTGGTGACAGTGAACAGTGATTTAATATTTGATTTAGAAAATAATAGATTGTGATTCTCAGAGCCTCAAAAGTATCTTTTATTTTAAATGCCATTCTGGTAATTCCAACTATTCATTCTAGCCTTTAAATCTTGTTTTTCCTGGTTTGTTTTGTAGAATTAGAAGTTCTCTGTCCCACCTAGATTGTCATTTTGAGGGATACCCTCTACAGACTAAAGTTGGCAAGAATAATCTATGAGACAAACGCAAGAGGCACAATGACATTTACAAGGCTCAGAATATTAGAAACACATGATTGCTGATGACAAACAGTCTAAAATAAGCTAGGAATATGTACAACACATTTTGATTCTCTAAAGCTGTAATGTGGGAAGGTGGAAAGCCTCAATATGTTTATTTAATTATGAAGGATCCTCTCTCCAAAGTGAAAATAAATGAATTTGAGTAAATGTCTAAATGTTTAAAATATTAGAGAATAAAACAACAATAGAAAGGAATATATGTTTTACAACTCAAGTTCTTATGTGTTTTCAAACAACATTTAAAATTATCTTCAGATCTTTGGTGAAAGAACTGCTCAAAAAGTGCTAAGCACATTAGAGAAATAAGTTGAAAGGGGTGGGTAGATATTGCCAGCTAGTTTTCCTCTTTAACATTAGTCTATAAGTCAACAACATTGGTGAATAGGCAAGGATGATGATTTGTGCAACTTCTTAAGATAAACTTCTAATTGTTATTATCTGGTTCAAAGCATTGAAACACTGCTGGCATCTCATGATAACAAGCTTCCAGGTACCTGAGAGTCAGCAAAACCAGAAGCCATGGTTGTTTGTAAATGACTTCTTTTCTCTCCCTTTATCTTTGGTGACAGTCCTTAGCTCCTGAGCATCTGCAATGCTGTTTCCAGTACTAATATCATTGTCTCAGTGATTATTTCACAAAAGTAATTCAATGTTCTACTAGTAACAAACAATATAGTCTCTGAACAAATCTTCCTGTACCATCTGTTGGTGGTTTAAATGAAGATGGTACCCATAGGCTCAAATAGATTGGCACTATTAGGAGGAGTGGCCTTGCTAGAGTAGGTGTGGTCTTGTTGGATGGAGTGAGTCACTGGGCACAGGTACTCAAGTAAGGACCAGTGTTACTCTCTTTGCCTGCTGCCTCCAAGCCCAGATGTAGACCTCTTTGTTCCTTGTCCAGCTCTCTGCCATGAGACCATGGACTAAACCTCTGAACTGTGAGCCAATCTCATTTAAATGTTTTCCTTTGTAAGAGTTTCTGTGGTGTTACTTCAAAGCAACAGAAACCCTAACTAAATCACACCTGCAATCTCTTTGTAGTCATTATTCTCATATAGAACAATTTCAATTAAGATGTTTTTTCTCTCCTAATCAAAAATTTAAGTTCAAGACTTTATGTAGTCTATATATTTTAAGAATGTAAATCTGCCTGTTTTTTTTTTTTTATGCTATGACAAAGTGGGAAAACTGCAAAGTTTGCAAAAGTTTTCCTATGGAATCTTAGCCTCATATAAATTCAAGATTTATAACTGTAAGATCAAGGAAATGTGAAAATGTAAAGTGTAGGGCAGTCAGGAGTTTGTCATAGAAAAATGGCATCAGAAATCCTAAATCTGTGCTTAAAAGCTTGGTGATAAACCAGAGAGAGACTTCTGCTGTTAAGAACACTGGCTGCTCTTCCTAAGGTCCTGAGTTCAGATCCCAGCACTTGCACAGTAGCTCACAACCATCTGTAACTGTAGAGCCATGGAATCTGATGCCCTCTTCTGGTGTGCATTTATGCTGATGAAATGCACACACACACATGCACACACGCACGCAGGCACGCACGCACGCACGCACGCACACACGCACACACACCATATATAAATCGTTTTTTAAAAAAGTTTGATGATATTTATAACATTGTATAAACTGTAGCTTAGTCCATATACTTATAAAATGTGCATAATAGTTTATATTGTACAATTTTATCAGAGTATCAAATTATATGACAAAATCTTTATACTTAAAAGCATGGATAAATATAAATGTATTGTCAGCAATTATTGAAGTAACCATACAACTTATCAATTTCCATCCCAAAGCTTTGTCATAAGTTAGCTAGATAGGAAATAGGTTTGAAACAGAATTGCCTAAGAATAACCATTCTATCAGGTATCTGTGGTTGCTATTAGATTGATGCTTCCTTTAAATTTGCTTGATGAATTATGAGTCCACTCATTTATCATATCTATCTTGTATCATTTTTAGTATATTCTCACTTCTCAGAGATGGCAAATGTGGAAAAAGGTAATGGTTTCAGAAAGCCAAGTAGGTTTTGTATAATACATACAGACTCCAAAAGACCTGGGGTGCAATTGATTGATGGAGGGGTAGTGCTCTATTGAAAGAACAGTGGCCATAGTGACCTATTTTCCATACCTGAACACTTTACTAAAAACACTCCTACCTTGTCAAAGCCTTCAATACTTCTGTTTCCAAAAACACAATTTCTCAGGGGTTGACTCTCATACTCTGAATGCCAAGGGGTGCTTCTACACCCTCAGATCCACTTAACCGTTCTTGTAAAAGCAGCTCTTCAGAGGGAAATAACTCAGGTACATGGATATCATCTTGTTCTTCAGATTAAACCCTTTCTTATAATTTATAGCTGCAGACTCTAGAAACAAAATGCAATTTTTCTTCCTGTAGCTGGAAAAATGTAACAAGATATCTTGGTATGTTTATGTAACAGTGGTACTAACAGCTGGACTATGTTAAAGTCCCACCATTTATTGCTTCAGACTTAACAATCATGGACATTTTAAAAACCAGCTTGCAGAGTATGAACATATTTCTCTTCTATAACCACCATGTACTACAAACAAATGGATTAATGAAATTAGACTAGTCACCTGAGACTGACAGCTGGGGGTGCCTGGGCTACACCATAGGAGGTGTTATAGCTGCTCAGAACTTCTTCTCCACACAGTTTCAGAGTTGAAGAAACATAAAATATACTGTATTTTCTGCATAGTGGTGAGAATTGCTTTAATTACTGTAATGATCTAGCAGTAGACTTGGACAAAGGAAACACAGTTATCATTAACATTGAACTTCTCTAGATTCTAGGTTCCTGTCAATAAAAGAAAGCTGCAGGTTATTTTTAAATTGAAGGCAATGCTTGCACTACATTTTTTATTCTGCATTTCTAGAAACTTAGAACTAATTTACAAGAAACAAGTCAGACTCTAAGGACAACACATCTTTCAAACCATGTGAAGCTCCATGTTCTGATATCAGGGAAAATTGAAGGAAGAATCACAGGTTACTCAGAGAAGTCAAACTGAAACCTCCTGGAAACCTACAACAGTGATGTCACACATGTGCTGAGAAAATTTTGTGACAGAAAGTCCCACTTTTCCATTTGAAATTATTGGTGGATACAGTGTGACATACCTCTGCAGTGAACAGGTTCTTTTGTGTTTGTATGGGAGCCTTAGGTCTTGAATGCTCCTAAGAGGAACTGTAACTTTACCTCAGCTTCTCAATTTTAGTGATGACACAGTTCTCTGAACATGTATATTGACATGGAATATAGAGTCTGTCTGTCATTCACCACTCCAAGACCAGTTTGCGGCTACCAGAAGAATTGAAATTGTCTTCAGCCAAGACCCAGTGAAGTGACCCCTGAATGACCAGGCAGCCAGGGTGTCTCCTACCTTTGAAGATTTCCACACATCTTTCATTTGAGTCCTTTGTCCCTGAGACTAAGCCTGGGTTTAATGGCAGTCTATCACTGTCTTGAGATTCCTTTCTTCTTGGACAATTTTTGAGATGAGGATATGCTTCAGAGACATGATGGTAGAATTTCTTATCACTTTACAGACAGACAAAGCCAATATTACCCTAACATGATGGAAGACTCCATCAAGGCCAACATATCCATCAGAGTACTATTCTTCACTAATGAAGCCTCAGCTGTTTGCCTCACAAGAAGAGAAAGCACAGTCCCAGCCTCCTCTAAGACACCTATCAAAGATGAAGAAAAGCAGGACCAAGTTGTACTAACATCCAGGCTGCAGAGATTCCAGAAGAGGTGACATGGTCTCAGCCAAGATGCCTGCTTCATCATGTGGCCCACAGGAACACTTGAAAAGGAAAGGCATTTTAATATGATTGTAACTACAGAAGACTTCTTTTTGTTTCCATCAAGAATGATGTGCTTTCTGGGTCAGCTGACACATCCTGGCCTGCTTTACCCCATGAAGAAGCTCAAGTTTGTATATTAAATAGTATATTAAATTTACAGTGCCACCAGAGAAAGTTAGGAAACAGTCACAAGATATTTTGAAGTGAAATTTTGTTTTTAAACATAGCTCAGTTGGCAAAATATTTGACTAAATCTTTCAGTTAAAAGAAAAAAATAGGGGCAGAGTGAAGGCTTAGTGGTTAAGGTCACTTTCTCTTCTGTAGGACCCAACTTCAGTTCCTAGAATCCATATCCATGGCTCACAATTGCCTGTAGTGTCAACCCTAGGGGATCTAACAACCTCTCTGGCCTCTACACACACACACACACACTCACACACACTTCTCAATGAAAACCAATTTTTAATTTACCAAATAGGATTTTTAATCTCTTTGCTTGAATCACACCATCACCTTAGAAAAATTATGGATTTAATTTAGATCACACTTCTGATGTGCTGCCCTGAGATATGGGGACTTCAGAAGCATTTTCATTAAAAGCTGCCAGACATCCTGGAATCTGAAACAGACAAGTAGGATGCATTTTTTATTTCCCGCAGTGTTGCTCAGGATGTCACTGAAAACATGTATGTACTGAACAAGCTAAAGATCTAGATAGTGCTAACATGGAAATCATCAGGCCTGGGAGAAAGAATGACAGCTAATTTCTATGAACTAAGGAAAATCACTAAGCAAAACGTGTGCCCCTTTTTCTAGATAACCTGGAAAGATCATCCAAGAAGAGCCACGGCCATGGAATATGCTTACCTCAGTGCCCAGCACTGTAACATGAACAATCAGGATGACTTAGGTGATAGGTTGAAAGTCTGAACCAATGTTTTCCCTTAAAAGGAAACAAAAGCAAACACCTGCCTCCTTCCTTTGGAAAATAAGTGATTTTATAATCATGTGCTGCTAAACCCAGGCCTAGCACACACAAGGCATCACAGTAGGAAGAGGCTTGTTAGTAAGAAGAGTCTCTGGAGGTAGAAGAAGCAGATATCTGACAAAAAGCAAGGGACTAAAAAAAAAATTACAATTTGTTGTATACATGTTGAACTTGTCAAATATAAAAATATGAGTTTTAATCAAAAAGAGCAGTAGAATGTTAGAGTGAATATACTAAGTAAGAAAAAAATATATATGGTTAAAAGTAACAGTGTTATTTTTTTAGATTTATTTTTATTTATGTATAGGTGTCTGTGTGTGTGAGTTATCCCCGGAGACTAGAAAGGGTGTTAGATCCTCAGAAGCTGGAATCACAGGGAATTGTGAGCACCAGATGTGGTTTCTGGGAACACAGGTTTTCTGGAAGAACAGTGAACACTGTTAACTGCTGAGCCAACACTCTGAGTCCTGTCAACATTTCATTTCCAAACTTATCAGGTCAGATAAACTTTGCCCATTTACCATGTGTTCCATGACAAATGATGAAAGGAATTAACTATTCAATGATGACAGTTATCAGAACAATTTTGAAGCACTATTTGTAGAGAAAGATCATATCCATTCCATATAAATCCATATTTTTTAGTGTTTTTTAGTATTTTTGTGTTATGTGCATTTTTGACAGTGTATTGTTTTGCTTTGTTCCTCCAGCAGTCCCATGCTGAGGATCATTGCTGAGACTTTTCAGTGTGTCTAGTAGACACAGCTTGTTTTCCTTTTAGACAACCTTCTCCTGCCACTTTCCTTTTTTCTTTTAGGAATTAGAAATGATTTATCAAACCAGGGATAGTATTCTTCAATGTACATCTTAGAATGACTTTGATAAGATCTTCCAAAATTGTTAAATGTGTCATTGTAATCACATTCAAGATGCAGACTAGTTTGTAGAGAAATTGGCCTCTAGGCATAAGGCCAAACTGTTTCATTTAATAATACATTGTATTACTTCCTAGGCTTTTCTTAGAAGCTCTTTCAAGAGAATTTTAGGTTCTGAGCTTAAAAGCTGTGTCCATTCTCTGTAAAGCTAATTTTTAAACAATTTACACTGTGTTACTTTTTATGTTCTATGTGTTTTTTTCTTATTGGCTAGAAATTGTTCGGTGATTTTCAACTATATGAAAATAAGTCACTTGGTTAACTTGGTTAACTCTTAAAGAATAAGGTTGCTCAGTGCCTACACCTGACCTATTAAATCAGAATTGAAGTCACACTGGTAAGTGCCTATGTATCTGCGGCTGTTACAGCTCTGTGAGATAGTGTCCATTTGAGCAGTCTCTGCTATCTTCACTGTATCTTATAAGGGTTTAACTGTAAGTCTGTCTAGGGTTTAACTTTAAGTCTGTCTTGCCTTATATTAAAATCACAAGAATATTTTTTAAGTTTTCCTCATTTCTGATATGTTTTCAATCTCTGGCTTGTATTTTCTATTTCTTGTCTTGATAATATCTTCTTGTAATTGAAACGCTGTAACTTTTCAAATAAATATAGGAATGTCAATCTTTCTATTACTCTTCTTAATTTGTTTTTAATTTACTCCTTTATCAATTCTGTACTTAATGACTGTCATCACATTTTGTACTTGGTGTGTGTGTATAAGTGTGTGTATGAGAGCACCCCTGGGTTTTCAAGGAAATATGTTATGCAAGGGAATGCTAGCTATAGTTCATGACGGTAAGAATCTGGTGACTTATTTTTGAGGCCACCCTTTCCAGCACAGAATAAAGAAGGGAATATAACTTAATTAGAGGAATCAACTCAGCCTGTTCCAATTGGTCATTTCCTATTTGAAGGCGTTTTTCTTGTCTTTCTCAAATAATTTAAATATATTCTCATGAGTAATTTAGTACTGATGTTCCACCATCGTTTCGGTCCTCTGAAGAGCTGCTTAAGAAATGTCAGTTTTGGAGCATCTCCTTAAGGATTTTGACTTGACAAGCCTTCTGAGAACTGAGTTGAGTAGTCAGTCATATCTTTCAGGCTTCTGTTGATCCAGTAGATTGTTTATTTATAGATTTATTATGAATAACCAACTCCCATAATTTCTAACTCTCACCTAACAGAATTCAAGTCCTTCTCTTCCTGGAACACTCTGGTAGCATCCTCCATGTGGACAGATGTTAGTACCTTGATTTGGGTTGCACCTGACAATCACTAAAAAATATCCATGAGTGTGATGGAAAGGAATGCTACGTTGTTCAGGCTGTTCTGCAAGTTATTTCTGTATTAATCTTTTTTCCCTTTTAATAAAAGTAGGTTTTTTTCTCATGTAGTATATTCTAATTACAGTCCCCCCTACTTCTCCAGTTCCTCCCCACATTCCCTCTCATCTGTTCTGTCTCTCATTAGAAAAAAAAAAGGGCTTCTAAGGGGTAATAATAAAAATATAATAACATAAAAAAGTCAACACATTGGAACTGCGTAAAACAAACAAATAGAAGGAAAAGAACCCCAGTGAAGGCACATGGATCAGGGATCCACTCATTTGCACACTCAGGAATCCCATAAAAACACTAAACCAGAAGCCATAGTAAGTATACAGAGGACCTAGTACAGATCTGGGCAGTCTTGTGCTTACTGTCTCTGCCTTTGTGAGTTCATATGAGCTTTGATCATTTTGATTTAGAGAGCCTTGTTTTCTTGGTGTCCTCTGTTCACTTTGGCTGTTACATTATTTTTTACCTCCTTGAAACCCCGAGGGCTGGTATTTAATGGAGACATCTTATTTAAGGCTGAGTGTTTCAAGGTCTCTCAATATTGGAATAAGGGATTAGGCAGGGGACAGATATTGTCTCTGCACATTGTTTGGCTGTCATTGTCTGTATTTTTCCCTATCTGCTGCAGGAGCAAGCTTCTATGATGATGGCTAAGCAAAGCACTAATCTATGAGTATATCAGAACATCATTAGGAGTCATTTTATCACTATCTTTTTTAAAAGACTGGTAGTATTTTATTTGACCGGGGTTCACTGGGCTATCTAGACTCAAGTTCTTGCTTATCCAAGCAATGTTGGATATGGATTCCATCTCATGGAGTGTTCATTAAATCAAATCAGGAATTGGTTGGTTACTCCCACAAACTTTGCACCACACTTGCAATAACATATCTTGTATACAAGACACCAATGTAGATCAAAGTTTTTGTGGTTGGGTTGAGGTTTACATTTTCCCTTTGATAGCATGCAGAGTTCCTCCCTGTACCAAAGATTCTAGAATGTAGGAATGAAAGCTTTTATATAGGCACTAACTCAACTTCTCATTGTTTGTTCAAGTCATCATGTAGGTGCTTTCTTCAGCAATATGGCCTGGCTGTCAATTTGTAGAGGGCAACCTATATTCTTAGAAAGAGTTTGGGTTGTTTGGGTATTCCCATGTGCTGCTTTGGTCAATAATTCAATTAGATTAAGCCCAATTATAATACTGGAAGCTTAATTTGGTAGCAAGAGATATCCAACTGGGACTCTCTCTCACCCATTACTTGGTTATTTTGTTTGCATCACCTTCATATCTGCAAATATTTTAGGAAGCTTCTACTGCATTAAGTTTCCACACTACCCTTGAAATGGCCCTTAATTTTAGCTTTCTCCCTGAATCTCCTCTCCCATTCTCCTTTTCCTGTTTCTTCTCATTTGATCTTCCTGTTTCAGCCACCCCTGTGCATAGACAACTATCTATTCCATTCCCTTTCCTAAAGAGGTCTAAGTGTCCCCTGCCCAGACCATGCCTACCCTCTGTGATCCTACAGATTAGCCTTAACCAAGGAAATAAGGGTAAGGGCTTTAGAATAGGTGTAATTACACTTTTCATGTGGTGTCTGAGTTGATCAATAACATAACTATCACCATATTCTTGGAACACACCATGCTCGTTATGGCAGCATGAATTAGCCTGGTATGTTCATTTTGGAAAAAAAATGCTTAATATAGGACATTGGCCTCCAGGATATTTCCATTTCCTGGTTTACTAGCAGGTATTAGTCTTAAGATATTAAATTTCTCTTGGCAAACAGAACTTATAATGACAGTAAAATTGTGCTAGGCATTTAATGAAACTCAAAAAAAAACCCAGAAAGTTAAAAATGAACCCAAGTATTAGAGGAACTAAACCAAATACTGATCCCACCATCATCCTCAGGAGATAGGGTTCAGTGGCTTCCATTAGTCCCAGAGGAAGAAGGAAGGCCAATGCTTGGTGAGGAAAGACCCTTATCAGGGCTCTCAGAGAAGCCTGGTCTCAGCTCCATGACCAAGATACTGCCCTTGTGGAACAAGGAAAGGGAGGTGAAGAAATGTGTAACTGGGTTTTCAGCCTTTCATATAACAAAGCGAGCAAAGAAAGAGATTAGGAGGAGAAATGGAAAAGGAGAGAAAAGGAGGACGAGAAAGACAGGAGTGTGTGTGTGGGGTGGGGTAAACCTTTTCTACCTCTAAAGGATATGGGTGAGAGAGCTCCACAATTCTCCTTTAACAATGCCAACATCTAAATGTGGAACATACTATTTTCGTTTCTCCATGGCCACTATACTTACTAAGTGTAATTCACTCAATACTAATTTTCTCTAATGATATTTTAACTTTTATTAGAGGTATTACTTAAATACCTCTAATATTTATGTATATCAGAGAACAAAAATAATTGTAAACTAATTTTAATTTGCAATATAAGTATGATATATTAATTTCAATTAAAATCTCCTCTTTGGAAAGATTTTAAAAGGCAAATGTCATGTATCTATAATAGTGTATGTATTACTTTGTATTACTTTGTATTACTTTGAAATTGTATTGTATTACTTTGAAATTGTATTACTTTGAAATACTAAGTATGTTTTACACTTAAAGGCAATATTAAAATGAATAAATTAATTGTAATGTATTTTTATTGACTGGGTTTCTGATGGCCAATGGAACATTTGATTCAAAGTTTGCTCATGTTGTCAAACTTAAGCTTCCTGAATAGCTATTATATAAGACTCAGACTATTGGTTCAGAAAATGCCCTGGAATGGCAATTTTTCCATAATTTCTCATTAAATGAGAAAGCATTTCCATTTATGTAGAGTTTGAATGTTTTAAACAATGGAGGATAATACCCACGTCCTGAGTAATCTTTGCAGCTGTTTTCTCCAGATGAAGCAACCTATTGTTTTATAAACTTGATACCTCTGGAGCAATCTGCAAGGCTGAAAGAACCAGATAGCCCAAAGACAGCTCATCCTTCACCCAGTAGGTCTGGTTTTGGATGATTTAGTATTCCCTCCATACCTTAAACTGAAAACTCACTCTTTTTTTTCCCCCTTAGTTGACAAATGTCTCAGACTTTGGGGTTAGAATTTGCCTAAAGCTCTTAAGTTGCACAAGCCTTATCAGATAAAGTGTGGCAACCATAGGGCTCTAAAAGGATTGGCAGCTTTAATTTCTCCTTCAGAATAGTCTTTGAAACTGTAGGAGTGACAGTTTG
This sequence comes from Cricetulus griseus, assembly GCF_003668045.3. Taxonomy (NCBI): domain Eukaryota; kingdom Metazoa; phylum Chordata; class Mammalia; order Rodentia; family Cricetidae; genus Cricetulus; species Cricetulus griseus. Next base: position 260,782,153 of record NC_048595.1, read on the forward strand.
CACAAATTATGTGGTAGCTGTCTTCTGTTTCTAAAATTCCACCAAAGTGTCTTACTTCATAAAAGCAGTGGCAGCAATTCCTCACATTGATCCAGATTTATCAGGCACTTGACATCTTGCCAGCAAAATAAGATGAAAAGAATCAATGCAAAAATTGGAATTTGAAGAGGACATTTGCTGTTGCCAATTTTCAGTCAAAACCAAAAGTAAGCCCAAAAGTTATTTGGTAACAGGAAGTGATCCCAAGTCCATGGATGACCATAACTTTGTGTCTTACTCACCCTTGACCCATAGGACTTTGCTGGTTACTTTTGTTGTTGAAATTATAGTCATATAGTGATTGTCTTTGTAGATTATTTTATATACTTATTCAAATATCACCACTCCAGGTGTCTTTAAGATTGGTAGTGAGACAGATCAATTCTCCCCAAGCACCCAGGACAGATGTGGAAAGTACTCTGTAACGATCATGTTAGAGTTAGGCTATCGGGCTTCCTACTTCACACCTGGTAGTTCAGATTCGTGAAAGAGTATAGCTAAAACTATCGTGTAGATTTGAATAAAACCTAAGCTAAAACTTTTACACAAAGAACTCTAAAGACAAGCTGTGCTTTAGTTTGAATAAGGTTAAACAAACAAAATGAAAGAAAAGCAACATAAATAGCATGCTTACCCAATAGAAAGCAGTTCTCCAATACCATATATCTCAAAAAAAGAAGAAAAAAAAGATTTCAGCTAATAAAGTTTTAAAAAATCACACTGATATATGGTGGTCTTGGGCATCCATCAGTCATTTAAGGAGGGAAAACAAGACAGATAAATTAAATCAGCAGAAGCACACATTTCAATGGTGGCAGGAGGGATGAAACCTTTCTTCTTCTTCTTCTTCTTCTTCTTCTTCTTCTTCTTCTTCTTCTTCTTCTTCTTCTTCCTCCTCCTCCTCCTCCTCCTCCTCCTCCTCCTTCTCCTCCTCCTCCTCCTCCTTTTCCAACTCCTCTTACTCCTTCTCCCAGTGGAGGAGTGAACTGAACCAAGGGCTTCAAGCACTCTACCACTGAGCTGAAGCCTAACCTGTTTCTAATGTTTATTACAGTTTATTCATTTGTACTGTGAGTGAGTGTGTGTGTGTGTGTGTGTGTGTGTGTGTGTGTGTGTGTGTGTTTGAATGTTTGTATGGTATATGCATGAGCCATGGGTGTGGAGGTCAGAAAGGCTGGGCCTCAAGTGCCATTGCCTGCTGAGCCAACACATTGGCTCTTGATGTCTCATATTTTAAAATAACTTCTTCTTTGGGAAGTGTACATTAAGAAACCAATCAATTCCTCAAAACCCCTTTAATCATATATATATATATATATATATATATATATATAAATATGATAGTTTTAATATATGGTAGTTTTAATTTTATTGAAATAAATTCTACAGTATTATCTGAGTGATATCATTTTCAGGGTTCTCCAACAGAAAAATTGAATATTTGCTTTCTCTATTAAATATCAATACCTCACTTGTAGAAAATATTAAAATATTTTCAAACTTTTAAGGCAGAATATAGACTACTGATATGTAAAATTAAATAATTATTAAATAAACAAAGCAAATATACATGCCATAAAAATAATGATAAATATATGTCCTTATATGAAGTTAATACAAAAATTGACCAAATTGCACATAACATATATATTATATACATATATATATATATATATAATAAATGCCGTAGATCTAAAGATAGCTATATATGTATATAGATAGTACACAGATGTTTACTGCATAAACATAAGACACTGTCTAAGTACCTAATTATTTTATATCTAATATTTAAGTTTCATATCTAATTATCAACATTTTATTTTTATGAAAGAATATATACAATTAAATTGGAAGCAATGATTCTTCCATCCTTTTAGACATGTTTCTCATAAGAAACCTTTCCATCTCTTCAGTTCCTACTGGAAGATTATATTCTATGGCCATCCACCATTTACTTACCGACTCTCTCTCACCATGACAGAGGAACGAACGTTCACAGCTGTTTGCCAAATCCCAGACTTCCCTCCTCCTGCATTTATTTAATTTATCTTTTCAATTTTGCATCTGAATTTCATTTGCCAGAGTCAGTCACCTGCTAACAAAAAACCACTTGCATTACTTTTCAAGATTTTATGAAACATGGCCTCTTCATAAATAGCTATGACTTTTACAAAATCTAAGCTGACATTTAAATTTTAATGAACCATCAGTTTGAACAAAATCACAGGACTCCAGGCCTGAGTTTTCACAGGGATGAGCTCAAGTATTGCATGCAGTCAGTGGTCATCAATTAGAACGTTCTTGGATGATACCTTGCTTCCCTGGGCTGGATATTTAGGTGTGAATACTCACAAATGGTGTTAGGGATGTTAGGGTGTTAGGGACTTCCAATTTATGTCTTTGTGAATCTAAATTGTGCACTGGAGGTAGTGGCTTCACAGGTTAAATCAGTTTAATATGATGCTAGAATTTGTTTCTATTACTCAATTTAGCCTTGGGTTGCTGTTAGATATTTTAGTTTCCATTAAGCAGTTTAGATACTATTTGGAGTTTTTACTTGTTTGTTTACTGATGAACAGTACATTCAAAACCATCTGAAAATACTTTCCTAAAGAAAAATATGTCCCATGTACACATAGCTTTACTCATAGGGTCCAGGAGATGCACAGACCTGCCTAGGGTACACGTTTGCAGGGGGAGCAATAGAAAAAAAAATGAGGATTTTTACACTACTGTACTTGAACTCTGGAAAATAGAAAGCTTTAAAATGGCTCCAGGGCATTGATTTGGGGTTCTTTGGACTGATTTAATGTCTAGGGTTTCCGTTTGTGACCTTTGCTACAAAGCATGGGCATCTAAGTGAAAAAAGGATCCGCCAACGCTGGGATGCCAAAACTCTGACTAAAAAGTAAGAATCATACCCCATTCCTGAGTGGAGGCTTAGATATGTGGTCTAATCAATATCCAGGAACCACGGCCACTAAAGACCCAACAGCAACAACTGCCAATCACTAAATAAAAAGTTAATGGAAGTGTGCTCTCTCTCTCTCTCTCTCTCTCTCTCTCTCTCTCTCTCTCTCTCTCTCTCTCTCTCTCTCTCTCTGTGTGTGTGTGTGTGTGTGTGTGTGTGTGTTGTGTGATGTTTTTATTGTGTTGTGAGAAATAAAGAATAGAACGAGAGGGCAGACATAGGGTTTCGTGTGTGTGTGTGTGTGTGTGTGTGTGTGTGTGTGTGTGTGTGTCCATGTGAGTGTGTGTGTGTGTGCACCAGCCTGCGAGCACATGCTTGTAAAAGTTCATTTAAAAATACTCTCCTTGGAAAACTTAATGAAACTTATGCAGGAGTGTTTTATATATAAACTAGAAAAATATCATCACTATTCAACCTCAAGCCAAAAATGAAAATAAATACGAAGATAAAAAGACACCAAAATATTTTCATTCTCTGAAGAAATATTTTCTCTTTAGAAGTATTAGGAAGGAGTCTATACATGTTCACATTCTTGTGTATACAAAAAACAAAAATCCTGTAACAAATATAGAAAATAATTTCAACGTATCAATCCTGAAATGCAATATGAAACTTAAAATGTCCCTACTCCTACTTACTACACATTTTTAAAATTTTCTCTTCTTTTGTGGTTTATCTATTTGAATATCTGAGGGCTCAGTGACTCAATTCAAGAAGGTACACCAAAGAGTATTTTGTAAAATGACACTGGTTTTCTCAAGACTTGCCAATAGAGGCAGGACCCATCTTTATACAAATGGAGGGAAAATAGGTATTCGTTCAAATGATTAAATACATTACTTTTTCAGAGTTTATAAGATATGATTTCAAAACGACTGTTAAAAATTTGATTTTATGCATTTTTAGCTGCAGTGCAGCACAGAGCTGTGTGCTCAATCCACCACATTTCCCCGCTGGTTCATGCCAAGTCCTTTGGCTGCGCCATCCTCAGGCGTCAATTTAGAAAACATGTCTGTCAGCAGCTCATTATCCCATCAGTTTAAGCTACTATATCATAAACTTGCTCTGAAGATTGAACTGACTATAGCAAATATATGTTAGACGCCTTTCAACATATATGAAAACGAGCTTCCTCGAAGCCAAGATTCTCCTGTGCTCACAATGCTAGGCAGAGCATACTTGGATTATTATTCAATTGCTCTCCATTAATGTTTTAGGAAGTATGCCTTCCATTGAAAAAAGTATCTACACTGTACGAGCGAGGTTTTTGGTTGTTTTTTGTTTTGTTTTATCGCTGACAAATATCTGAGAGAATGGACTTTAAAGAGGACGGTGTACCAGGTGCAGAGCTTGTGAGGTTCCAGTCTAAACTGGCTGGGTGCACTGCAGCACCACCTCCACTGAGGACATAGTGAAGGAAAGACAAAAGACACGCTGTGTGGAGGAGCAGTCACCTACCTCATGGCAATCAGGAGAACGAGAGTGAGACAGAAGGACACCGGGGCCAAAAGATCCTTCAAAGGCAAAGATCCAGAAACCTGTTTTCTCCTCCTGATCTCACTTCCACCACCTCTAAACACCACAACAAATTTGAACCCATCAACGGATCAATTCCTTAGTGAAGTCAGAGCCCTCACAATCTACCATGATTACCCATTCCCCCAGTGATTGGCTCCTACATCTGAAGGAAAGACTTTCAACGAGTGAGCAGTTCGAGGCACACTGCCTACCCATATCCTAACAGCCATGATATAAGGATGGTGTCTACCTTGGATACCATTCCTTGAGTCTTCACCCAGTAGCTGTTCGAACCAGAAACAGGCACGCACAGCTAAGCACTGAACCATACCCCTGGAATCCAATTGTACAGAGGAAGGAGGGATGAGCAAAAAAAGCCAAGATGGTGCTGCAGAAACAGTTGACCTGACCTAGTGAGAGCATGGGGACCCTAGTCATAAAGCTGGGGAAACAGCATTGGCCCAAACCAAGCCCTCTGAATGTGGATGGCAGCTAGGAGGCCAAGACAGTCTATGGGACCTCTAACAGTGGAGCCAGTCTTTAACCCTAGAGCACAAATGGACTTTGGGAGCCCATTCCCTATGGAGGGACACTATTGCAGCCCAGATACAGCAATGAGGGCCTAGGTCCTCCCCCAAATGATTTGCCAGACTTGAAGGTCCCTGGTACAGGGCCTCACTATACCTGGGGAAGAGTTGGGGGATGGGTTGGCGAGGGTTGGTGGGGAACATGGGTGGATGGGAGGGCAAGGGAATGGGGGGGAAGGATATGCAAATATGAGTAGTTATTAAAGAATTTAAATAAAAAAGAAGATGCAGTTAGCATATCTCCAACTTCTGTGCATTCTCTACAAAGGGGCCCATGATAGAGTTAAAGTTTTATGAAAAATAACATAAACCCATATTTTCAGGGTGATGACAGTGACTTACATTTTTTATTGGCTCACTTAAGAGTTTTCAGAGCAATGACAGAAAATCCCTATCTGAGGAGGAATCAGAAAACAGCCAATGTAATTAGACAGTAACCAAAAAATGAGCTAAAGAAACCTTTATTAATCACCTTTTCCCCATCAGCTTTCAACATATTTGCCACCACTTTGCAAAACTGAAACCATAAAATTTATATTGCTCATGGATACTTGTTTAACATTGTACATAATAATAAATAGTGTAATAAACCACATTAATGATATGATGCTGTGTTTATGTGTGAAGACGATCTTTTATTGAAATCCCTGAGAAGATTAATTCTAAAAATGTATTAACAAGACAATTGTATAGAGAGACCTAGCTCTGTGCTCCATGTTATCCAGGAGTGAGAGCAGCCATGTGAAACTCTGAGACAACAGGAGTCTATTAAGAGCATATTTCTGCCTCAGAGGAGAGGCCTCCTATAGGCTAGTGTCTGTTCTCACTTATTACAGTAATTTCAACGCGCATTTAAACACCTCTAAGCTCCAGATTCTTCAGCTATGAACTGTGTGTCTGGGGAAAAAACTTAGAATTAAAGCATTATTAACAATCCCAAACTGTGATTCTACACTAAACCACACTCTATAAAGCAAAACAGAATGGCCATAATTGTTAAAATGATTTTACATTGACAATTGCTGTATTATTCTTTTGCGATAATTCTACTCATAAAAACCTTAGCAAACACTACTTCGTTTGATTTGTATATCTATGTATATGTATGCTGAATTCTGTGTTCTCAAGGAGTTGGGAATGTCGTTCAATTTTTGACAGGCTGGCTTGACACGTGTGAAACCTGTGAAACCTGTGATATAGATCACAGAACTATATAAAGTGGGCATGATGGCATAACCCTGCAGTCATAGCACTTGGGAATTTGATACTCGATGATGGGAAGTTCCCAGTCGTAGCAGCTACAAATCCAAATGCAGTCTGGGATAAAAGAGACCTTGTCATGGGGGGGGGGGTAATCCAGAAACAAATAGCTGCTATCACCACCCACAGAGTTTTGATATTTATAAAGGTGTCTTCAGATATAGAAGTAAAATTGCATTGCATTTGTGAAAATATCTTGAAATACCAGCAGACATCAAAAGATAGGTATTTTTCTCCATTTGCCTATGTCACAAAAGTCCTTGAGTTCTTGCCAATATCATTTCTAGTGTCTACTGGAGAACTGCATGACAGTAATTACAAGGAAAACACTAATTAAGGTAACTCTATTCATCATTTACATCAAATGTTGAAGTACTTGCTTTGCACCTGTCATTTTGTTTAGTAATCCCATCTGAATTTTATAAGTTTCATTATCACCTAATTTGAGGAGATTGTATGGGTCCGGGAGTTGTGTACATGGCATGTGCCCACACTCATGGGTACAATGGTCAAAACTGTCCTCCTCTACAGCTTCCCACTTCATTCTCTAGAGACAGTGCCTGGCATTGAATCTAAAACTAACTGTTCCATCTAGGCTAGCTACCGAGTAAGCTTCAGGGATCTCCTGTCTCCATGAACAACTGGACAAAACAAACAGAAGGAAATGCAGAGCCATACCCAACTATTATGAGGATGCTGAGAACTGAAACCGGTTTTCATGTTTGCACCCTTGCCCACTACACCCTCTAAAAGTCCTAATCACTTTTTTAAAATTTGTGACTTTTTTTAGGGTTTTTTTCCATTCATTTATTTAGCTCATAAATAAAGTCATGCACAGTTATGATACACAATACAGTATGTTCACGATGGCATGGCTAAATTAAACCAATTAACATGTTATATCACACATATTCATCATTTTTGTTTTGAGAACACTTAAAGTATACTATCTCACAACTTTTAAAATATAGCATATTGTTATCAACCATATTTATCATGCTCTCAGTAGACCTCAAGACTTCACAGAGTCCATGCCTCTTGTCCAACTGCAGTTTTATATCCTTAAACCAATCGTTTCCCCATTGTTAAAGACCCACATTGAAGCCTAATAGCCACAATTCTGCTCTCTGCTCCCATAAGTTCATCATTTCCAGGTTACACATAAAATTGAAATTGTGTGACATTTGTCTTCCAGTGTGTCACTATTTTTTTTTGGCAAGCATATAACTTTACTACTTACTAAAGATGAAATCAAATTTGCATGCACAGGTGAGCACTCACTGAAACACCTTGGATTCATCACATATTTTTCAATTAGCTATATATATATATATATATATATATATATATATAATATATAATAATATATATATTATATGCATCAATCAATAGCAGCAACAGCTTTTCCAGGTTCTGCAGTCATTTGAACAAAATTGTGGAGACATCCAGCACACTCCATTTAAAACAAACAAACAAACAAAAAACAAGCAACAACAACAACAACAAAGTAAAGAACAAAATCCCAGAAAACAGCACAGTTCTGTTACTCTTGTGGTACTTGGCACCATTTTTTTTTTTAATTAGCTTCTCAGTCATCATCTTGGAGGAAACCATCTGAGCAACATCATTAAAAACAGCTCTGATAAAGCACGGTCACTACTATGCATCATAAAGCAGGTCCACATATGAGTGAGTACATATCATGTTTGTCTTTTTGTGATTGGGTTCAGAATGGTTCCTTCGAGTTCCATCCATTTTCCGGCAAATTTTAAGATTCCATTGATTTTTCTGCTGAGTAATACTCCATTGTGTAAATGTACCACAATTTCTCTATCCATTCTTTGGTTGAGGGGCATCTAGGCTGCTTTGAGTTTCTGGTTATTACAAATAATGCTGCTATGAACATGGTTGAACATATGTCCTTGCTGTATGAATGTGCTTCTTTTGGGTATATGCCTAGGAGTGGAATTGCTGGATCTTGTGGTAGACTCATTCCCATTTTTTTGAGGAGTCGCCATACTGATTTCCACAGTGGCTGTACAAGTTGGCAGTCCCACCAGTAGTGGAGGAGTGTTCCTCTTTCTCCGCATCCTCTCCGGTATAAACTGTCATTGGTATTTTTGATTTTAGCCATTGTGACAGGAGTAAGATGGTATCTCAAAGTTGTTTTGATTTGCATTTCCCTGATGACTAAGTATGTTGAACACTTTCTCATGTGTCTTACAGCCATTTTAGATTCCTCTATTGAGAATTGTCTATTTAGTTCTGTACCCCACTTTTTAATTGGGTTGTTTGGTGTTTGGGGGACTAGCTTCTTGAGTTCTTTGTATATTTGGGAGATCAGCCCTCTGTCAGATGTGGGGCTGGTGAATATCTTTTCCCAGTCTGTGGGCTGCCATTTTGTCTTGCTGACTGTCTCCTTTGCCTTACAGAAGCTTCTCAGTTTCAAGAGGTCCCATTTATCAGTGTCTGTGCTACTGGTGAATGTTCAGGAAGCGGTCTCCTGTACTGATTAAGTCAAGGGTATTTCCCACTTTATCTTCTAATAGGTTCAGTGTAGCTGGATTTATGTTGAGATCTTTGATCCATTTTGACTTAAATTTTGTGCAAGGGGATAGATAGGTTTGGGTCTAACTGCAGTCTTCTACATGTCTGCAACCAGTTACGCCAGCACCATTTGTTAAAGATGTTCTCTTGTGACATGGTTATTTTGTCTTGTGGTTTTTAGGTTTAAAAATTATCCAGGAGTTCAAGTACACACCTTAACAAATATCTCCATTAAACTAACTAATAGAACTAAAACAACTCTAAATTCAGATAATAAAGATAGTGTAACAATATTTAAGCCCACCTGGTCCTGGGCTTTCTTTGAGCCATAATGGTAATTAAGAACAAACACTCCAAATAATAAGACATAATGTAGTTATATATGTATTTTTTCATTCAGTATAGGTTTTTTCCTCAAGTAATATATCCTGGACAAGTAGTAAATTTACCACACGTTTCACCAGAAGCAAAATGCCTGAACAGTGATGATAGAAATGACATAAAAATTGTTGACTCCTACTTAATATTTTCAGACTTTTTTCTTGCAGTTATTGGGGGTTTTTAAGGTGTTTTTACTGTACCATATTTTGCAAGTAATCTCTGTGGGTTTCATGGTTACCTGCATTGGTGTTTCAGGACTAAAATTCATGGGACATCTAATAACCTGTCCACTCAATCTTCAAGATGAAACACAGTAATTTCACAAGGTGTGGAGTGTGTGGTATGGTGAGGCAAGGCAGGGCTGTTCAGAGCATTCAGTCATCTCCTGTCAAGCCAGTTTCACCCCTGTGATTTCTAAGAGGACATCATGAATTAAGATTCAATACAGAACAGTATCAACCTAGTGGGTTTGGAGCCTTCAGAGTTGGAAATAACTCAAATCAAATGAAGCAACACATCACATTGTTTTCAGTGATCCATTGGTTACTACCAAAGATAATCCAGTCTCCAAGTAGGGTTAGAAATTAGCAACATGTCAGGTTCTTGCATCAGTTCGAAAATCAAAATGTACAAAATTGTCCCAAACTATGACAAGATGTTTAGTGCAGAACACAGAGTTCCCAAGAAAAGTGAATAGTGAAGCAGATTTAATGAGGAAAACCAAGTCCACACTTACTGAATTAATGTATTTGAATATGTGAATGTTTAGCTTGGTTTGGGGCTTTCTCAACAACTCAGACTACTGTTCAAGAATATTCTTTTCTGAGGCCAAATGCCATGACAAAAGAGTCTTCCTTCACACTAATCAAATTACCTTCCCTCTAGGACATTGAACTTTATTGGAAAGTTGGCATTCAATGAATATTCATCAGGAAAAACAACACTAACTTACTGAGAAGCATGGTCCTAATATGGAATCCATGCATGTTTTAAAATTATGTAGATATCATTTAGTTTTAAGAATGATGGCCAGAGTTAAGAAATCATTTGAGCATCAAATACAAAATAATTTCTATCTTTAAACATCATGATTGGATATGAATTATATTATTTCTCAAGTAAAAAGAAAATCTTAAGTAAATATATCAAAGCAATTTCCCATTGTTAATTCCCCTTATTACAAAGCAGCAAGGAACTGATATTTTTTTTTCAAACACAGCTAGATGTTGAACATCTAAAGATAAAACAAGGTACCTTATGTCTCATTATAGAGATTATACTTTAAGAGAAGGGAAACCTCTATAGAAATAGGCAAGACACAGAACCAGATTTTGGGAGGCCCACCTGTGTGAATGGCATCATCTGCCCAATGAGGAACCCTGGGAAAATCAGCAGACAACATAAAAAATGCATAGTGGCTTAGAAACACATTCCTTCTTCGGGATATATAAATTATATGAAATAAATATTTTAAGGAGGGTATAATGAAAAATTGGACTTGAATACATGGGAAGGAGTAAGACAGACAGATTATACTTCATCATGAAACCTAAGCGTCACCTTCTTGAAACTGAGAAACATAATAGAGAAAATTAACAATATCACAATCAGTTTTATATGACTTTTGTTGTTATGAGGCAAAGAACACATATGTTGACACAAAACATTTGACCTTTGACTAATCAGCTACAAACTTTCTAGAACGTTACTTCATCTCATTTAATCAGCTTTGTTAACTTTTACTTGTATATTTTTATTCAATTGACCAGCTGATCTTTAGGGTTGCTTTCCATCCAAAATATTTACAAATTTAAATATTTACAATTTAATCCTAACAGGGCTTTAAAAACACAAAAAATTGTCATACATGTAAGACTTTCACACCCTACCTGAGGCAATAGTTTTGATGTGTATGTTGTGAAAAGAACATAATCAAGTTGGAAAAAAATTGACAGGAGGGTTATATGCTCTCTCTTCAAGTCTTTGTTTTTAAATAACTGTTATCTTAAAATATCTTTCATTTCAGAATCACCATGACACCTTTCATCGTTGTATAAACCTAATTATACTTGGCTTGTCATTAACTCTAGACAGGAGACGCAGCACTCTGAGAAACATAAGACAGTGACAGAGCAACGATTTAAGAATGCATTGATCAGACATCACAAAACCCTACTGAAGTTGAACAAGTTTTGAAGAGGAAATGCATGTCATTGAGCCAAATTTCTAGTTGGTTGTAGCTTCGCCAATCTAGGCAGTATAGTATAGAGTACCAACTGTGCCTTGGGAAGGGCAACAAACATCATTTAAACCAGAACTTGTCTCCATGTAGTCCCTATATCTTAAACACTTTTAATAGTCAAAATCCTGGTCATAATTGCTTTCTAATGTGTCACTACCTTAAAAACAACAGGTAAAAATATTCACAAGTTAAATGATTTCATGTCACCAAATCATCAGTTTTCATTATTTTTACACCAATTTTATTGGCATTGCAAAATATTAGTATCAAGCTTTAATATGCATTATTGTAAGAAGATATTCCTGTTTTATTTTATTCCTTTTATTAAAAATAGCTTTTATGTCTCACATAATAAATCATAATAACCGTTTGGCCTCCCTCTACACCTCCCTGTTCCTCTCCACCTCCCTTTCAATCTGGATTCACCTCCTTTCTGTCCCTCATTAGATAAAGAACAGGCTTCCAAGGGATAGCAATAAAATAAAACACAATCTAATACAGTGGACTGGGGGGAAAACAGAAAGAAAAGAGCCTAAGAAAAGACATAAGAAACAGAGATCTACTTGTTTATGTATTCAGAAATCCTATTCTAAAAAGCTAACTAGAAGCCTAATATATACAGAGGGCATATGCATAGGGAAGAAAGAGAAAATATATATCTATATTGGAGGGACCGACTTTTACTCAGCCCTTATTTTGCAGCCATGCAGGCTACAGAAAAGACACTTAGGCCTCTGACACAAGAAAACTCCAGATCCCCTGGCCTCCTGGAGCCTAGGGCCAAAACTGAACACACAAAACAACTCCAGACTCCCCCAGCCTTCTAGGTACTTAGTTCCTGGGAACTGTTTGTTTACAAAAGAAACACCAGGAGAGACCAAAGCATCCCCTGTAGTCTCTAGGATACAGTTCTGAACACTATTGGTATCTATGTACAACAGGCCACCTGCAAATAATAAGACCAAGGCATAAAAAACACAAAATGTTCCCTTTCAGCACTGACCAATGAAAATAATTGGTACACAGGTATTTCATGCCAAAATATGATTTTGAGAAATTCTCCCAATTGTTCTCAAATGTCAACCAGTCAGAAACTAACCTGTGCCTACTGATGTAATCCTGTAACTTTTGTCTTTAAAACCTAGCAGTAGATAGTAAACTTCACTCCCTCTGGAGGCTGCTGCAACAGCTAGCCAGAGGGGGTCCTGTCATGGTTGGATGAACAATAAAACCTTGATTTTGCAGTTTGGTGGGTGTGTCTCCCTAGTGGTCTCTGGGGATCTTTGAAACAGGCACAACATATATAAATAAAATTAAAAAGAGAATTTTTTAAGTGCTCTGACATGACATTATGAGACAAGGAATAACCAAAAATCATGCTGAGTTCATTTTCTGTTGGCCAACTACTGCTGGGCATGCAGTCTATCCATAAGAGTAGTTTGTTTGGAAAGAAAGACTCCCTTGGGGAAAAAATTTCCATGTGCAACATCTCACAGGCAGAATACCATTGTAGATCAAAGGGTTTGTGTTTGGGTTGGTGTTAAAGTTTCTCCTTTTGTAGCCTGCAGAGAACATTTCTATACAAAGATACTAGCATGAAAGGTGAGGGCTCCACATAGGTACCAGTTCGACTTCAAAATATTCAATGAGTTTTATAGGTGTTGTCTTAAGCAATGGGGTCTTGCAGTCAGTTTGTGGAGAGGAACCTATGGTCATGAATATAGGATGGGTATGAGGATTGCCATGGTACCCCTATGACCAACAACAAAATTTATTATTATTATTATTATTATTATTATTATTGTTATTATTTCTTAAATTTTCTAGTCATTCTTGCATACCAACCACAGTTCCCCTCCCTCTCCTCCTTTTGTTTCCCTCAACTCTCCCCACCCCATCTGTCCTCCACTCCTATGAAAGGACAAAATATGCCATGGGGAGTCAACAATGCCTGGCACATCAAGTTGAGGCAGGACCAAGTCCCTCCCCGCTGCATTAAGACTGAGTAAGGCATCCCACCAAAGGGAATGTGTGGTGATATATTATTTATGATTAACACTTCCCTGAGGATCTGGAAAGCAAAGTCAGTCACAAGCCATAGAAGCTAGGCACACATCTTTAATGGCAGCAACCAGAAGCTAGGAGGTAGTAGTATATATAACTTTAATTCTAGGACTCAGGATTAAGAGGTAGACAGAACTCTGTGAGTTCAAGGCCACCCGGGTCTATACAAGATTGATCCATACCTAAAGAAAAACAGCTCACACAAAGATGATCGCAGCACTTGGGATCACATGCCTTTAATCCCAGCATTAGGGAGGTATATAAGAAAGGAGAAAGGTCTCAGTATCAGACATTCATTCTCCAGTCGCATTGGGGATAGGAGGGATTCATTCTTCAGCCACATTGAGGATAGGAAGACATTCAGTCTCAGAATTCTACAGCCATGCTCAGGGGAGGTAGTAGGATCATCCCATTTAGCCTGAGGTAGTGGTAAGAGCTAGTTGCCTGCTACTTTGCTTTTCTGATCTTCAGCTTGAAGTTTGAACTCTAATATCAGCCTCTGTGCCTTTTAATTATTGTACAACAGGAATGGGCTCAAAAAAGCCAGTATACCTAGGAGATCTCATCAATTTTTGTATGTCCTGGAAACAACCTAGATGCTCCTCAACCAAAGAAGCTGTGGTACACTTATACAATGGAGTATCACTCATTTGTAAAAAGCAATGACATCATGAAATTTGCAGGCAAATTATTATTTTTATTTATTCTTCATATATTACATCCTGACCACAGTTTCCCCTCCCTCCTTTCCTCCTGGTCCCTTCCCCCACCTTTTTTCTCCAACAGATCTACTCCTCTACAGTTTCCCTTCAGAAAAGGGCAGGCCTCCAAGGATATGAACATGATCTAAGAAGTTAAATTAAGACTAGGCACCTCTTCTCATATTAAAGCTGAATGAGAAACCAAGCAGGAAGAAAAGGGTCCCAAAATCCAGCAAAGAGTGAGAGACAACCCTGCTACCACTGCTAGGAGTCCCACAAGAACACCAATCTACCCAACTGTAACATATATATATATATATATATATATATATATATATATATATATGCACTAGGCTCCCTGGTTGTCAGTTCAGTCTCTGGGAGTCCCTATGAGCCCAGGTTAGTTGATTCGACACTCCTTCCTCCCCATCTCCTGAAGGATTCTCTGAGCTCCACTTAATGTCTGGCTATGGGTGTCCACACCTGCTCCTATCAGTTGATGCCTCTCCGATAATGATTTGCTACATTATGCTATAGCTATACTCCACTCTACCAGTATAGCAGCATATCACTAGGAATTATTTCATTAACTTTTTTTTGAACCAGTCTTGTTTGGTTCTATTCTGGATTTCTCTGCTGTTTATCCTGATTCCTGGCCCACCAGGCAGTGTCCTGGGTGGGCTCTCTCTCATGACACGGCTCTGAAGTTGGACAAGTCATTGACTGGTCACTCCCACAATGGTCACTCCCATTTATGCCATCTTTACCCAGTACATCCTGGGTACATCCTAGGCAAATTGTAGACTGAAGGTTTTGTGACTGGGTTAGTATCACAATCCCTCCACTGGAAGCCTTCCCTGCTTTCAGAAGATGACTTTTTCAGGCTCTGTATTCCCAATTACTAAGAATCTTAACTAGGGTCACCCGAATAGATTCTGGGGAGTTTCCATTGTACTAGGTTTCTGCCTCACCACTAAATAACCTCCAGTTCTAGTTGTCTCTTAGTACTCTCTCCTTCCACCCTGCACCTGGTTGCTTCTGTGCTCATCCCCACTTGCACCCAGTCCACCTGAAAAAATCTGCATCTACTTCCTAGGAAGATCCATACACTACCATTGAATCCTCCTTGTTACATAGCCTCTCTATGTCTGTGGATTGTAACATGATTAACCTTTACTTTAAGCAAATATCCATTTATAAGTGACTACATAACATGTTTGTCTTTCTGGGTCTTGGTTACTGCACAGAGGATGATTTTTTTCTAGTTCCGTTCATTTACCTGTGAATTTTCTTTTTTTAATTGTTGAATAATAATCCATCAGGTGAATGTACTCTATTATTTTATCTATCATTCTGTTGAGGGTCATCTCAGTTGTTTCCAGTTTCTGGATATTATGAATAGAGCAGCAATGAACATGGTTAAGCAAGTGTGGTAGGAGGAAGCATCATTTGGGTGTATGTCCAAGAGTGGTATAGCTGGATCAACAGGCAGATTGATTCCCATCTTCTTGAGGAACTGCCACACTGTTTTCCAAAGTGGCTATAGAATTTTGTACTCCCACTAGCACTGGGTGAGTTTTCCCCTTACTCAACACCCTCACCAATATGAACTGTCACTTGTTTTATCCATCTTGGCCCTTCTTACAAGTATAAGATGAAATCTCAAAGTAGTTTTGACTTGCATTTCCATGTTGGATAGGGATGCTGTATGTTTCTTTAATTGTTTCTCAGCAACTTAGGTTCCCATGTTTTTGTTTTTTTTTTAAATTCTGGTTAGAAGAGTATCCCTTTTTAAATTTCTTGATATTTAATTTAATTTATTGATATGTAGTTGTTTGAGTTTCTTAAATATATTTTGGATATTAGGTCTCTATTGAATGCATAGTTTATACTTCTTAACATTTATGTACCCAAATCAAGGCACCCAAGTTCATAAAAGAAACACTAATTCAGCTTAAGTCTCATATTGACCTTCACACACTGATAGTGTGCAATATCCCACTCTCACCAATATACAAAAACTGAACTGAGAAATGCTGGAGCAAAATTATGCCATAAACAAAATGGACCTAGCTTGTATTTATAGAACATTTCACCAAACACAAATGAATACACTCAGCACCTCACAGAACTTTATCCAAAATTGATCACATAGTCAGTCACAAGGCAAATCTCAATAGATACAAGAAAATCACCCATTCCAATGAATTTTTTGTGATGGACTTTTAATTATTGTTTCTATTTCACTTATTTGACCTTGATTTCACTTTGATAAATTGTATATATCAAGAAAAAATTTAGGATACCAATGTTCTCTTAATGAATTTTTCTTTTGATAAGGAATTTTTTCTTCCCATTCTCTTATGATTAGTTTTAGTTTGAAGTCTATTTTGTCTGATATTAAAATGACTACCCTGGCTTACTTCTTACATCCATTTGCTTGGAATATCTTTTTCCATCCTTTCACCTCAAGATGATGTCTATCTTTGATGTTAAGGTGTGTTTCTTCTATGCAACACAAAGATGAATCCTGTCTTTAATTTTGTTCTGTTATTCTATATCTTTATGTTAAAAGATATCAGTGTGTCCTGTTTATTGATTACTGTTATTTTGCTTTTTTATTGGTGATGATGAAGATTGTGTGTGTGTGTGTGTGTGTATGTGTGTGTGTATGTGGTGTGTATGTGTGTATGTGTGTGTATGTGTGTGTGTGTGTGTGTGTGTGTGTATGTGTGTGTGTATGTGTGTGTGTGTGTGGTGTGTGTGTGTGTGTGTGTGTGTGTGTGTGGTGTGTGTATGTGTGTGTGTGCTCTTCTCTTTTTGTTTACTCACATCAGATTATCTATTTCTTACGTTTTCTTGGATGTTACTAACATCTTTGGTTTCAGTTTTCCTTGTAATCACTTCTGTAAGGTTGGAGTTGCAGATAGACACTGCTTAAAGTTGGTTATATTCTGGAATGTCTTACTGTGATTGAAAGTTTTTCTGGATATATTAGTAGTCTGTGCTGGTTGGTATCCGTGGTTCTCTGAGGATGTGGAGTGTCTGCCCAAGTCCCTCCCTCTGGCTTTTAGACTCTTTACTGAGGAATCAGTTATTCTAATAGGTCTACTTTTATATGCTACTTGGTATTTTCCCCTTACAGCTTTTAATATTCTTTCTGTGTTCTGTAGATTTAGTATTCTGATTATTATTTATGCAGGGGAATGTGTTTTCTGGTCTAGTTTGCTCGTGCTTCCCATACCTTGATAGGCCTTGCTTTCTTTATATTAGGGGAATTTTTGTCTATGATTTTGTTGAAAATATTTTTGTACCTTTGATATGATTTTGTTGAAAGTATTTTCTGTGCCTTTATTTTGTTGGGAATCTTCCTTTATTCTCATTATTCTTAGATTTTGTCTTCCACTAGTGTCCTATGTTTCTTGGATATTTTGTGCTAATGTTTTTTTTTTGTTTGTTTTATAATTCTTTTTACTGAGGTATTCAATTTTTCTACTGTGTCTTTCATTTCCATCCCTTGTATTCTGTTAATGAGACTTGCCTCTGAAGTTTCTGTTTGAATTTCTAAATTTTGCATTTCCAGATTTTACTCTGTTTGGGTTTTCTTTATTGATTCTAATTCTACTATCAAGTCTTGAAATATTTTATACATTTTCTTCCACTGTTTTTGTATTTTCATGGATTTCTTTAAGGGATTTATTCACTTCCTCTTTAAGGATCTCTATTATATCTGCAAAGACAATTTTAAGGTTTTGTCTTTTGTTTAAGCTGTGTTGCCATTTTCAGAGCCTACTGTGGTAGCATCTCTGGGATCTAGTGGAAACCTATTGTGCTAGCTGCTATTAATTGTGATTTTACACTGAGGTTTAGGCATGTGGGTTTGGGAAGATTGTAATTTTAACTATTGCCTTTGTTGGCTGGGTGTTTTGTCCTTTGGTTTCTGTTGCCCTCTTTCATTCTTAGGAGGGTACAGAAGCTTGTGTTGTCTGATAAAGAATTCTTCTAGGATCCTATTGAATGTGGCTATTGAGTGTTCCCAGGAAAAGGTGATTTTAGGTATTGGGGCTGACACTTATTTATGGAGATGAGATAGGAGGGTGGCTGATGGGGCCCCAGGAGGGAGGAAAGCAGAGTGTTCCTCCATGATCTGTTAGTCCTCTAAGACTGTAGGCAGAGTGATGAAAGATTTAAATGGGAAGCCTGCTACAGAGCTGCGGATGAAACTAAGGGACCGGATATGGAGGAGAGAGGGGAGACAAGATATCTGATGCTCACCCACCTGCTCTTCTGGCCTACTTTTTTCTCCAGCAGTCTTGGCTATTGAGTCCCTAGAGAATGCCTAGTGGAATTGGAGGCTGAAGTAAAGTGATGAGTGGTGGAGGGGAACATCTGTGTGGCCCACTGGAAATAGGAGCAAGAAGGGAGGGTTGTCACAGCAGACAGTTTGACACAGTGATGGGAGTGAGAGTGGGGATTGGATTGGGTGGCAAGGAGAAATAGGTGAAGATCTGCTCATCTTTCCCCATCAGGAATGGCTAGCAGATTTCCAGGGAATGTAAATATTCTTTTTTAAATTAGTGTTTTAAGTTAATAATTAAAGGGAAAATTATATGGAGTATCCAAAGAGAGATTTTTCAATTTAATTAAATGATTCACATTCTAGTAAATCATCACCTTAAAACACCAAGAACTTGTCTTTCATTCTAAATGTATCTATTATATATATATATATATATATATATATAATATATATGTATGTATATAATATATGTATATCATATATACATATATCATCTCTATTTCTTTTCCTCTCCCTTTCTTCCTTTTTCCTCTTAGCCCTCCACATGAAACCTTCTCAACCAAAGCTACTAAATAATTCAAAATAAATTTCAAAAGATTGCAATTTCTGAAAATTGAGTTGTGACTGGGAAGTCGAATGGACTTGGATTTAATAACAGTAAAAGAAGATGTGGCTCCTGTCTGCTCTGATGTCTCAGATCTGCCATCTCATTTACACAGGAAGCATCTGAAATAATGCTGAAGATAAAAGGAATGGCAAAAATAAAAATGTATATTGTTTATGCAGGATATCTTTAAAAGATATTTTTTTGTTTTAGCAGAATTGTTTAATACAAGGTCATTCATGGGAAGTTCCTTAGGAAATGATTGCCATACCTGAGAAGACACTGCATCAGAGTGAAAACTATCATACACAATTCACATTTCTTTATGGAGTCATATTTTTACTGGAATAAGTAGTGCTTAGCATCATGGATTTCCATAGTTAATAATTATGAATCACAAATAAAACATGTTTACACACACAAAATCCACCAAACAGGGCATTCTAACCCATGCATGTAGTACCTACTATTACTTTATTATTAACAAGTAATTAATATTAATAATCAGTTTATTTGGGGGCTGAAGAGCAAGCCCCTGTCATGGGTATTGCCCTCAACATAACAAAAATATTGGCTTAATAAATATGTTTAATTAATGTCATCCAATACATTAACTTAAATGTTCTAATGTACATGTGTGTTTTTTTAAATTTGAATACCTATCATTTTAAATCTGAGAAGTATGTCCAATTGATGATTGGACATACTTTGAAAATGTTATTTTCAAAGGTAAGCCAAGAAAAAACAATACATATATATTTCGCATGCTTAAACATCTAATATTAACTGTGAATTTAGCTTTCCATAATAAGAACAAGTAATATATGTTGAGCCTTTGGATTTAATTTGCATTACTTTTGATAAATATTTATTTTAAAGGTGTCTTGGTTTGCTCTCTATTATTGAGATAAAACACCATGATGGAAAACAATTAGAGGAGGAAAAGGCTTACTTCCATTTTCAATTTATAGTCTATGATGGAAGGAAATGAAGGCAAAAACTGAAGAGAAACACTTCATGGGTGATGCTTATTGCCTTGCTACCCACAGCTTCTTCAGTCTGCTTATACAAGCCAGGAACACATGCCTGGGGATGGTACAGCCCACAGTGAGCTGAGCCCTCCAATATCAATCACTAAACAAGAAAATGTCCCACAGACTTGACTACAATCCGATTTAATGGTGGCACTGTCTCAGCTAGAGTTCCTTCTTCCCAGACCCTAGCTTGTGTAAAGTTGGCAAAAAAATTACTAATCAGCACAAGGTTAAACTACTAAAACTGAGCTAGCCTGAAACTCAGTATGTAGACAAGACTAACCCAGCTTCTAGTACTTCTTCTGCTTCTTCCTCCCAAATTCTAGAATCATCTAACCTGGTCCAGTATAATCTTGTAATTTGATTAATAATGTTAATATTTATTAAATGACCTTTGTACACTTGCTGAATAGTAGATCTCTGACATTAGACAGTTAAAGTAATGGTTCAAAATGACATGTATAGGTAAAAGTAGAGATATAGACATTACAACCACTGATGTCATCATAATTAAAGCATGCTCTTAAAATTGATTCCTCTGTATCTGCTTCTGTTTACTGTCTAAAACTGATCTTTCAACAATCAGCTCTTATTTGGCCTTTCCCAAGCCAGTATTCCAGACTGAGTGCCTCTGGTGTCTGCTACAGGTACAACCTTCAGTTATGATGATTTATTCATATATATGTGTGTATGTATGTGAGTATGTGTGTGTGTATGTGTGTGTGTAACATATATAATCTCTTCTTTTAGGAAGGAATAATCCATCCATCTTAATGACTTAACATATCAGAGCCTGAAAGAGGTGCATTGAAATATGTGTGCTATAGAAAAAGTCACTCTGAGCTTTTTACACATTTTCTCATGTGTACAAGAAGTGATGTGAAAAAGAATTGCCTTGGTCCTCTAGTTGCACTCACGCCTTTGAAGGGCAAAATGAGAGTAGAGAAATGAAATTTAATGATGTAATTTTTACTTTCACCCAGTCTGTATTAGCCCTCTTGGCAATCTATACCAGTGTGTTTTGTTCCCTTTTCTACCCGGTCATGATAGTTTGCCTCAAAATTAGTTCACTGGATAAAATTGCCCATTTGGGGTAAGGTTTTCTGTGACAGACAATCATTGTGTACTTGATGTGTTTAATGGCACAAGCTTTACTGAGGATCTTGTACTAGTCAATTTGTTCTTTGGGCAGGATGGTTTTGAAAAGAATAAAGTTCCTAGAAACAAGAAAGATTCATTGGTGTCATACAGAGATAGTAAGACATCTAAATAAATAATTTGGAGCTGAGAAGAACTCCAGACTGACCTAACTTGCTTCAATAAATGAAGAAATAAAAATTATTAGATGAAGAGAAAGACCTTTTCATAGAGAATCTGCTAGAAATTTCCTTTCTTGAGGCAATAGTGTTTTCCAGCCAGCCAAGTTTTATTTGCTTACATTCAGCAAGACAAATGAATGATAAGCTATGTTATTATATAGTATTATGACTATAGATTTATAATTCTGTTATAAACATGAAAAAATCCCTAGCTATAAACTGCAAAAACCCTAGCACTCTAAATAAAACCAAAATGAATTGTTAAGACGGACAAATGGACACAGACTAGCAGGATCAAATTATTTCCACCTTCATTCCATGTTTCTCAAATTGTTCCTCATGATCCAAGGAAACTTAAACATATCACACCTTGAGTAGATGAATTACTCTTATTGTTTCTTTAATAATTAGTCTAGTTTAGCTGTAACTTGGAATAGGGACTTTGGGGAGTCTTAAGTTCCACATTGGAACATACATGTTTTTTGAGCTATCTGGACCATGCTATCTCTCATTTTCTAAGGTTCAGGATAAATCATCAAAGTATGAGACAAATTATTCTTTGTATGGCAAACTGAAGACACCTGTAGCCTTTTGCCACAACTTTCCCCAAGGGTTGATGTAAATGCATTAATCATTCTGCCAGAAACTGGATTTATATTTTAGTGTATGTAATGGCAGTATGACAGACGAGGTATTTTATGTTTCAAGACATCTTTTACAGTTAAGATTTTTTAAAAAATAAATTCCTCCCCCTCTCTGAAAGAAGAATTTAAAATGATGTGATAATGTGACTACTGTGACCTAAAATTTATAATAATTTATTTGAATAAGTTAAAAGACATTAGAACTCCTATTGTAGGTTTTCATTATTTTCTAAAATACAAAACATAGAACTGATTAAAATAATTTCTTCAGTGAAACTATCACTGTATTTTCCATAACTAAGACTATTTATTATTGTAAAATTCATTAAGAATATCATGGCAGCTCTAACATAATTGTGTCTTTAATTATTAATTTATATATTTCATCATACATGTAATTAAATATTTTAGAAAACAATAAATGACTACACTTACTCCTACCACTACTTACTATTTACTCTTGAGAGCTGCATATAGTTTGTGACTAAATATAATTTTCTAAATTGTATGCAAATTTAACTAAAAGTTGTCCCTATAACAAATTTATAATATTCAGGCAGCAGACATGGCAGCTTGAGCTAGAAGCTGAAAAGGTGAGGACCTGTAGCTAGAATCTCAAACAGGAAACAGAAGAAGCAAACTGGGAAAAGCATGTGACTTTTGCAATTCCAAAGCCTGTGGCCACCAGTATACATTTCTACCAGTAGTGCTTCCAAAGCAGCATCACCAGTTGAAGAACAAGTATTCAAATGTCTGAGGCTATGGAGGATGTTTCACTCAAACTACCATAATCTCTGAGACACAGCTACTGCAAAGTTTGTGCATGAAAGATGTATATGGTAAACTCAGCCTGACTGGAATGAGTCAGTTTGTGTGTCCCTGAATCTGTCTTGGGCTTACAGTGTTCATTGTCTTTAAGTAGAGAAGCAAGATTGGTAACTGAAATTATTATCCACTCATGTACTTGGGCCTTTGGAATGGTCTAATTAGCCACTGTACTCAATCAGTCAATCAATCAATCAATCAATTAATCAATCAACCAATCAATGCCTTCAATAAAGAGAGACTTCTTCAGTAAGTTAGGCGTCAGTCACACCTTTGGCTGAAATATGGATTCCAGAAGAATATATGTTTATCTGTTTCACATATGTGGGGTTTCTAGAGCCCCCCCCCCAGTAGATTTCTGCCTCAGCTGAAATGGGCCACAGTGAAATGAAATCACTCCCCTGCATACTCACACTCTGTCTTGTCCATCTACTTCCACAGCTTTGTTCTTATCCATTTGGGAATCAAACTGTTGAGCAGTAAAGACCAGTGAAAGATAATTTCACTGGTTTAAGTTGTTACTTCCAAATATTGTTTGTGTGGCCAATTTCTTGTTAAGCTACTAATTATGTGAGGAATTTTGGAGGAATCTTCATATGTTTAAAGATTCAGTTATTATCAAGCCAAAGAAATAACATCTATTTCATAGCAGAGTGATATTCAAATAGGGTAAAACTCATTATCTAGTTTCATGGTAGTCCTGAGGATGCAATGAAGAAATGTCAGTTGTCTTAGTTTTGCCTTTCAACATAGAACACTTTTCTAAGCATTCTGATAAACATGGATTTAGCTTGATCACTTGCTTTTTGTGCAGGCATACCTAGACTGAGAACATGGAACCCATCCAAAAAGGAATGTAGCAAAAGAAACTCACTGTGGAAACCCACAGAATTGGCTCTTCCATTTCTTCTTGACATAAGGTCAGAGGGTTTAAACCCACTCTTGCCTTTTACCGGTTAAACAACAGGAAGTCTGGCCTACTGTGTGACGATTGTATGACTTGCCTAGACAATAGGATATTTGGCCTAAGGTGTATCTAATGGATGTCTTAACTAAACAACAGGATATTTTATTTAAGTTGTGGTTACTTGATGTTTTGAGTATTGAAAATGTAATTACATTTGCTTGCTCCTTGTATCATAGTAAGGAAGTCTTTTGCCTCCCCCTTTTTGATTTTTGTATATAAGAACTTTGAGCATTAAACTTGAGGTAGAATACAGTATTCACTGGATGTCCTCCTGACTCTGTTATCTCTTGTCTTAACTCTGTTTCTTTCCTCAATCTGCAGTCCTCTTCTCAGGTAAGACCCCAACTGAACAACAGGACTGAACAACTCACTTCTCTGCAAGTCTATCTTTCCAACCTCACTGCCTTCCTCCTTACCTTTCTTATTCTCTGACTAGCCCTCCCCATGTCCCTGACTCTGTCCTCTGTCTTTCCTCCCTCAGCTCTTCCACCTTGTTCATGGCTTTCTCGATTCCCCAGTTCCCCATCTTGTACATTTCTTCACTTAGATGCAAACAGTGTCTTTCCTGGGAAGTCACAACTGACACCTCAGGAAGAATCCCAATGTCTCCTTCTTGCCTCACTTATACTCTGAACATATTTCTTTATGGATTTCTGATATGATAGTATTTGATTCTTCTCCAAATTTAAAGAAACTTCAAAATTGTAACTGCTTTTTATGTTCTCATTCTCAAATGTATAAGCATCTTCCTTTGAACTAAAGAAAACCAACACAAATGCCACAGCTTATTTTTTCTTACAATCACATATTTAAAACATACACCTGAATATATTTACATCCTTTTCCATTGTGTTTCAATAACAACAATGCTCTGGACTGGTGCCAGTTATCTTAAGGGCAAGAATGTTTTATTACCTATAGTTTATGGTTTCTTGAGTTCCTCTAGATTTCAATTTGTCTTTCTGAGTCATGAGTTCTTGATAACAGAATTTAGGGCATAAAAATGATAAATACAGTCTTTTGAACTTTAATGCTATAATTAGGTTAATTAAAAGATGTTCTTCTTTAATTATGGTTTGGTTATTACCATAGCCTCCTAGTATCTAAACAGCTGTTTTATAGTCTAAATGCCACTTATAAATCTTCTGAGGACCTGGTCTTCTACTAGGCCCAAAGTCAAATGCCTTTATAATGTAGTGACAATTGATACAGTAAATTTCTTTAAACCTACAATGACATTGAAGGGACCAGTATAAGCACAAGACAGCCTAAGACCAAGTTCTCAGCACAAAGGAGATTTATTTCCTCCAGAGGGACAAAGAGTAGAAATAAGAGACAAAGACTGGAGATAGAGTATGATGGAGAAGGGGGAAAAGAACAAGAGAGATAGAAGAAAGGGGACATGGGGGAGTAGGGAAAGGGCTATTTTTCTCAGGGAAAGGGAATTTTTCTCTGCCTCTGGATAGAGATAGCTGTTTATAAAGGCAAAATGGGAAGGTCTGTGTTAGGATGAGGTGTTTAATTTTGATTGGGCATGTTAATTAGGATAGTCAAAGGGGAATTTTGATTGCTAGAATTTAATACTTGGTTAACTGAACCTTGGTAGTCAGCCTTGGAGGAGGAAGTGGCCAAATAAGGGAATAGACCTTAGCAGCTAGCTTTAAGAATGCAATCTAATGTTTTTTTGTTTACGTTTATATATATCAGAGGGAATGGGGGAGAAAGGCTAGACCTACCAGAACTGAGTTTGTCATGCCTGGGCTGGCTAGAGTCCTTTCGGTTATTAGTTGGATAAATTGACTATTTTTAAGAGCAAAATCCTCTCCATCTATCTGCTTTATTATAGTTTTCTTGTAGTTGATCCAATATGACACTTGTTTCAAGAAACCTACACACAAAGCTTCAACTTTTTACCCCCCAAATTAAAAGGAATCTCTTGCAAAGTCATTTACTACAGGATATTACAATTCATAAAAATCATGATTTTAAAATTGTTTTTAAATTTTATTTTTTTATTTATATATGTTTTTTATATATTTGTTTGTGTGAGATATGCTTACATGTGTTTGAGCATATGTGCTGTACACAAAATGAAGCCAAAAGAGGGTGTCAGATTCCTTGGTGCTGGAGTTAGAAGGGTTTGTAAGAAGACAGGATTGTCATATGGTGCTAGAATCAGAACTCTGGCCCTTTCTCACCTTCATGTGGCAAGCGCTCTTCATCAGTTAGGTATCTCTCCTGTCCTCAACTTGTGGTTGTAATACAGAGAACAGCACAAAATGTTTGGGGAATAGACAAAAGAGACTTCTGTTAAGCATCACTGATGAGGGGAAAATGGAAATAGTAAAATAGCATCCTGCTTCCAGGACAGCCACCAGCTTTCAGAGAACTGTAGGCCACACTCATCTGTTTTGTATAGAAGCAAAAGGCAGGGATTAGAAAGGACAGCCCCTTAATGATGGCTACACCCAAGGAAAAGATCTGTTTGGAGTAAAGTTGATTCATTTAATTTCGATAAGTCTAGATGAGAGGAGTTGACATGCTTTGAATTTGGATGTGCTACATAACTACTGAATTAGTTTTTTGGATGAACAAATCCAAAATTGGATGAAAAACAGGATCTGTCTGCAGAGGTCTGATCAAGAGGAAGAGCCACAGTGGAGTCCATGCATGGAGCTGACTCAGGAAAGAGATCAGGATTCCAGTACCCATGTCACCCAAAGTGAGGACTATATCTGTCTTCCCAGCACATGATTTTTTTAAAAAAGTGATTAATATGGAGATGTTATAAAATCTAAAAGGTAAAATAAGTATATGCATGGTTTTTATTTGTATTTAATGCATAGAAAGGACAATATTTTAAATGCTAACATTTATGCATTGTGTGGTTTTTAATATGTTTAGATGTTAAAACCAAGTTTCAAGCAAGCTTTTATATGAAGTCCTGGTGTCCAAGGTGGATAATATCAACACATAACAAATCTGACAATGCCATGTCCAGAGTTTTCCTTCCTGGGTCTGCTCACTGTGTCATAGTCCTTGAAGGCATCCTCACTTGCTCTTAAAACTCCACAAAAAATACTATACTGAGGTCCATCATATTTTTCAAGTAAGTTGTTGAAAACTAGAAAGGACAAACTACTGATCAAAGGAGACATGTAAAAATAGTATGTATTTGCCTTCATTGTCGGTTTATGATTCATGGTATTTTGCTCATGTGGTACCTTATGAAAACACGTTTGCTGATTCATATGGAGATTGTGGCAACATGTGATGAAATGAGGGAATTGGCATGAGAATCTCAATAGAACACACACACCATCAGCACTGCACCCAAACCCCGCTCTACGTGGAGGTGGGTTACTCATTCCTACAGAAATATTAGCCATTGGCTACATACCAATAGGAAAACTATGCTGCTCCTTCATTTTTTAAATGCTAGGCTAGTTTTTAACAAATGTCAAGATGATAAAAATTTCTATTTCCTCTGCAAATTTTCTAACAGAAAAGAGACTTAATTTTTTAACTATTCTCACAGTATTACATAATTCCATACTCTAAGAAAGTTTTGATCATTGACCTTACACCACACACACACACACACACACACACACACTTATCATCAAGGCAAAAAATAGTAAATTGGTCAAATGTGTATTGTATAATTTTTCTCAGAATATTATATATGTAATAAAGCATCCTTTCTACACAGTAAAAAAGCAGGGCTTCCAAAACTAGACAGAAATTGTTCACATGCCCAACATTAGATATGTATAAGTCTTTATTTTTTATGAGAGTGAACTGAAGTGTGGGAAGAATCACTTGTACCATAATAATTTAAACAAAAAGTATCCAAACATTTAGAAAAACAGGAGCCAAGTTAGGAATGTATTTTAAAATTTTACATAAAACTGTTCTACTCTGCTGAAAGAAGAGTTAGCTCATTTTATAATATGGAAAAGTTTATTTCCTTAAAGCAAGAATCTTAAGGGCCTGGAGTTAATATGCTCAGAGTGGAGACACTAGAAAAAGGGTCAGCCTTGATCTAGTGGGAGGAAACAGAGTAGAAAAATATAAACCATTTTCAGAATCCAATGTGTTTACCTATAATGCAACTACAGAAAAGTGAATTATTACAAGGATTTTACATACAAACAATTTGGAGACAAAGGGAAGAGTTTTTAATATATTACAAAACCAGAAATTCTAGATGAAAAGGATAATTTAGAAAGAAATGAAAACAAAGGGTACTAAAGTAAATTAAAGATTTGCCAATGATGAAAAGAGCATTTAAGAATACATGGGAGATAGAAGTCACATCTTTTGTGAACTTGCTTTACAGTGCACACTTGACAACCTTGGTTGGACTGTTTCAAAAATTGAGAAGCTCCATTAGGAGTTATTCCTTTATTATACATGAAGTAAGGAAAGTTCCCTCACCAAAAACTCGTGTAACTGAAGATCTGTTCAAAGCCTGATACCAATTTCTCAGATACTCTCACTAGATGGAAGTCTTTCTTGTCTTTCTTTTTTTTTTCTTTTGTAGCCAAAGACCTTTCATTTGTGTAAAGTACTTATCAATCACCAGAGGCAACAGATACAGTGTTAGTGATGCTACTCCTGAGGCCCTGCTGGTCCTCTTCTGAAGTAGGTGGCACTAGACTCAGTGACTAGCCTTCTCAGAACCTTTGACACAGTGTGCAAGCAGCTTAAAGTTGTGCATAGCTTCCTTAAGATTTCCAGCAAGGCTGGGAAAGTGTCAAATGTGTTCACAGATAAGAAAATACAAGCCTTCCTTTGAAGTTCTAGCAAGGGACCTAAAAAATCCAGAGTCCTAAGGGAGGCAGTTACACTTCCTTCAGCATCCCTACTAGAGCTGGCCTCAGGATGCATCTGTGGAGCTTGTAGTCCACCTTACTAACTAGTACCACAGCATCTGGCCGTTCCCCTCCTCAGGAACTTGGAATGAGGCCTCCTGGTCATAAGGGTCAGCCTGAGCAAGCCATGTTTTATAAACACCTCCTGATTCTGGACTTCAGTTATCCCAAGCCCCATATGCTCTTCAAGTGAGGGCCGTTGTTGCTCATCTCCTCCTTTGGAACACTTGGGGTTGCCTTCTCCAAGATGTCTGCAACCTCCAACAAGACCTTGAAGAAGCTCTGGATGCCACGCAACTTGGCCATAGATTCTCGATATCTGCCAAAGCTTGATTGTAGTTTTCCATGGTCTCTCTCAACTGATCCTCCAACTTCACCTTCTCTTTCAGAAGGGTCTTATCTGCAGAATTTGGATGTGTCTTTGGCTAACCATAACCCAAGTCCTCTTTTGGTTTCTGACAACTATTCTTCTGTTTCATAGCTGTGCACACAGGCCAATGCTGTAAGTCTGTGCCATACCAACCTCCCACAACACACCAATCCTCCACAATTGCTACCAAATAGAAGTCTTCATGCTGAGAACTTCTGCACAGTGTCAAGTTACTTAGAACTTGAAGTTGGTTTTCCCCATCATTGGCTTTCTCTTTATTTACTTAGGCAAATGAACCTCTACTGAAATAAGTGTTCCCGCCATGTTTCTTCCCCAAATAAAAACAAGGCAAATCCAAAGGTGTACACTTGAACATGTATCACAATAGAGATAAAGTTAATGACTTCTTTCATGTCGTCAACTATCCTAGATGTAATTAGAACCTAACTAAAGCTAATGAAGTATGATCTCCTCATAATGTCTTAGGCTAATGGTCTACTAACTTGGGACTACTTAGAATATATTAAACCATATTATTCTGCAGACATTTTAAATTAAATGTATTTCTGAATTTAGAATAGATTAGAAGAAACTACCTTAGTAGCTAATTTGTACTCAGTAATTAATTTAAAAAAAAACTGCTTTCCACATCGATGATCAGCATACATGGTAACCCTAAGAATAAACTAGTGAGACAAATAACATTCCACCAGTCAACACCTCTCTAATCAGACTTAAGACCTGCTCTACAAGTGGGAAACCATGTCTGGTACCAGAAACCTAGCAAAGTACCCTATGCTAGTGAAATCACTGTTACTAGAAGAGGTTCTGCAAACACTACTTTACTAAACCAGCATAATCATCAACAACAGTCTATCAACATTTGTCCTTATACCCACAGATAATTGTACTCTTCACCCTTCACCCGGGAAACCCCTCTTTGCAACAGGAAAACTATAAAAAATAATCACAACCAACCAAATTGCAGAGTTGTTGAACCCAGTCCCAGTGGGTTCTACAAAGAAACACTCCCACAACTAAGCTTCATGGAACACTGCAGATGAGGGAACAGGCGTGTAAGAGACAGAGGATCAGGGAGCATGGTATGAAATTGCCTCCTAATACCATCAGAAGCTACAAATGTAAAGTCTTGCCAGCATGACTTCCTGAACAATGAGCACACCATAGTGGACAAAGAAAAGCCCACAAGACCTCATTCCTATCATAAAGAATTGTAGGCAATTAAAGAGATCTGGGAGTGGGAGAGGTGGTCTTCTCCATAGAGCACACCAATTGGTTGTCCAGTGTCAAACAGGCAGCCAAATGGCATAATCATACAAGTAAGGTTATACAGACCAAGCAGGTTATAGTTAGAAACACACACACACACACACACACACACACACACACACACACACACACACACACATATGCATATTTATGTGTGCTAACAGTAAATAAAAGAGGTGTGGAGGGCTTGGATGGAGGAAAGGGGAGGGATAAATGTTGTAACTACATTATAATCTCAAAAATGGAATTTAAAAACTCTATTTCTCAGTTGCTGTGTTTTGAATGATATAATGGGGAATCAGACAGTCCATGAAAGAAGACAGATAGGCATCTTTGCCATCCATTGTACAATAGAGCAACATTCATTTGACAGTGCATACCCAGTTAAAAATCTGAGAGGCTTTTCTCTCAAGCATGGTTATTTCTCCCATTGTATACGCATTTGACTCATGCCTGTGTCTTTTTGGTTGCTCTTCACAGTTCCTTTAGGACAAGGCAGACTATAACAAACTATGCAGGGTTGGAAACCTTCAGCTTCTTTCCCCACTGCATCATCAATAGGAAGAGGAGGATGCAAAATCCTGTCTGGCTGGTAACATATTTACTGTTCATTGTTCTCCACAGAGACAAGCCTACCCCTTAGCTGTTCATTGTTCTTGGCTCCCTATTTCATTCATGGGAAGAAATGCTGTTTTTTCATAATGAAACAAAAGCTCCTATATGAATTACTTTCAAAGCATCCTTCTTTTAGTATGTGAAGGTTCATATTCTTAACTGAATATAAAATAGCAGTAATTTGGAGTCCCATTTTTTCATGTGTTGAATTTATTTTTGGTTTTGCAAGTATAACAGCACAAACAATAAAGCTTTCAGCAAGAACTTTGTGGGAATGCCCTTTATAGGTAGGGCTAGGCTGAGAGTGATGTACTTAACACATGTAATACATGAAGGTTAGGACAATGCCCTGTACCAAAACAATGTATAGTGCAATGTTTATGAAAAGAAAAACCAAGCTGAGAAAATCCATAATCCATAATGAAAAAGTATCATCATTTTAAATACAGGGAAGTCAGAGAGTTGGATTATTCCATTTGCCCCAGGTGGTGGCCAACACAGCCTAGGTTCTTTCTGGGATGGATGGATGGATGGATGGATGGATGGATGGATGGATGGATGGATGGATGGATGGGAAGACCTACCTCATGTAGTCATGCAACTTTTGTCAACTTCAAAACTTGTCAAACTGTTTTCTTAAACTGGTTGAACTGACAAATCATTTTAATGTCATTTAGGATTTACAGTAATTGTTCCTTATGTTCTCAAATGCCATTTCTTCCCTTGATCCTTTTCTTCCTCGTATGATGTCATTTCTCTTATGCAATTGAACATGCTTTGTGTAACAATAAATCTCTCCCCCAAGCTGCCTGCTTCTAATGCAATGTTAGGACCCCCAAAATAACACAAGGTGACTTATATTAATTACAATGCTGCTGGCCAATTGACTAGGATTTCTTATATGCTAGCTCGGTCTTAATTATCACAAATTTATATATTTTATAAGACTTATCGAGGATACCTTCTACTGGTACCTCTTCTCAGGATCACATGCAGATCCGTAGAGAAGAGAGCAGGAGAAGAGCAAGGGCAAGAGAGTGATTTCCTGCTTATATTCTCAGTCTGCCTGCTATGTCACTTCTTGCCTGGACCAGAAGAATTCTCCTTACTACATTTCCCAGAATCCTCCTTGACTCCTAGTCTTGACTAACTTGCTTTCCTATTGGCCAACAGTACTTTATTTATCAACCAATAAAACAAACATATCACAGCAGGTCCTCCCCCATCATCTCCTCTTCTCTGTCTAAATAAAAACAAGGGTTTTCATTACCATTTATAACCAACCCATTTAAATGAAAACAAACATTTATAAACAATATTTGGGAATTTGAGCATCGTTCACTCCAAATTGCTTCCTGCTGGTTGGGGGTTATGTCATGGGGATTCTGAGAAAACCCAGAAATCCTGGCTGTAATGTTCTATAATTGCATCAACTCAGCTGTGTGGATGTAGGATCAATTGGGCCACTGCTTCAGGGGGTCTTGCTTGATCAAACTATGTTAGTCTGGAACACGAGGAAACACAAGCAAGAAATCTTTTCCCAAGTAGCCTGTCCTTAGACTTAAATTTTGAAGTCAAAGCATTTTTAAAATGTATAAGTTGGATTAATTCAGCAGCACTTATAATGAAATGTATTTTAGCAGCTGTAACTCTTTTCTCAGCAATAAAACAATTTAGACAACAATATAGCATATAAGTATCCAGACTCTGAGTATTTTCCATCTTTATGTGGATTTTTTATTATTCTGTTTCTTTTATTT
Source organism: Cricetulus griseus (assembly GCF_003668045.3). Lineage (NCBI taxonomy): Eukaryota > Metazoa > Chordata > Mammalia > Rodentia > Cricetidae > Cricetulus > Cricetulus griseus. The sequence continues at coordinate 260,815,068 of NC_048595.1, forward strand.
CCTTTTGTTTCTTTTTTCCTGAGACAGGGTTTCTCTGTGGAAATCTGCCTGCCTCTGCTTCTGGAGTGCTAGGATTAAAGGCATGTGCCACCACACCCAGTCACTCTATTTTCTCCTGTTTCTTTTTCTCTCACAAGCCTACATATATTTTTAAGCACACTGTAAACCGTTAGAGATTTTTCATCTGAATCTGTCATTATTGTGAATCTTTACCTTTTTCTGGCCACACAGTCTTTTAACTGTTAAACAACACCGCCAAAATTAAAGCAGCGATTTTCTTAGCCACTGTCTTTTAAGATGGCAGAGGTAAGTTTACTACCAGCTCTGAGAGATGTGCTTACTGCCTTGGTCTATGCTGCCACCAAGGAGCATGCTGCCGGCTTGGAGATGTTGTCACTTCCACTGCCAGCTTCGTGGGGCATGAACCCATTAAGAGTTTCATACTCTACTGACTGAGCTAGCTGGGCCTCTTAAAAGGAACCCTGTGGTTATTTCCAATTTTGCTGAATCAGGAAACCTCTCTTAAAGGAACCACTGCTTGTCTCTAGCAACACAGAGACCACCTGAGAATGTCATACTTGTCTCTGTTCTATTGCTGCTAAAATCCCTTTTTAAGCCTTTGTGAAGTTTATTTGGAAGTTCGTAACACTACCACCAGCTGCCCTGGTTCCCCTCAGCTCATGGTGCATGGTGGCTCATGGCTTGTATTGATTGGCTGCTCATTGCGGTAAGAGCTCAACATCCTAACTAGAACTCTCGAGGGCTGCAGGCTGTCTCAGGAGTACCGCTGAGTCCACCCCCAAGAGCAGGGGACCGCGCAAGCACATGGAAGGTATTCTGATGATGCACAGTGGCTCAACAGGGCATGTTGCAGCAGCAGATTCACTGATTTCTCTGGGAACCTTGGGGTGATCCCACTCACTGACACCATTTTGTAACAGTAAGTCTTTATTCCATCCGCCCAAACCTTGCTGCCAAGTGGGTGCCCAGAATTACACACAGAGTCTTATTGTAAACTAAGCAGGCAGACTCAGAATGTGAGCAGGGACAAATAGGAAATCGTCCTCTTGCTCTTCCTCTTCCTCCTCCTCTCTGTGGAGCAGCCCTGTGATCCTGGGAAGAGGACACCAGCAGAAGACATTCTCAATAAAACAAGTCTTATAAAATATATAGATTTATGATAATTAAGAGTGAGCTAGCATATAAGAAATCCTAGTCAATTGGCCAGTAGCATTGTAATTAATATAAGTCACTGTGTGTTATTTTTTGGGTCCTAACATTGTGGTGGAAGCAGTTGGCTTATTGGAAATATTTATCTTTACAGCTTTGTTTGGAGATTATTTCCTTTATGTTTTATAAGTAAAGATTGCAGTCCTGATAAAGCATTGTTATATTGTTCCTACCCCAAAACTTTGTAAATTCAGCACAGAGGTCTAAGGGCAACAAAACAAATAATTTAAAGCCCCAATCATAGACCTGAATTTGAATTATTTTTTCATAAATGATTTACCATCGCTTTTGGAAAATAATGCTTAAACCCAACAAACTATAATTATTATAAATACAATTGTAGGTTTTTTAAAAAATAAATGATTTTACTTTAGTGGTAAAAAAATACATCTAGGAGTATACACTTACTGACATTTATAATGTCAAATTTCTCTGCTCTTTTTATTCTTTCTTAAAATTCTGAGTTAATCAATGTCATCAAGCCTAGAAAACAAGCATTGACTGCTTGAACACTTTGGGTGGAAAGAACTTTACTTACTCTCCTATGGCAATGTAACCATTGCTACTTCTTGTAATTTTAGGTGATCGTTTTTGATATATTTTGCATATATATATATATATATATATATATATATATATTGTGTGTGTGTGTGTGTGTGTGTGTGTGTGTGTGTGTGCTACAAATGCATTTGTATATAAATACATTATACTCGCTTTGGAGAACTACAAAAAAATAGTAAAAATACATGTTGTGGTTAACTGATTTTGATAACTTTCAAAGACTTCTAGTCTCTTGTTCATTTTCTATTTCTGCCTCATATCATTGCTTCTTCCTAACAAACAAAGTGTAAAGTTTGTTGTGACATTATTCTTGGCTTCTGTTTGACTGGCATGTTTCATTTAAACTATGCCTTCCTGATTCATAGCTTCCTGGTTCACATGACATATCTGTTTTCAACACTTTAATGATATCACCCCACTTGATTTCTTGCACAGTTTTTGAGATCTTCTGTAGTTACTATACAAGTTATTCTAAAATTAAGTGTGCACCAAGATTCTGCTAGTAGTAACTCTTAGTCCTTAACATCCTGGCTGCAATTTCTAGAGAGAGTGTGGCTCAGTGGTCAAGTGTTTCCCTGGCAAGCATACAGTTGTAGGTTCAATCCCTGGTACCTGGCAAAATCCTGCTACAACTGTCAAGTTGAGGGAATACCGGAAAAGTTTTGCCTTCATTCTAAGCAAAGTAACTAAGAAAACATGGCATTAAATGTGGCACATGTGAATTTTTTTATCAAAATGAAGCTGATGCACTAGAACATCTCCTGCTCCCAGAATTCCATTCTCTATGCACCCAGGAAGAAACCTTAATGGCATCTTTATTTGATATTTTCCACTCCACATCTTTGCATGTCATTGGCATATAACATGAACCAATGTAGCTAAGTTCTCTAAAATATATGCTACATCCTCTTTTTAAAGAGAGTAGTTTTGCTATGTATTTTGTTTTAAATTTCAATTTATTTTTAATTCTCTCTCTCTCTCTCTCTCTCTCTCTCTCTCTCTCTGTGTGTGTGTGTGTGTGTGTGTGTGTGTGTGTGTGTGTGTTCATGTTACTGAAGTGCCCACAGAATCATGACAATGACGTCAGGTTCTCTGAAGCTTGAGATACAAGCCTTTTGAACCCTTTAACATGAGTGCTAGGACTCAAACAGTAAGAGTAGTACATACTGTTAACTACTGGGTCATCTTTCAGTCCTCTATCCACTTTAATAAAAGACTTTTTATTTCATATAAAGAGATATATAAAATAGTACATGCTAATGGTATTGTGTGATTTTGATATACATATATTGTGTAATGTTTAAGTCAGTTAAACTTATCCTCCTACTCAAACACTGTTTACTGTTTTAGGCTGAGAACACTTGGAATCCATGATTCTTGACTTTCATAATGTACCCAATATTGTTCTTATTTATAGTCACCTTATATGCAATAGCATGCCAACTTTGCTTGCTCCTACCTAATAAAGTTAGTTCCTGCACCCAACCTTTCTTCCTCCTCATTCATCTCCCATAGTCCAGCACCCTACTCCTTTCTCCTTTCCCCAGCCTAGGATCATTTTTTAAACCATCAAACTCCTAACATAAATTTGGACTAAGTGGTCTTCCTTTCTTAACTCTTGCCTTCCCATCTAAAGGGCTGGGGACAAGCTTGTGAAGCTTCACCTCTAGCTAAGGAACTATGAGCAGTTAATGGCTTCTGGGGAGTAACAGTCATTATTTTCAGAGTTGTAGGACCTGGTCCTTGGTGATCTAGTCAGTAACCCCTCATATATGCTCATGCCTGAAAACATTATTAAATTGAGTTTTTAAAAAGCACATGTGGATGTATATGGGTGACATGTTTATCTTCTGCAAACATTCTTGGTTCTTGGCTCTTCTTTTTTCAAGTCAGGCTTTCTCTGTAGTTTTGTAGCCTATACTAGAACTCACTCTGCAGATCAGGCTGATCTTGAGCTCACAGAGATCCACCTGCCTTTGCTTCCTGAGTGCTGAGATTAAAGGCAGGTGCCACCACCACCTGGAACATTGTTGGCTCTTAAAATGCTTCTGTGTATATAGTTGGAGATCAATAATTCTTGAATAAATTAATGAATGTTGAAAAGTGTGATCATCAGTGTGGTAGAAATAAGGTATGAGACTACAGTAGGGGAATGGAAAAAATGAAGTACAAATCTCTAATCCAGAGGTAGCTGGTGTTTATTAAAAATGGGCTTTGATTAATTTCTACCAACTATGGCTGGTCATGATCAAAGACCCCAGTAAGATCTGTAAACATTACAAAGCTTTGTGTCTACATAAGCAGGGTTTGCTCTTCAAAAGCAGTGGAAGAAAAATGTACACTTTTCCATTTTCATTCTTCTTGCCCTTTCAGTCAACAGAGGTCAAGAGCACCAACTGCTCTTCCAGAGGTCCTGAGTTCAATTCCCAGCATCTACGTGGTGGCTCACAAAGACCTGTAATGAGATCTTCTGCTCAATTCTGACAAGCAGGGACACATGCTGGCAGAGCATTGTATACATAATAAAATTTTTTAAACATAAATTAAAATGTATGAAAAAACATGTAGCATCATAGTGGTAACAAATTGTCAAAGGTACTATAAACATTTACAAATAATTTTTATGGTTAAATATCCAGTGCATTATCCATCCCATCTCAATATATCTTGTGCTAAATGAAGAGTTAGAAATATGAAATGTATTTTCTTATATGTTTAGAAATTAAACATGACTTTCCCATCTAGAATTGAGGCTTACAGTTATAGGAAAAAATAGCAGTTGCAGAAAAATTCTTAAAGGCAACTGCATCATCATAACCTTAAATCTGAGCAAGTGATATGTAATTTGAAATTGAAGAGTTGAAAATCTAGTAGGGCATCATTTGTAAACTAAGAGAAGTGAAAGAAAACACGTAAAGAAAAGATGGGTAAAGTTTGCATATAAGTTAGTGTATGATGCAGACAATGTATTAAAAATTTTACAAAAGTACATCTCTACAAATATTACTATCAGGACACAGAAACACTCTAGCAACTTGATCCTAGAGACCTCAGTGCAGTGCTCTATTTCACATATACTTACATAAATTAGAACAAAAGCTAAAGCACCAGAAACCATTTAACTTCATAAATGTAAGGAGAGAGGCTGGCCTGTAGAGTATGATTATAGATAAGAATCCTGAAGTCTTGTTAAACTGGAAAGTAATCTGTATGTCTATATAAAGATCCAGGCCCTAATCTATGTCCAAATGTAATAATTAATGTGCACTAGTCTAATTTATTATAAAATCCTTGATGTGCCATCTCATTTTATAGACTGGTAGGACATAATATAACCATTATTTTAGAATCTAGTCACTGGGCTTTTGATGAGGAACTGACTTAAATGTAATTAAGTTTTCTGATTAAATAATTGATTTTCCGGTCCCTTACAGAGTAGGTCACTAAATGGAATATTGAACTGTTAGTCTTATTTCATCTTATTTCATCAAATGAGTGCATTCTTGTTCCTTCATACACTGCAAAGCCTATTGGTTATGTCTATGAAATGTTCATTCAACCCAACGTTGCCCTGATTCTGCTACTGACTCAGTCAGAGCTTTCCTTAGTGTTTCTGCTGAAATGTAGGTTTCAAAAATGATAACTAAGTGAAAAAAATCAGTTGTAATTTCAAATAAATTCCCTTGGCTTTCAACTGTCAATAACTACGATGTATTCTCAACAGCAACACAGATGTGATGAATGGATGGAGCGACTCACACTTTGCAAGACTCCCTTGTTCCCACTCAACAACACCACTTCCATGAAACTCAAGGCGATGGCATTTTATTCAGTGTGAATCTATCATAATATCCACTGTGAAAGTCTGGAAAATGACAAAATCTTAATCTCTCTCAAACTATATACAGTTTTTTCCTTAGAAAACAGTGTGACAGTTTATTAAATATAATGAAAAATTGGGCATGCTTTAAAGCTTTACAAACAGTAAAACAATGACTATTCTTTATTATAAACTTCCTGGGCTACCTCTGTTTTAACAGTTTCCACCACACAAAAACAAGAGAGAGAGACAGAGATTGAGAAGAAAGAGAATAGATGCCTAGCAATAGATTGACTGTTAATAAGTAGACATCAGAGATCCACCTCCCAGTGCTGAGACTGCAGTTGTGTGACACCGTGCCCTGATTTTTCACGTGGGTTCTGTGGAACAAACTCGGGTCTTTGTGTTTGCTATCTATATATATAATATAATATTGCTATATATATATATATTAAAATATAGTCATTATTCTAGTTCAGAATTATTGTGTCAAATAATTTTTAAATGTTACTATACTTAACATATCTACCTTCCTTTTAACATTTTTCAACTGTTGAAATTTCTTTAGTTGAAACACAAACTACACATATTAATGAAATACCAAGTGATGTTTTGATACATTCACATTTTGTTTAACATGTACTACTTAAACTTTTTCAGGTATTTGCCATTTATTTATAGTGGGAACTTTCAAACTCTTATCTCACAGCTGTTTAAATGCACAGCGTATTTTTGTTGCTAGCAGTTATGCTAATATTCAGTAGCTGAACAGAGCTTTTTGCTACCACCTAATTGGAATTTAGCACACATTAATGAGCTTTTCCATAGACTCCTCTCCTTCTGCTGTCACCATTTTTGTGTGGAATGTATTTTTAGCTCACATATGGAATTAAACCTTAATTTAAATGTCATACATGTTGGTACATAATATTCAAAGTCATAGAAGCTTTAATATAGTAATGTTTTTCTGAATGGATATTAATCAAATTTGACTTGGTTTTTTTTTTTAATCCCTGATGTAAGCAGATCTACATTACCAGACATTTTAAAGGGAATGTTGATATTTGGAAACAGAAACAGAAGCAAATCCATCTCCTACTAAAGCAAATTATGGGGAAAGAGTTAGAGTCTGTTCACAGTACTCACTTATCATTTTTCTTTGCAAGCTTATGAAATAATGTTCATATTTAATGGTATTATTCTTTATGTACAGCAATCATCCCAGGGGACCTACAAGTGCTAAGTAAAGCTAACATGCTTTCTACTGCATTTGTTATAAGAGCCACAAGCATAATTTAACTTTTAAATTCGCTAAAACCACAAATTAACAGGTGAACATAATCTTAACATATTTTAACATAATATATAAGCATTATCATTTCAATGCATAATAATCATAAATAAATCCAAAAGCGATTTTTCACTATCTTAGTGATAGCAAGTCTTAGAAATTAAGTATAGATCGAATGCTTGCAAAGTCTCTTATTCCAGACTCTCTGCACTTTAGGTCCTTACAACACATTATTGTAAATATTATAATTAAAATATAAATGGAAATTTCAAAAGCAAGAAGAAAGACATCCATGAAGAAACTATGTTACTGGTAAACATGCAATGAAAAAATCTGGAATAAAACTTCAAGATGAGAATGAGCTTTCTTACTTTACATGTATACCTAGTATATAAAGGTTATCAATTACTGACAAAGGTATTATTTGAAGATCTAGCAAGGAAAAAAATTGATATTTCACAGGCAGAGATAGAAAGCCAAGAACAAATAAAAAGAAATCTTTTCCTAGACATACTGACACTGAAATTTAAATCTTAAACTCAGCCAGTAGGGGAAAACAAGTTTACCTACAAAGAAAGAGCACTCAGAATGGCAGCTTATTTTCCACCAGAAACAATGGAAACTAGAAAACATTGGAATATTTTCTAAGAGTAGTTTTTAAGAACTAAGTTTCAACTATAAATGTATACCCAGAAAGTGATCTTTTGCAATCAAGGATAAAATAAAATCATACCATACAAAAGAAACACTAGGAAGATTTCCATCATCAAACTTTTGCTAGTATATTTTAGAAAAAAAGAAATCGACCCAGTGGCAAAATGTAAATATCTATGAAGTACTTATGACGCAATTAACTGAGTTAGGAGAAAAAGAAACAAACCCTGCCTACACAAAACATTACAGATAAATACTCTTCATGAAAATCTATAAGGAGAAAAATGAGTCACATTTACACAGATGATCACAGCAAACAAAATCTCTTCATGAGATGCCAACTGTATGTTTATATATGCATTTCATTCTGATCTGCTTTTATATTTTTCAGTTCAGTCTACAGATTGAGTCTAGAAATGAAGATACTCAGGATGAGGGCACATCTGGTTCCAGATTATGGTTTTTATATACAAACCTATATAAAGTGAACCATAATTTCTTTAGAAAAATATGTCTGAAGCCAACGATAATTATATTTATCAATGATCTATTAGATATCCCCTCTTATTCTGAATCCTCATGATACTGGCCCACTACAGATGTTTCCTTCTAATATAAAATAATAGTTTCCAAGTTACCTTTTCCTGTCTCCCATCTGGAATAGTTACAGTGTCCATTCTTTTAACTAGTCCTGATTTATTGGAAACAAGTTTCTGACTAGTAAATCTCTCACTGTGTTTGTAATTGAGTTATTTCCATGTCTTCAATTTTTCTTACCTCTTAACAAAATACATTCTGAATTTTGGAAGGGAATTCTTTGTTTTTAAAAGCTCCAGAAAATCATTTTTAACATCTATGTGGCAGTCCAATACCTGGCCGACTACAGAGCTTTACAAACTTTGCAGAATAACTTTTTGTGACTGCTAGGGACTCTGTTTTCTTCTACAACACTAAAACATCGTTTTTCAGTCAGTCTCTTATATATTCTATAATTTACTGGTTCACTTTCATTCAGAAAGTTGTACTCTAATCTCTTATCTTTAATATCTTGTTTGCTTCAGAGAAAAGGAATTAGAACCAGAACTATAATGAAGCCTAAGCCACTGATAATACGCTTTCAAATTTATGGCATTGTTTACTAGATTCTTCATCCCCACTGAGAAACATTTATAGTATTGGAAGTTACTCTACAAGTTACCAAAAGAGAAAGCCAATAGTTAGTCTCTCCCAGCTACAAATCCTGAGACCTAAAACAGTGATGAGACTGTAAAATATATTGGTACAATAGTGGCACAAATGTTATGGGAAAAACAAACTACTTTCTGGTTATGTGAGATTGAACCCATACTTGACATTGGTGAAGTGACAAAGAACCTGAGATTGTGGGCCTAAGGGAAGACCTGCCACATTATCCTGCTAAAGGAGCATAACAATGGAAGGATCTCTTATGATGTATTGCTACACCTATAGACCAGAACACCATTCAACATTCATTTGATAAGCTTCTTGCAGTAGATGGGAACTAACACAGAGACCCACAAGGAGAAAATTTGCAGAAAGTAAGAGATTTTAGAGCACTTAATTCTGAATGGGACATCTTCATCAAAGCCCTCCTCTGAAGGCTTGGGGATCTATGCAGAAGTGGATGTGTAAAGATTGTAAGAATCAGAGGTTATGAATGACTCTAACAGCATCTTTCTGACAGAAGACTGATATGCTTATGAATGCAAGAAACTGTGGCAACACATACAAGATGTGCATAGGTTTAAGCCAGATGGGGTCTCAGCATTGAGAAAAGAAAGTGGAGATGGCTCCTATCCATAACCATAAAGCTTTCTGTAATTAGTACTTGCTAGTGAAGGAAAAATGAGTTTCCACCAGCAGAGTTTCACTTAGAGTATTCACTTCAATGCAGTACCAAGTCCAGGAATAGTTGTGCAACACAAAACAAACTCAATGGTATTTTTGTAGACTTACTGTTTCTTGTTTGCTTTGTTTGTACTTTTATGTCTTGTTGTTTTTGCTTGTTTGTTTTGACTTCTGTTTTTGTGAGGTCTTCCCTTTGTGTGTTTCTTGTGCCTTTGTTTTTGTTTATTTGTTGATTTAAACAGAGAGAGTATGAGAAAAAGCACATTCAGTTGGTAAGGTAAGGAAGATCTGGGAGGAATTAGGGAAAAGGGAAAATGTTCAAAATATATATTATGAACAATTCCTTTCAATAAAAAGAGTGATATTAGAAGACATCTCAAAAAGCTTTTTTATTGACAACTCACACATTTATAAAATGACTATCAGATTATTAGCTGGTGTCATCTTTGTAGATCTCCAGACATTTCCCTAGTGCCTGATTTAATGAGATTGACAACTAACTTATATGCCATCCTATAGCATTCATCCAGCAGCTGGTGGAAGTAGAAGCAGGCACACACAACTAATCACTGAACCAAACTGAAACCCAGATCCAGAGTAGGATGAGTGAATAGCACAGGACTCCAGACTTGGCTGGTGAAACCCACAGAAACAGCTGACCTGAACATCAGGGAACTCTTGCTCCCCAGACTGATAGCTGGAATACCAGCATGGGAGAGATCCAGACCCCAGGAACATGGGTTTCTGTGAGGAAACCTCAGAAATCTACAGGACCTCCTGTAGAAGTTCAGTACTTATCCCTAGCATAGGTGTGGACTTTGGGAGCCCATTCCATATAGAGGAATACTCCCTGAGCCAAGACACATGGGGGTGGGCCTAGGCCCTATCCCAAAAGATACGATAGACACTGATGACACCCTATGGAAGGCCTCATTATCCAGGGGGAGCAGAAAGGATATGTGATAGATAGGGTTTTAGTTGGGCAGGGGTGGGGGTGGGGGTGGGGGGTTTGTAGGGGAGAACAGGTGAGTGAGGGGAACTGGGATTGTCATGTAAATCAAACCTGTTTCTAATTTAATTTTTAAAAAAGTTGAAAAAATAAAATGACTATCAGTGGTTTTATCCCTATTGCTCACATCATCCCCTTCCCTCTCATTCTCAGCAAGTTCCCCTAGCATTTCATGTGCTTTTTTATGTGTGTGCATGACCCACTGGTTTTTGAGTTATTTGTCCCAGTTTGGGTTGGAGGTTGTTTAGTGGAGCTAGGACAAATATATCATGGTTGCACTGCTGAAGACAATGACATCTGAACCTTCAATAGCCATGGATTGCCAGCAATCCCTCTGGAAAGGATGGGTCTTGTGGCCCCTCCCCCATCTGTGATGAAAAGTTGACAGGACTAGTGTTGTGCAGGTCTTGTGTTATTTGAGTCTGTAATGGTTGTTAAGACATTGCCCAGCCTTTGGTTTGTTAACTGTACAGAGCATCTTGGATCTACGCATTACTGTGTAGATTAAGAATTCATTGAATATTGAAAATAGCCCTAAGAAATTAATGCATAACAACTTTCTTATTTAAATATGAGAACACAGAAGGTTTGGAGCATCTGAAAGTGTATGGTTATGCTTCTGTTAGAGGTGGACTTTGTGACCTTATTGTAGACATTTGATACTACTTTGGATACCACCCTTCCTTCAGAGGCTGCCTCTAAGACTTCCAGATTATTTCTATTGCTATACATTTACTGGTACAGTGATGTCTTCCTAAAGTTCTGTTGTGGCATTAGCAGTGCTTATGGATCTATGCAGAGCACTGATATTCCTCCTTTCACAACACTGAGTGGGCACAATGTAAAAGGATAAGCCATACCATTTCTCCTGATTATCAAGTAGGAGGAATAGTATCAGACTTTTATCCTATTATCATATCTCATAGACTGAAATTCTATCACTCTCTTGGTCACCTCCTACGCATGTTTCCATTTGCTAATTTTGATTAACAATTATTGTTAATCAAGATTAGTACCATATTTGACTCTGGCACTCCTTGTGTAGTTTAGCAAAGAATTATTTATGTTACCCCATTAGACTAAACACACCTTTTACAGGACTCTTTCTATTTTTTAATGGTTTGCGGATGTTTTGCTTACACCAAAACCAATGCTGAAATTTGTCTTCCCATGTGGTAATGTTGATACATGAGATCTGATTGCGGTGCTTAGGGTTCAACACTTCCAATAGTGTACATACTGTGGAAGTCTATCTCTGGGGATGAGTAATTGCACAAGCAGGTTGGTTTAAAGGTAAGTTGAACTTCTTGGCTTTATTTACTTTCTCACAACATGTCCACTTGACCTCCTGCTTCCCATATGAGCCAACACAGTCAAATTCCACTCCTGGAAGACAAGGAAGTATCTTCAGCATCCCATTTCTAGACCAAAGTAAACATACATTCTTTATGTATACTCTATCCAGGTACTCTGTTTTAACAAGGATCTAAGACAATAATTCTTCAATTAATTGTTTGTTGATGGAATCAATTCTGTTACCAAAGTCAGACTTTTCCTCTCATGTCACAGATTTCTTTTAGTACTTTGTTTCTCTCTCAGCTCTAGCACATTCCTCGGACAGCACTCACTATTTGAATGTTAAAATCAGGAATCCTTTGAGGAAACACACCTAGTCTTCATTTTCTATTTCCCAGAGTGGCTACATTGCTTAAATCCCTATATGAGTTACTATAATGAATCTTCAGTATGCACAACAGCTGAGGTCATGAGTCCTTTGGCACAGTGCCATCACATGAAAGAATCTTATGAAATATTTAATCAGTTACAAAGTAAAAGCAATATTTTTATATTTAATATATGTAGGTGATACAAATTAAAATTTTATTTTTTTCCTCATCATAAACACTGCATACTTTATAAAAACATATTCTCAGCCATCTGGATTTTCTCCTATGATATTTAATAACTATGAACTTAGAAACATGTGATTAACTGAAATGTAATCCTTTACAATAGAATATTTTCCATGACATAAATGCCATTCTGGATTTCTATAATTAAATACAAAACAAAACATAATAAAAATTTTATAGACATTCACAAAATTCCTGGAACTGAAGGCTCCTTTTGAGTATCCCAAGCCCTGAAAACAATGTGCACATAGACACTTGCTGTGATATATGTAACATTTAATTCTTACTATTTTTCAAACATGTGCAGAAAGTGGCAAAGATACTCCCACTATCTGGGAGTTAGGCCTCTGCTTTAAAAGCAAGTGATAGACTCAGATTCTGAGGATGCTGATGAATTTTATTGTTGTTCATATTTAAAATTGGATACACTCTCAACTGTGACAACTTTGTACTGGAAGAAAGGAAACATAAAATTTACAAGTTACAATCATACTCTTTTCTAGTGACATTTTTACTTCAAAGGATTCATAATACAAAGGCCAAGCCTGGCGACAATCTTTGCCTGTATGATTTTATGTGTTTTCTACTGTTGTTGTTCCAATAGTGAACACTTTGTAAGACAGTATGAGAATTCCTCAAAACAGTGTTTTGCAGCTATATGTAATTACCACATATTTTTGAGAAACCTAGTGTTCACTTGGTTTACCAAAATGTTTGTTAGAGCTAGAATTAAATTCATTTGGGATAGTCTAGAAAGGGAGGGGCACAGAGAATGTATAAGAAACTGGAAAAACAGAATCCATGTCTGGATTTCAGCTTTGGCTTTGGCACCAGCAAAAGCCACTTAGAATCAGTGAAACCGAAGTTACATGGCAGTGACCTGCAAGGCCATTGTTCTGGGTGTTGTGGGTAATGTTAGCCTGCATTCACACTACATACACTCTAATGTGGAAAACCCTAGAAATGGAAGTTGGGATATTTGCATGGAGTATGAATGGTCCATTGTCTAAGTGAGAGCTTCTGCTTTGCTCTGACACCCACCCCTACCCACTGGGTCACAAGGAGTCCAGCCAATTGTTCACATGCTCTCCATTGTGATACTTTTGGACAGAGAATCCCTCCTGCAGAGGCTTTCTTTCCTCTTGTGGACAAAGAGGAAAAGAGAGTTCACCAACTGGACAGACTAGCTGGCTGTCTCTCTCTAAGGAACTAGAGAAGGGACTGTTTTGCTGTGACACTGAGCCTGGTTATGTCTCCTAGATGCCAGCTCATGGAGTGGAGCTCAGAACTAAGGAGAGAACAACACGAAAAACACAAGACTGGAATGAAGGGCAAAAGCCAAAGCCAGTGTGCAAATGTGGGATGCCCTGTGTGTGTGTGTGTTTTTTTTTTCCTTTTGTGAACCTGTGGGACATTCCTGATCATTTCAAAGAGACTCATTATATCATCAATAAAACACACTTCTTTGACCTGGCAGGAGTAATAATCAATAGTTTCAAATATAAAGAGTGAAGCATTTTGGAATGAGTACATTACGATTTCCATGGCCTAAAAGACTTGACTGAGTGTGCAGTCCTGCTGTTAGAATCAAAAGCAGGATGCCTGCAGAGTCTGTGGCTGCCTTAGTGATGGAGGCATGTAAGGAGAAGCCTAATTTTTCAGAACATCACATCTAAATACACAGACACTTCTCAAGGAGTCCTGTGTGAATCATGTTCTATTTCAAGTATATGGAACTCAAATGTCATGGTCTGACAAAACTAAAGGTCCAATTATATAGTGTGAGTAAATAAATAAAAGCACTTTTTTTGTGGCAATGTGCTCACAAACTGCTGGGCAGTACCAGTTCAACCTAGAAGTTGTCAAAGTGTTTGGTTCACATTTGAACATGCCTCCGAATCCTACAACCCCACTAAATATAGGAAATCAAGCAGAATTCAATGGTTTCACCAAGAAGTAACTTCCCTAAATCAAAATGCTTCTGTTAAAAAGAAAATTTAAATGCAAAAAGTAATTCAAGTTATTCTATAGTTTATTTTTTCTGATTATAAAACTGGTGGTAAAGGAATTGGAGAAGCCTTAAAATTAAAATCATCAAATGCTCAAGGCAAGGAAAGGTATGAACGTCTATTACGGGATAGGTAGCCTGATGGAAAAGACTTCTGAGGCTCTGGTGATCTTTAAGTGTTTATATTGGTAACTTTAAAACTTTGTGAATATTCACCAAGCCATGCCCATGATTGTTGTGCTAATTCTTGCAGACAATTCAATTAAGTAACTGTTAAATTCTCTTACCCTCACACTGCACCAATGAGGATTTCCCCTCTGAACATGATGGTATACTCACAATTCCTTCCCCTTTATCTTTCTGGAAACCAAGGGGAACCACAGAGACAGGAAACAAAAACAGACATTGAACTAAAGCTTAACAAAACTAAAAGGTAAGTAACATGAGGAAATACTATGGATTGATACGGTTTTCAAAGGAATCAAGCAACCTTTGAAAAGGACCAGTTCACGGTGAGAGAAAGAAAGGGGGGATGTGGATAAACAAGTTAACACCCCTCTTTCTGAGATCTAGGCCCAGCGAGACTGACATCGTGTGACAATGTTCAGATGGGGTTGGAAGATGAACAGTGAAGTTCATCTTGTGATACAAGCCCAGTGCCTGTTGTTGACACCAACTGGCTTGAAATAACAATATGGAAGCCATTTAACACAATGATGTAACCTTTCATGTGCCTATCATCTGTCCCTCTACCTTTCTATCCATCCATCCATGTGTCTATCTGTGTAATTCCCCAACTCTGCCCAGAAAATAGAAAGTACTCTCTATGATAAAAACAGAAACCTTTAAAACATTTAGAGCAATTCTGGTTCAATTATTCCATAGAAATAATCTAGTCACACTAAGAAATGAAAATATACAAATTCACTGAAAATAAATATACTTTTCTCTACAAGGACTCCACTGAACTTCAAGTTACACCTTTCTCCAGTCTCTCTCTACCTACCTTCTAGACGCTCTCCTGCTGTCCTCCCTTTGCCAATCTGAACACATCCAGCACATTATTCTAGTAATGTTTTGCTTCCCTTCATTCTTCAGGAAGTCCCAGCTCTGTAATCCCATGATGCTTTTCACTCAGATGTCACTTCAGTGTGGTTTGATTGGCTGTTCTAAGATTTCAAACATGTAGAAGATGTGTTGACACATTACCCGCCTTTCATCACTCTTCCCGTCACCGTCCCTTCTTAACACACATAGCTACCCAGTAACATGTACTTTTCAACTAAATTTCTTGCATGTGGATTCACAAAGACACATACACCTGAATCCATCTCTATTCTCTTACAGTGTCCCCCTGAACAACAATAAATTTAGGAAAGCTTTTGCTTTTTAAATAACTATCTGTACTTGGTATCATAATTGGTTTCTATATCCTTTCTCAGGGCACTGAGTTGGGAATTGCAGTCTGTTCTATTCATTTTTTCACTTCTGCTTCCTAAAATAGTCTCAGAACTTAGGTCATGACTCCTGCATATTCATCAAATGAATTTCTACAAGAATCACCACAGATTATAAATGATTAAAGAATATGTTAAATATATCATAAGAAGGGGAGAATGAAGCAAGTGAGAAATGGAAATTGAAGAACAAAACAGACAACTTAATTGGATCCTTATTCCTGAAGCCTAAGGTAGATGGAAAGCAGAATGGTTTCTATAAAGATATCAGTTTTCCTGGGGCAAAGTAAAACTCTACAATTTTCACTCAAAGTACTAATAAGGTATTGTGCTGTGCTATAATTAGTGTAATATGATTTCAGTTTTAGGCATAAAAGAGACTTATTAAAGGGTAATTAGTATTCATTGCTGCATCATATGTTAACACACAAGCATCTGGTATTTATACTTTATATTGTTGTGGATTATTACTTTAACTATGTAAAGATATGTGTGTTATATTTGTTTAGTCTGCATTTGTTTAATGATGTAAAGATGTGTTTCTTTGCCTGCCTAAGGCACCTGATTGGTCTAATGAGAAACTGAATGGCCAGTAGCTAGGCAGTAGAAGAATAAGCAGAGCTGTGGAGCAGACAGCATAAGTAGGAGGAGTAATCATGGTGTGTGCACCTAGACAGAGAGAAGGTATGGAGAGATGGAGTGGGATAGGTGGGAGGGGAGGAGGAAAAGAGGGAGAGGGAGAGGGAGAGAGAGAGGGAGAAGGGAGAGCGAGGAGTCTCCTGGGGCCAGCCAGCCATGCAGCCACCAGGCAGCCAGACACAGAGGAAGTAGGAAAATTAGGACACACAGAATGAAAGAAAGGTAAAAACGCCAGAGGCAAAATGTAGATGAAGAGATACTGGTTAATATAAGTTATAAGAGCTAGTGGGACAAGTCTAAACTAAAGCCAAGCAGTCACAACCAATGATAAGTCTCCATGTCTTTTTTGGGATTTGGCTGGCAGCCAAAAGAAAACCTGCTCCATTTTATTGTTTAATTTTGATTAATTTTTGAATTACCATGCCTAGTAATGTATCTTATTGTGGACCTTTTGAGCACACTTTTTTCTTGCTGATCATCCTTCCCAGCTCACACCCTGGCTCTGATCCCCTTCATCCTTACAACATCACCCTCTCAAGCACTAGTTTTTGAAAGTGTGAAATGAAATCTTCCATCAACTTTACTTTCATTGCAATTCTATTTACAAATTGCTAACATGTTTAAACTTTCCTTTGTGACTTTTTCACTTGAAGCATTGCCTTCCAGAGATAGTAAAGGTATTCTAACATCGTAAGGTTTCTTTCTCATGTTGGGAAAATCATTGCATCTGGAACCTGTTTTATCACTAAGTACAAACACAGGATAATAGTTTTTCTTCAACAATCTTGCTAACATCTTTAACATGATATCAGTTTATATAATGGCTTTGCACTTCCTTTGCATACATGTTTCTTAGATATGTAACTAGTCATACTTCTTCATCTGCCTACATCTGTATTTGCCTATGTAGATCTGCATTCTCTCTGTCACCACTTCTTCCATTATATTACATTAAGAAGTTGGCAGTTCTTTATTACACATTTCCTTTTAGTGTATCAATGTCATACTTCCATGTGTGATTTCACAGAATTTTTAATATGTGGGCCCCATTGTTTAGTCTACTCATCCTAAAGGCTTTGACTACTTCAGTGGAATTTAAGATATAAGGCATTTTTATTGTTATGTTAAATAATCCATTGGCATTTTGATCTGATATTGCTATAAATCTGAAAAAACTGAACAGTTGATTTGTGTGTGAGAGAGGGGGAGAAGGAGAGAGAGAGAAAAAAACAAGAGTCCAAGCCTGGGGCTACATGTATGCTAGGTAAGAACTGTACTGTTAACTTACATTCTCAACCCTAGTGATTTTTGTTTTAAGATAAGGATTTACTATATACCAGGGCTTTCCTCCAGCTCAATCTGCCCCTTGCCTTAGCCTCCTGAGTGCTAGCATTGCAGAGCTACTCAGCTAGTAGTTGACCCCTTTCTAAGAGCATTTTTTGCATGTATGGACATAACATGTCTTGTTGCATTTTTGAAGCTTCTTTTTGTAGTTCTCAGGTAGATATTTTGGCTTCAAGGTTAGATTCTACCTATCCATTGAATTAGAATTAAATCATTAAATTTTTTGTTAAGTGTTTTAAGAATTTATAAATGGAGGACCAAAGATGAACCAGTGGGTGAAAATATCCTGACAATATCTCTAGGCTTCACATGTGGCAAAAAACAAAGCATCTTCTTGCAAATTGTTCTCTATCTATTGTGTTCTATATGTTTCATACACTCTCCCAATTACTTTCTGTAATAAAGAATGCTTAAAAGTATTACAAAAATGCACAGTCTGGTGTTAAGGTCCCAGGTATCATGCTGAGATAGCCTACCTTGTCATCCTGCTCGAAGCCTTGGGGTCAATTCATGACTGCCTTACATGGACACAGTGCAAGGTCATGATGGAACAATAATCAACCTGTGGACATTTTCTTGTCAGCTATGTTCCATGTCAGAATCTAAGGGCAAAGGCAAGGGATTTTTTAAGTAGATTGTTTGCCTCTGGCCATATTATGTAAATAGAAGAAATGTAACAACATATTAATTTTTAATTAATGGAAGGGGCAGAAAAGGATATAGAGGGAAGTGGGGAGAAGGCAGAGGAGGCTATTCCAGGTCTTTAATTCCCCTTTTATACCATCTTTTGAAAATCTCTGTTTAGTGATTTAGTGTACACATTTGAAAGTTTGGCAGAAATCACTCTGGTAGGAGAAAGCACAATAAATTATCCAGGGTTCAGCAAATTCCAGTTTGTATCCTAAACATATGTCTGCAGTTATATTTTTTTGGAAAATTGCCAAATGGTTCCCCTCACTTTGTAAAACCAAGAGGAGTTTCTACAATAGCAGAGGGAACAGAAAAAAATAGAACCCTCAATTGTTTCAGGGGAAAGAATAAGAACCATGTCTTTACTAGATTATTTTTATGTTTTAAATAAAATTCAGTTTTCCCAACACAGCCTGGATGCAATAAGGGTAGAGAAAAAGCACAGGCATTCCCTCCCTCTCCAGGCCACCATGATGTGAACTCCTCAGGTCTACCACATCCTTCTCCCCACACTCAAGCATGTCATCTAAAACTAAAATAAGGCTCTTTTTGATTGAAAAATAAATGCAATGTGATAAATTATATTGTTACAAATATGTTTCTCAATCATTCTTCATGAACTAAGTACACTTCAAAATAAATACATTTGATGATTCATTTCTCCTAAAACAAATGATACATCTTTGTCTTTTCTCCCACTGAAATACTTGAGCTTATAAGGGGTGGACAGTGACTGTAGAGAGTAACAAAATAATCATTCACCCATGAAATCACCTACTTTTCTATTCTATAATAAATCATCTGGAAACATGGTAGCTTAAAACATAATTATTATTTCATTTGCTCATGACATCTTGATGAGAACATTCGACTGTGCTCAGCTGAATGGTTCTTCTGTTGGTCTCATTAAAGTTTGTCTTTCTACCCTAGGTCCCATGATGGATCACCTCATACACTTGCCAGTTGGACTATAGTAATTGCAAAAAGCTTCTCTGAGTTCCTTCATATGTTGACTTCAGTGTCTTAAAAGGCAAAGTTTGGAAGCTGCAAAGTCTCTCAAAGTCTAAATTTGGAAAAAGACAAGATAGTTTCTGTCACATAACCTTTGTTAGGACCACAAGACCAGCCTACACACAATCCTTAGCTGATGGTGCATCTTGATGGAAAAACAAACAAAGCTGCATGAGGAAGAATGTTAACACAGAAATATGAAGAATTATTAAGGGTTATTGCATGCAATTTGCAATAGTTGGCATGAGAGGCAGTTATTTAATGCATTGACATTGAAAATACAAAACAACTCATATTATTGTTTGATAATCAGGATAGGTTCCTGATGCTTAATCTTGACTCATGATTAGATTGATAAGCACTTCTAAGTTCAGTAAAACATATCTCTGGTATGTTAATGAAGGCATTTCTAGACATGATTAACTATGAGGGAAGAGTACATTTAAAAGTAGGTAGCACCATCCCACATGCTAGGAACCCAGATACAACAAGGATGGGCAAATGGCACAGGCATTCTCTATGTTTCCAGGCTACCACGTCATGTGCAAACTCCTCTTTTCTACCAAATCATTGACATTATGCTGGACTACATCATTGAAAAGTAAAATAAGGCTTCTGTTCTTTGAAAACGAAACATAAATACAAAGAGATAAACTAGATTGCGACACATGTTTGTCACTCTTTCCTCATAAATTAAGTAAACTTTGAAATAAATAAATTTGGTGATGTATTTTCTCTAAGATAATATGAGTAGCAACTAAATACTTTTGAAATTATTTCTAATGCCCCACTTCTCTCTCACTCTGTGTCTGAGTTCCTGATGGGGGATGGTGGCAGGGGGAAACACATGCGTGTATGTGTCCAGTTAGTAATTTCACCAAAATGCCACCACAATGCAACAAAAACTTTAGATATGAGTCAACATGAAAACTCTCTTTGAACGTAAAAGTTGAAAATGAAGAAAAGCAAAATTTCCTCCCAAAGGTAAAGAATTGCCATCATTTGTATCTATATATTGGACAGTAATTAGGAGAATAGCTGAACTGCCTTCATTGACAATTATCTATCTTTTGTTTGTTTGTTTGTCTGTTTGTTTCTTCAAGACAGGGTTTCTCTGTGGCTTTGGAGGCTGTCCTGGAACTAGCTCTTGTAGACCAGGCTGGTCTGGAAATCACAGAGATCTGCCTGCCTCTGCTTCCTGAGTGCTGGGATTAAAGGTGTGCACCACTACTGCCTGGCTGACAATTGTTTATTTTATAGATACTACTTCGCTTTAATGTGGAATTATGTAGAAATGAGTTGTGTTTCTCCTTCACAATTAGATTATGCAATGATCCAATGCCATCCGGGTAGGAAGCAACTCCTTAAAAATAAATTAAAATGTTAGCTATGGTACCTAAAGTCCATCATGACCAGTTCCCATGATGTAAAATGTGTGTAAACACTAATACAATTGTATTTCAGGATGAGAGCAGAAAGTAGTCCTGAGTGCGGCAAAGGTGTCTGACTCCCTGCAAGGAACCTGATGTTGCTCAGGTGCAATTCTAGAGCCAAAAATGATTGGAAATGGTGAGCTAAAGCTACTGTTTCATGTTATTTTTAAAAATCACATCTATTTAATGCATAACCTCTCTTTGTTAACTAATGCTTATACTCACAGAGAAAATTTTGCCTGTAATGTTAAGGTATCTTGTTCATAGCCACATAGTTAGCTGCTAATAAAAGGGGCTGAAACTCCAGATTGCAAGCTATTCAAATTGTAGAGCAATGCTTTTCTCACTCAGTTATTAAAAATGCACTTCAAATGATTTAACCCTCACCAGGTTACCAAATACCCCAAGTCCTCCCTCTTCATCTGGGCATTTGGCCAATTCTACCCTCTTCTCTGTTTTGTTTGTTGTGGGGACATTGGGATACTGATTGGAGCTTAAAGAACTCTTCTTGCCAACACTAAAATTATACCATAAAGATTATTTTTCTTTATAGTATAAACACAACTAATCCTCCTCATGTTAAACACTTTTTCAATGAAATGTTTTATTCAAGTCAATTAATTGGGTAGCATCCTTAGACATTATCAAGGAAGAGAATTGGTTAAACTGCTGTTGACATATAACTAATGGCATATTAGCACTGGATGAATAAATGAAATGTTTCTTTGTATTTAAATAGCCAATTCCATTATCTTTATTATTGATCATTTATAGTTAAATATTTATAAATTAAAATATTTTGGAATATTATATTTTTAATTTAAATTAGAAAGAAAATTGTTTTACATGTCAATTTCAGTTTCCACTCCATCCCCTCCTCCCTTAACACCACCCCCCAACTATTACTCTACCTATCACATATCCTTTCTGCTCCCCAGGGAGGGTGAGACCTTCCATAGGGGGTCATCAGAGTCTATAGTATCTTTTGGGATAGGGCCTAGGCCCAACCCCATGTGTCTTGGCTAAGGGAGTATCACTGTATGTGGATTGGGCTCCCAAAGTCCACACCTATGCTAGGGATAAGTATTGAACTATTATGGAGGTCCTGTAGATTTCCGAGGTCTCCTCACTAAAACCCATGTTTCTGGGGTCTGGTTCAGTCCGATGCTGGTATCCCAGCTATCAGGCTGGGGACCAAGAGCTCCCTGTTGTTCAGGTTAGCTGTTTATATGGGTTTCACCAGCGTGGTCTTGACCCCTTTGCGCATCACTCGTCCTTCTCTGCAACTGGATTCCAGTTCAGTTCAGTGATTAGTTGTGGGTGTCTGCTTCTGCTTCTACCAGCTTCTGGATGAAGGCTATAGAGTGGCATATAAGTTAGTCATCAATATCTTTATCAGGGGAAGGCATTTAAGGTAGTCTCTCATCTGTTGCTTAGATTGTTAGCTGGTGTCATCTTTGTAGATCTCCAGACATTTCTCTAGTGCCTGATTTCTCTGTAAACCAAAAATGTCTCACTCTATTATATCTCCTTTCTTGTTTTCTTCTATTCTTCCCCGACTCAACCTTTCTGCTCCCTCATGTCCTCACCCCTCCTCTTCTCCCCTTCTCATTCTCCAAGCTCCCTCCCCCTTCTTCCCATGCTCCCAAATTGCTTGGAAGATCTTGTCTCTTTCCCCTTTCCAGGGGACCATATATGTCTCTCTTAGGGACCTCCTTGTTTACTAGCTTCCCTGGCAGTGTTGATTGTAGGTATTTCTTTACTCTATGTCTAAAATCAACATATGAGTGAGTACATACCATGTTTGTCTTTTTGTGATTGGGTTACCTCGCTCAGAATGGTTTCTTCTAGTTCCATCCATTTTCTTGCAAATTTCAGGATTCCATTGTTTTTTCTGCTGAGTAGTACTCCATTGTGTAAATGTACCACATTCTTCTCTATCCATTCTTCAGTTGAGGGGCATCTAGGTTGCTTCCAGGCTCTGGCTAGTTGGGGACACCTGACTCCAGAGGTCTGCTCACGGGATCCGGAATATTTTAATTTTAAAGTAATTTTCAAATAAGACAAAGTAAGTAATTCATTTTACGTATTTCCTTTATTGTATCTTGTCTCCATTATATTTAATAGTTAGTGAAAGGATCAGGCAAAATGCTGGCCTGCCCTGGTTACCTGAAGAATGCACTCACGCAGTACTCTGGTCAGCCCAGAATTCCATGAGTACTAGTCTGCACACAGGTGTAAAGGACTCCTTTAAAAGACAGACCCCCACCCAATTACTTTCTCTTACTCTCTTACCTTCTTCTCTTTCTCTCTTCTCCCTTTTCTCTTGCTCTACCCTCTTTGTTTCCCCCTCTCACTCTCCCACCCTGCAATAAACTGGTTAATGTACTCTCTTGGTTTGTGTTCCATCTCCATCTAGCATGTACTTTAACTTAAACAAAAGAACAACAGTTATTATAGAAAAATCATTTTCCAAAGGATGTGTAATCATTACGGACAACTGTAATAACATTGTTATTAGCAGTTTCACAGGATTGAATCCACTCTGTAGGATGAGTGTATACAGTTCTCCATGACTCAAGTCAGCTGTCATTTCATGTAAATCATTGCAATTGTTGAGATTTCTTCTCTGCACATATTCCTTACTTTAACAAATATAAACTGGCATGAGTGAAATTAAATTTTTAAAATAGCTAATGGCTAGAAATGAACACTTGATAGATCAGACAATTTAAGCAGTAATTTGATTTAAAAAAGAATACATGTTAAGCTTCCCAGGGAAAGGCTTTACTTTTTCTAAGTAGATAAAGTAGGGGGGAAAGTGAGTTTGAGCAAAAATCAAGAATTAAGTGAAACAAAACTGGAATGCAAACAAGAAGTTGTAGTTAGAATGGAAATTTGAAAAAAAAGTAATTTGACAAAAATGCTTAGAAGTATCAGTGGACTTTTTCATGCCAAAATTTTCACAGATTTTCTATGACTGAATTAGAACTTAGAAACAATGCAATGTCACATTGTCTGTGTTCACAAATATATACCACCTGAAAGACTGACCATGGAGAAATTTGTTTCAAGCAATAGCTAGCATCACTTTTAAAATAGCCAGCCTTTAAAGTCAGAGAGAGTCTTCCATCTCAGTATTGGAAATATGTTTTCACCTGTCGGATACCCATTTGTTCAATTCTTCAACAAAACAAGAAAGAGGAAGTCATGGTATCATGTCTTGTGACTATGATTTTAGGATCTTTGCATTTGGTTGGAAATATGTATCACCAGCATGCAATGACTACATTTACAGCTGAGCTTCTTTGATGTCTTTGGAGTTGCATTTGGAAGTGGTCTGGTGTGGAGTTTTTACTTGTTTTATCAATGATAAAGATGTAGTTTGTACAAGCACTGATGTCCATTATCTGATCACTGTTAGCAAACAAATCCTTCATTTTCTCCTTTATTTTCTTTAAGACATTAAGACTTTTCATGAGTTCCCAGTTTTTATTCCATTTTTAAAATGTCCTTTGAACTTTTAAAGCCCAATGAATCACATGCGACTCTTCGATAGAAACTCCTTGTAAAGTATAGACAAGATGAGCTGCCATGAGCAGGCAGAAAGAATACCTTCAAATTCTAATAGTGGGTTTCAGGTAGAGGTCTCAGCTGTCCTATGTTCCCTAAGATATAAGAGGGCAAGAGGCTGAACTTCCCTGATGTGCTGCTCCTCATTCTTTCAAGACTCCTCATTGATCTGCCACAAGTCCTTGTTTCTCATCAATGAGTGTTAGCTGTTCTTTTTAGTTTTAAATTGTTATTAACAGGACCATCTGTTGAAAACAATGATCAAAATACAGAAATCATTTCAGTATTCTTATAAGAAGAACAGGCATCCTAAAGATTAGGGGGAGGGGAGGCAAAATCTTTATGCAGTTTCTAGCTAGCCTGGTCCAAACTGATGAGTGCTGTGTCATCATCAAGAGGGCATTTGCACTGATCTAAGTTGCTGGTTTGGAGATGAGACCATAGCTACTCCAGCTTAGTCATTTGTTTCCTCTCCCTGGCTTGTATTAATCTCACATCCTAACTTTTTGCTAACTTTCAAATCATTACTGAACAATGTTGAGTTGGGACACTTGAGAAGCAGAGGCAGGGAGGTCAGAAATTGAAGTTTATCTTGCTTGGCTACATATAGAGTTTGAGGCTAGCCTAAATTACAAGAGACTAAAAGCAAACAAAAATAAAATAATAATAATAAAAAGGAACAGCACATCATCACTGCAGTCCTAAACACAGAATATTATTTATTTCCCTTTTTAAAAATAAGCAGACAAGCATATTTATTTCAGTGGTGTGTTCATGATCAAAACATGGGCAATCTGACAAAAGGTCATGTACACACAAATGAAGCACAGGAATCAGGTATTTCCCCCATCACTGATATACATAGCAACAGATTATAATTACCCCACTATATAAAGAATCCAAATCAGCTGGGCATTGGTGGCACACGCCTTTAATCCCAGCACTTGGGAGGCAGAGGCAGGTGGATCTCTGTGAGTTCGAGGCCAGCCTGGTCTGAAGAGTGAGTGCCAGGATAGGCTCTAAAACTACACAGAGAAATCCTGTCTCAGAAAAAAAAAATCCAAATCAACAAAAAGTCAAATAAATACTGGGAATCAGGTATAGTCCAAACATTCTATGAAATACCATTTGGCTATAAAGAGCTATTGAACAGAGACATGTTTACTGAAGTGGAAAGAAAATATTTGATGCCTAATTAAGAGAAGTAAAAAAAGAACAGCAAATGAGTATTGGGGATGGGGCTACACGGTGGAGTGCTTGCTGCTTGCTGAGAATACAGAAGGTCTTAGTGTCAGTCATCAGCCAACAAACAAACAAAATAACAGCAAATTGTGGCCACATTTATCAAAAACTGCACATGTGTGTTGATACACATAGAAATATATCAAAAAAAGGCACTCATTAGTTGTGTGGGCTTCTGAAGTGGGCAGAAAGATCTTGGAGGAGCTGGAATGGGGTGGGGATTAATATGATCAAAATATATTGAATTCATGTATGAAATTCTTGAAGAATGAACTTCAGAAAAAATGTGTATTTATTATCTTGGTGAGAGTTCCTACTGCTGTGATAAAAACCATGATCAAAAGCAACTTGCAAAGGACAGTTTATTTCATCTTACAGTTTGTTGTCTACCATTAAGAAAGGTTAGATAAAAAACTCAAGGTAGTTACTTAAGAGGCAGAAACTGAAACAGGCCATGGAGGAATGCTGCTTATTGGTTTGCTACCCATTGCTTGTTTAGCCTGTTTATATCATCCAAGATTACCTATCTAGGTGCAGCGCCATATACAGTAAGCTGGCCCCATCCACATCAATTGTTAAAAAAATGTCCCACAATCTTTGACATAGGTCTATCTGATGGAGATATTTTCTCAGCTGAGGTTCTCTCTTCCCGGATATGTCTAGGTTTGTGTTGACAAAAAATAACCACACTTGGTTATATTGAGATCTTATCTGAGATCCACAATTTCAACTGTACCTTTGTGTAAACTATCAGATTTATTTTTATTGTATTCTTATATTAATTTTATAAGAATAAAATAAGGAAATGACAGAGAATTATAATGCCACCAGCTCCTTGTTTTGTGTCGATTTCATTCAAGTCTCTGTGTCTATCTTCACCATCATTTTGCTTTCTCCTTTGCTGTGTCTCTCCTCTTTTTTTTTTTCTTAAAAGGAAATTAATCACTAGTCTCTGGGATATACAGAATGCCTGGAAAATCTCTTCATCTAATGATCCAAAATTTAATTATAAATGAAAAGATTCCATTTTAACAATAAAGTGTAAGTTTCTTAGTGTAGAGAGGGAATTCTTTAGTTTACTGTGACACCTATTTTGATGTCTCTTTTCTTTTCCAGATTGCACTTTTTCTTTGATTTATTCTTGAGCATCAGTGGGAAGCCTTGCAGAGAATGTCAGACCTCTCAGTAAAAGGAATAGATCCCCTTTGGAAATATTGAGATATCTTTCCAAAGAGTAGAAAATACTAAGAAATTATGGAGGAATGGAAATCTGAGGTACTGGTTAATTCCATAAAGAGAGTTCCATTCCCAGAGGTATTTGGGTACTTTCTTTGTGTCCTGACAAGCAATTGCTAATTTGTTTCTGGTAGATCTGGGATATTGGGTGAGGTTAGTTCTTACTGAAGGCAGTGAACAACACACTTACTAGGTTCTTTCTAGTTGGCAGGTTTTTGCTGGAGTTTTTCTTTCCTGCCAGATCCCACAATCACTTTTCAGCCCCACATAAGCACACAGAGACATATGTTAATTTATAAACTGTTGGCCGACATCTAGGGCTTCTTATTGTCTAGCTCTATCTTAATTATTAACCTATAACTACTAATCTATGTATTCCTACATGGCCTTATCTTACCAGAGAATGCCTGGCATATCTTGTCATTCTGGTCTCTACATGGCATCTCCTCATTGCATCTCTCTGCCTACCTTTCCCAGAATTCTCTTCATCTCCTAGTCCCACCTATCTTCCTGCCTCTATTGGCCAAATAGTGTTTTATACATCAACCAATAAGAGAAACATATATACAGAAGGACATCCCCCATCAGCAGGTTCTGAAGCAAATGGCTTCTCAAACTTCTTAAATCTCTGGGTATTTACATACATCTGTTCCCTGATCTTATAACAGTAGTGAGGTTGTGAAATATATAGAAATCAATTCAGTGAATACCCTTACATGCATCTTCGCAGTATTCTAAAATACTAAAATAGCCATATATGTCACTATTAGTCGCTATTATACTTGATATCTTCCCTGCCCACACAGCCTGAAATGAAAAGTTTCCATAATATCTGAACCCAATTTAATAACGATGTTTTAAAGATGTGGTAGCTGGAGAATGTCATGAATTTTTCCCATGACACACCCTGGAAACTTTATTATGATTTAACAATATCTTGAACCTTAGGAAACTCATTCAACTGTAGAGTTTAAATGATTTAAGCATTTCTAGAAGCAAAAAGATTAAGTGGAGTCCATGGGTAATTTTAAGTCAACATCTGCATTTCAACTGAATCTACTTTAGCTGCTATTTAAGTCATGGGTGACTAATACAAGCACATTGTAGAATCTCCAATGTTTTCTAGTCACATGCTTTACTTGACCATATATCCATATTTGGTGAAATAAAACATCTATGCTTTATTTCACATTTATAAACTAGATAATGCTCTGATTTCCTGGGAGACAATCTGTTTAATTTTTCTTTTTGTAATACAAACTACCTCAGAAGTGGGTTTTAAGTCTTTTGCAGCACCAAAACAAAAATTATATATTAAAAAAAACAAGAGGAAAACAAGTTTCAGTTATGGGAGAATGGATAAAGCATGAGAGAGAAGAGCTGGGTATTTGTTCTGAGTGGTGTGTGTGTGTGTGTGTGTGTGTGTGTAAATGATTTGTTGGCTGGGAATGGAAGCTATAACCTTGTGTCCACATAGTTCTATCTTAGCTTTACCATTAACTCTGAAACTGAGCTTCTAGACAAAGAAGTCATACCAATTTGCAATGATGGTATGTGATAACAGTTTCTTGCTAGCTTCCTTCCTTCAGAAGACTGTGCTGTAACTACATAAGACCTTGTTTGGACTCAGTACAGTTCTCCTTCCCTACAGTAACAAAGACAATGAAGAACTGGTCGTATGAGCCAAATAAAGAAAATCAGAACTCATCCTTGGAATTGTTACACAAACATTAGGAGAAGGCCACAGTTTTTGTTGATTAAATCGTCAAATTGGGCTGCCATTCACAGACAGGAGGGGAGAGATGAGATACAAATACTAAAAGACAGGGCAATGTTTAAGAAAAAGGAATTGAAAAAGGAAATAAAGGAGAGGAGGAGGAGGATCCAGGGAGGGAACAGGAAAGGTATCACATTCCAACTTCATGGAGACTGGTACTCAGCTAAGTTGCTGGCTTCCCAGAGAAATTCAGTAATCTTGGCTTACTTGGACCAATAAATTCTCCTTTGTGATGAAGTTAATTTGAACTTGACATCTGCTGCTTGCAAAAAAAGACATCCATTGATATCATCATACTAGCATTTTTAAAGAAACAAAAGCATTAAATTCCATCAGATGAGGCATATTCCCCATAGGACTGAATAGTAGGCTATATTGCAATATTTTCCAAGTGGATCTTTATTTAAAGAAAAAATGAATAACAACAATGGATAATTTGCCCATTGTGCTTTTTGATTCTATTCAAAAGTCCTTCATCTAATAAGTCAACACTTTGCTAAAATAGCATCTTCTGGGTCTTGCAAAGCTCCCATTAGTCTTCTCCAGTTTTTCCTCATTATTTTCTGTCTTATGAATAAGGCTCAGCAAAGGGAAAATGCATCTGCTTTCAAAAAACTGTAGCCTTTAAAGAAAGCTTATGAAGTTCAGAAATCCTTTAAAACAGTCTTTGTCCAGCATTGGATATTCAGGATTTTGTTCATTTGGGTTATGAGTTGTGTAAGAAGCAATGCTAACATGTTGTCCTGATAATACACTTCTTCTGACCATACACTTTCCTATATTGACTTCCACCTTAACACAGCAGTGAGGACAAGGTTGTCACCATGACAACCCTACTTTTTAAAAATAGTCTTCAAGACTAGTTAATCTTTTAGCAGATATTTAGTTAATGTTCCAGGATTTCTTGTCATAAATTTTGGGTAATTTGCAGACTAAAATATCTATTATGAGACCAGAAAAGCACAATTCTGAATAGGGCAAAACCCTGAAAGCCACAAACAGCTTTAAAATAATGATCAAAGAATATATGATATACTGGCTAACCAGCAAGTGATTCAAAATAACATACCATAGAAATTAGAAGAACATGGATATATTTTTTTTTATAATATAGGTTTTCTAAATGAGTTACTTTGAGGTTTAGAAAAAGCCAATCTTTTCTTATAAAGTGAATATAATATTTTATTAGATAACTATGTAAGTTTTATACATAGATCTTATAAAGAGATTTATTCTAGAGGTAAGGTTAGTTGGCTCAATCATACTGGCTTAAGAGATGAATCCGGCCAAGGTATCAATGCAGGCTTGTGGAGCTATAAACATTATTTGCAAACTTTGCAAAGATTTAAAATGGAAGATTTTCAAATACAGATATCATTCTTTTAGGAATTCCAAATTACCCCCCTTTTATTGCTGTTTCATTGCTACTAAAACATAGTAGACATAGGGACATAGTCACAGCTGACATTTTAGAATCAACAGAGTAACTACACATTAGTAAGGATTTTGCTCTCTCTAGACAACAGACTCTTCGTGTAAATCTTAAAAGGATGCAACAAAACATTCTGATCATTTCTCAACACTCTTGGTTCTGAGAAAGATTTTAACTAATTCAACATGAATTATTTTAAAACAAAGATGAAGTTATTGCCTGAATGATTAAACTGAATGTTTTGGAAGATGCAGTTAATAGCCATTTTGATAGGAGTTTATAATTATACTCCCACAAATAGGTACAAGGTGGAGATTTAAATCATAGAATGCATCACATCTGTTGCTTAACAAGCTCTATGTCATAAGCTCATTTTGACATTTTGTTAATCAAGATATGTAATCACTTAATAATATTTTGACATACAAAACATTTCATTGACTCAAAATAGGGTGGATATTTAAATTCCATTTGAATATATATGTACTTCCTTTCTTGTAATTGTTCTAGCCATGCTTATTTTATTATCAGTTATAATATTGTTCAGAATCCCTTATCATAAAGTTCCTAAGATCTGTTTTTTTTTATTCTAAAATGACTCATATACAAGGCATAAAGTAGACATTAGTTTTAAGTTTGATTCTAAAATATATTTTTTTCTCTAAAGAACATCATCCATGTAGCTGTGAAAGTTACATGGGAAAATATATTCCATGCAGTTTCCTACTTCACTGTAGCATAAGGTTGTTATTGCAATGCTTTTTGTGATAGCATTCTGCATATAACTTCAAAATTCAACATTTTCACATAATGTTTCCTGTATTATCTCTGAACTTCTCCTAATGAGAAGCTCAAGTCTTTGTCAAAAGACATGTGTATTTCTTTGAACTTAGAATACAGCTCAGAGCTGAGCTGTGGTGGCACATGCCTTTAATCCCAGGACTTGGGAGCCAGAAGCAAGTGGATCTCTGAGTTTAAGGCCAGCGTGTTCTACAGAGTGAGTTCCAGGACAACCAGGGCTACACAGAGAAACCATGTCTCACACCCTCTTCCTCTACAACTCTGATGATACAGGGCTTACCTAACAGGCACAGAGCCCTGGGTTCAATTCTCAGGGCTATACCACAGGTATTGCAGCCCACACCTCTGATTTCAGCTCCTGAGAGGTAGAAGAGGAAGGATTAGAAGTTCAAGATTATGAGGGTTTACACAGAGGATTTGAGGCTAGTCAGAGCTCCATGAGAACTTGTATTAAAATAATAAATGTGTTTTTAATATTTTCTGTACTAACTTCCTTGTTGTGTGGGTACACCTGTAAAAAAATAAAATAGAAAAGGCATACTTGAGTGAGTTAAACTTACATTGTCTAGTAAGAAGCTGAAAAAACCCCAGAAAATCTAAGAATTCATATAAATATAGAACAACATAGTGGAGAGGGTGGAATGTGAATAGAGAGACAAGAAGGGGGACCATTAGATAATCCCAAACAAGAAAATTAGGAAAAATAATACCACCAGCCTCTTGCAGATCAATTAAAGAATGGGAAATGAGCCAATGTTGAGAAAGGGAAGGACAGTGCTATAATCTTCTATTGGAAGCAACGGCAATGTGCCATTGATCCTGTTGGTTTTACATTGGGCTGATGCCCAGACTGGACAATTAATAAAATATTCATGTCACAGTACTGGTAACTTTGTTTTACTTCTATTAACAGAGTGTCATTAGCAACAATGTACACAGATCTAATCCACAGTGTAAGATTTTAAAAAAGGCAAACAAGTGTATATAACAAGGTAATTTTGAAGACAGGAATGGGTGGATAATGCAGACCATTCTCTGCTCTCCTTAGATAGATACATGGAAATTAAAGTGATGCAAAACTGCTCCAAACCAAATGGACTCTCAGTACCATGAGTATGCTTATGGTGAAATATATTCAGATGATAGTTGGCTGTCTACACCATCAGGTATGTGCGATTTATAGAACTCCAAACAAATACTTGAATCTCCAGAACATTGTTCAAGTCAGAATGATCAAACTAAAAAAGTTTCCATTATCATCAACATCAAAATATGTATTTCATTATGCCTTATGCCAATAGCACTCTCCCAATAAAATCACTATTTGATATTTTATTTACTTTGCTAAGTATTTTGAAGAGAAAGCCACAAAAATCTACTAACATGAAGTTATGAAATGTTTCTCTCAAACATTAACTACACCTTTTTCTTGGCTTTATGTTGATTTATGTTTAAATCTCCAAATAGCATTTCCTTAGTAACATTATGGTTAGGCACATGTATCAAATAATAAAAATTAGAAAACGAAATAATTCAATATATTATTCAGTTCAATAAATGTTGCTTTTTGTTATTTTTAAAATGCATTATAGTAATTTATTTTTAACCATTCTTATATGCTTCAATGTGAGCTAGAACAAGGTCCATTTAATCTCTTTATAAGCTAGGCTCCTTTCCAAAAAACAATAAATCACTCTCGTTGTTTCTGCCTCAATACATAAATACTAGCAAAATGTTGACTGTTTATCCACTGTCTTTCAAAAACCTGTTACTCATCAAAAAACATATAAATATATGGCATGTAGTCAAAAAATATAATTCTAAACTTTATAGT
Source organism: Cricetulus griseus (assembly GCF_003668045.3). Classification (NCBI taxonomy): domain Eukaryota; kingdom Metazoa; phylum Chordata; class Mammalia; order Rodentia; family Cricetidae; genus Cricetulus; species Cricetulus griseus. The sequence continues at coordinate 260,847,892 of NC_048595.1, forward strand.
GACTCATTTCTTTTTCCATCTGAAGAGGTTTCATAGAGCAATGACCAAGATTTGGGGAGTGAATTGAATTTAGGTGAAAGTCAAATTTATTTTCCATACTGTTTTGTGTGAGAGGATAAAGACTTATTAACTTGGAAAACAATTCTTTTTTGATTATTTGTTGGAAGAGCACAACCAAGATTCACTCCTGTGTGAATGAAATAATTAATTCTGAAATAGTGGGAAAGATCCTTGCCTGATGTGAACTTACTGTGAAAATAATAACATTTCATCAAGATTTTATTTATTTTAATTGGTTAGACCAGTGTTCTCAGCCTGTAGGTTGTGACCTCTTTGTTGATAAAATGGCCTTTTCCCAGGGATTACATATAAGGTAGTACATTATGATTCATAACAGAAGCATAATTACAATTATGAAGTAACAAAGAAAATAATTTTATGGTTGAGTAGTCAGCACAGTATGAGGAACTGCATTAAAGGGTCACAGCATTAAACAGGTTTAGAACCACTGGGTTAGACTACTTTGTCGGAGATTCTGGTTATGAGACACACACACACACACACACACACACACACACACACACACACACACACACACACACACACACCAAAACGTGGTTCTATTGTTTACTGCTCTTACAAGGCACTAAAGATATTCAGACAGATTTCCAAGTGAAGAAAATAGAGCCCTCTATAACAGGGCAGCCAACATAGCATCAACCTGCTGTGGCTAAGTCCTTTTTTGCAAGTTTTCATATTTCCTCTACCTTTCTCATTCTTTGTAAAGTTTATTTAAAGACATGCAGTTTGTATCAAGGATTTGAAGATAAGCTACAAGTTTTCTAAAAACAGCTTCTCTTTCTACAATCCTAAAGTCATTCTAGGTTCATTTTAATTAAAAGGCCTGTTGAACAAAGCTTTTTACAAGGGGCAATCATGCAAATATACAATGATGTGAAACCATCAGGTAGCTATGTTTCATTGCTTTGTTTTGGACATGATTGTCTCACAATTATATAATTTAAACAGATTTCAATATGTTGTTTGAAATAGTAAAAAACAGCTCTACACTATTTAAGTTGGTAAATCTCTATATATCTCAGCCAAGCATTCTTTAGTCATCTTGAGAACAAAGAAAATTTTCTGCACACAAAAGCCATCTCTCAATCACAGATCATTGTTGTCTTTCAAAGATGTTAGGTTCAAATATTTAGCTTATCCTCCCAAAATATTCCCACTGAAATTAGGTGGGGTTCAGGCTAGTTTAATGCTAGATTGTGGCTCATTACAGCATAGGCAATTGAAAGCTTTTATGAAATATTTGAAATTAGCATTGGCACACCCATAATGCTCACTAGAAAACAATATAATTAAAACCACACTTCTAAATCACATGACCTTGACTGAAAATGGAATTAGCTCTGGACAATTCAGCAACAGCTGTTTATCTTTGCCTTTTAATATTTTTGCTCATCCTTCTTCAGTATGAAGAAAAAAAGGTAAAATGTCTTATTTTTATTGGGAAATATCCAGACATCTGTGTGTGAATTTCTATGGTACAAACCATCCAAATTGAGTATGGGCCACTTCCTGAGTGTGTGTAATGCTAACTCTCTATACAGAATCTGCAATGTGGGGCAGAGCCTCATTTGATTTTGTGTTGATAGAAAATAATTTTAGAAGTCACTTTCAAATGCTGTGTACTAGCTTATTAAGCTCTTCTATTTTCCTGTAGGTTCTATTATGCAATGATCACTTAATTTTAATCTAAACTCTTTATTCTATTTCTGTTAATGAGAGGCAACTCAATTTTTCCTACTAAACATTTTTATGTCTTCTCTCTTCACACCATTCTTCTGTGAGAAGCCTGAACTACATGCATCTTGGCATCCCACCCTACATGACCAAGATCTCTTGGCATCCCAGGAAACAGCTGCCCTTGCCCTAATCTTGGATTTAGCAGTGTACACACTATGTGTGACTTGCTCTTAAAAGACGTGGATAAGGTTTGAAGACACGGCTCAGTGGATCAAAGATGGACATATGGAAGGCTGCAGATATTGTAGGTGGTCTTAGATACAGACAACAAAAGTCTGGGGTCCCAGATAATGGCACAAAAATGACAAAGGAATTTCCCTGGGCCCACTAGAGGTCTCGTTTCTATCTAAAAAGCAGATTAGAAGAGGACAAGACAGGATTCTGGAAGCTATGGAGTCCCAGAACAGACACAATCACCTTGATCATAGAGCTCTAGGAAAAAAGGTGTAGGCAGATACACTCTCTGTGCTAGCCCTATGAAACCCAAGTAAAGGCAGCTCTACCTAGGAGATGGTGTGAGCCAGAGGTTGTTGTGCCATCAGCACCCTTGTGACTCATAAGATGGACTTTTCACATTTCTTATAGACTTCGTGGTTATGCCTTAAGGCATTTGTCTACCTTAGAAAATAGCAACATATTTTGTACTTTTCAGGTTACCTTAATTTATCGATAATTGTTCAGAGTATTACAGATGGTGACATTTCCCAGTACAAGCAACAGAAAAGAGAAAATCAAAAGAAGAAGAAATTTAGGAGGATAATGAAACTGTGGAGAGCAAAGCTGAGGTCACTTATATGAAGATTGTTTACATTGCCCTGAGTGATTAAAAGTTGAAATTTCACCATTTCCATTCGACTTTCATTTGTATATTACTAAACAAATTTTCCTAAATTAGTAATACTGCAAGTAATTTCCTTGTTGAAAGGTCCATTGTTACTTGCTCTATTGTGCCTAAAACTTCTGTTGCACATATAATAATTACTGCTTACCTTCTGTACACCAAGCGCTGGGCACACAAACACAAAGCAGCAGACAAATATCAGGCAGAATGCAACAGAGATGAATAATTGGAAGTTTTTCTGGGGGACATCACAAAACAACGAGTAGCCATGTGCTTGGTGTGTGTGTTTGTGTGTGTGTGTGTGTGTGTGTGTGTGTGTGTGTGTGTGTGTGTGTGTGTGTACATATACAGATGCAGCTCTCCCATCATGATCAAGAAAGCCAAAGTTACAGGAGGTGGTGGACCAAGTAGACTGTTACATCTCTGGTTTCAGAAATGGAGTAATTTCAATTTCTGGTGGTCAGATTTGAGAAAGGTCAGAGCTGAATACGACTTGAAAATCCCTAATTAGAAACCAAGGCTATCATTTAAGTATCTAGCAAAGACAGAAATAGGGATTCTGCCCTAGGAAATAGAACTGAGTAGAAAAAATCACAGAGAAGATTGACCAAAATAGGAAATTTCATGAAATAAGGATGCTCAATCTAAAATCTCAAAGCAATAACAACAAAAACGGAAGCACATGGTAAAACACACCACAGGTGTCAGTTCTAGCCTTAACTGGTAACATAGATTTATCATGTCCCTCCAGATTTTCTGCACTACCCCTTCTACACCCCCTGCAACCCTCTTTTTCTCTAACTTCTAATGCCTCTCTTACTAGTCATTTATGAATTGAATGTTTACCCATCATAGTCTAGGTTAGCTATACTAGTAATCACCCATTAGGATCCTAAATAATGTGCCAGCTAATTGCAAACTTCTTGATCAGTCTTTTTCTTCGTAACTTTTCACTAATAATAATGATGATACTCAAAGATTGAATTTCTAATAACCAAGCACTATGAATAGATGATGTCATTATCAATCTGAAATAGTTATCCCCATATTGTAAGTGAAAGAATTGAGGTTCAGGGATAGTGAGGCATAGAATCAGTGAGATAGAGTGGCAGTCTTTGTCCAGGACCTGTCAGTAAGTTAGAGTGGCAGTATTTGTCCAGGACCTGTAACTCTTACGTACATTTGATACATTGACTACTACAAAAGGGGAATCAAGATATGGGAACCTCATCCTTATCCTTGAGATGGAAGCATCTACTCAGTTAAAATATTAATGAATATATGTATGCACATTGCATGCATGCATAGTATATAGAAATGTTTATAAATGTGCATGATGAATTTATTGGCCATTCATCAAATATCATAGATTTTTATAGAAGTGTATGATCACTGTAGACCAAGGAAGACAAAAGGAGACAATTATATGCACATTTAAGAATGGACATTAAAAAAAGAGTGGATATTACTGTTATTTATATACAATGTGCTTTTTATGTGGAAATTAATGTAATTTTCTTGTTAGTTTTATGGAGTGTGTGTGTTGTGTGTGTGTGTGTGTGTGTGTGTGTGTGTGTGTGTGTGTGTGTGTGTGTGTGTGTGTGTGTACGCATGCACAAACTTTTGTTCATCTATCTTTCAGAAAACTAGCTTATTGGCTGGTATGAAAAAAATGCACCTGAAAATTTTCCTGAATTCCATGAAAATAGGTCACAGCTTTGCAAAGTTTGCTTAATGAAAGCAACATATATTTGAGTAGTGAGGTGTTTAAGGAATTCTCTGCATCCTGTCAGCCACAGAGGACAGCCAATTCAAAGCCAGAAGATTAAAGCCACTATTTCCTTCTAGTTCCATGTCACCTTACCTTACTGTGCATGCTCATCACTTGCTGTTGCCTTTCTGAGTCATTACCTGGTCCACTCAGTCTGAGACCAACGAAATGGCATTTCCCCTTATTGCAGTGAAGGCTGCACCCTGTAATTGGCTGGTTGAATGTGAGAAATTGTGGTTATGGAAACAGAAAACCTGCTTTCAACAGATGCACAGAATTACCATGGCCTGATTTGCCTTTACCCATTCAAATATTATTCAATATTAGATTGTTGCTAGGTAAAAATCACTGAGAGAAATATTTACAACTTGGAAAAACTATAGGCACTATCAACTCAGACATGTTTTTGGGCGTTGTTATAAAGGAATCCTGAGTTGTTGTTACAGATTTCAGGAGATCTGTTTTAAAAACAGGAATGCCGCTGTATTTCAGGTTCATGAAGAATAGCATACAACATCTGACAGAACAGAGACAGACAGAAGAAATGCTTTTTGCATTTTGAAGTTCTCATTTAAAAAAAATATATATATATCCTATGATGTAGATCCCGGTTTGAAATTCCTGAAGTGAATTATTTCCAGGCCATTAGTACAGCTCTGAGCTTCTTTGTTAAAAAGAAAAAAAAAAAACTACAACAAAAATAAACCCCCAAAACTTGTGTGTTTTTTCAGAAGGCAATAGAACTCAAAATTGATTTGAAAACCTTCAAATCCTCATGGCATCTCTTCCAGCAGAAAACCAGGCATGGGCAGTTTCCTGCATATTCTCGTTAATAATAAGAGTTAACTCCTTCCATCCAACAAGCAAAGGCAGTCACTATAAGAGAATCGATGCCATTGGCTGAGAGGAGGGCCACGGGAGTTAATTCTAATGTTCACTGCAGAAGGCACTGATGGGAATCCATCTTGTGCCCATTTACAATGAATGATTCCTGTGCACTTGCTTCCCTATTGATTTTGGGACTTTCAAAGAATTAGTGCTTTTTTTTCTCCTGGTTTCTGTGACTCTGCAGAATAAAATCAATGTGCTTCATCATGTCTGTGCAGCCACATTTTTCCCCAGGGAAAAGAGGATCAGTAGAGAGAACCTGAGATGTGGTAAACAGGATCCTATGTTCTCATGAAACACTTAATATCGTTCATACTCCCCAAACACCAAATTAACCACATCACCAATAGTTTATGAAAAGTGCAGCCTCTATTTGATTCTGGGACACTTAAAAAATAGCTCTCTTATGGGACAGTGGCATTGCTAAGAGCTCAGACCTCAAAAAGAGTGGAACCGCCTGTGAATCAGGCCAGCCAAGCTCTGTTGTCATGTTTTGCTTAGAAATCAAAGCAATTGAGTTGAGACACTAAGAACTCCAAAGCAGCCAGGGCCACTATAGACAAGTCAGCTAGAGCATAATACAGTTTACAATGAAGCAGAGAAGCTCTGAGGTCTCACTCCCACAGGGCTGCTGACTCCCTCCAGGTCTTCTCCAATTTGACTAAGTTTGAACAAGAACCTCAGTTTATTAACCTATTTCTGAGGCACATCTCTGAAATTGGGTTTAGGAAGAAGAGAATGTGTGGGGAATATGATCATAGCACATCATGGGGATGACTTATGATGATATCCCAATAAAACCCATTTTGTATAATTATGATAATACATTTCAAAAGAAAGTACTTACTATATGTGATAGTTTAAAAATAATTGGCCCCCATAAGCTCATAGGGAGGTATGGCTTTGTTGGAGTAGGTGTGGCCTTGTTGAAGGAAGTATGTTACTGTGGGGGTGGGTTTTGAAGTCTCATATATACTCAAGCCACACCCAATGTCCAATTCACTTCCTGTTGCCTGTGTATCAAAGATATAGAATCCTCCAGCACCATGTCTGCCTGTATGTCGCCATGCCCTGCCATGATGATAATGAACTAAACCCCTGAAAATGTAAGCCACCCAATTAAATGTTTTCCCTCATAAAAGTTGCTGTGATCATGTGTCTCTTCACAGCAATAGACATGGTGTGTCTTTCCTGTTCTCCACTTGTGCCACCAACTGTTTTGGATGGTCATAACCTGACTGCCCTTTGAGTCCTTCTAAGCATGATCTATGGGGAGCAATGATGAGCCAATTTCAGCTGATGTGTGAAATTAGGTGAACTCACCATTCAAAAGCTGAGTGAGCTTTGAGTTTGGATTTGTGAATGCAACATGTTCTGCACATGCTGTGTCATGTGTACATCACATGAGAAACAGAAAGTATCTTCCTAAACTATAGTCCTGTAAGTCAACAAGTTGATTTGGATTGATCAACTGATTTTTTAATTTCCACCATGCGTCAAAACTACTAAATAGATACACAGACACTAGAGGTGTCCATGCTCTTTTCCATAGGTACTGACTCAGTTGTTTCAGGTGAGATTGAGCGTGATGTTTCTTACACAACTGTCATGAATCCACCTGAAGGCAGAGTTGATGGTCAATGCACTGGGAGGGATGTGCATCCCGCAGGGAGCCCTTCCCTCAGAAGACCATATCAAGGACAGAAAGGAGAGGAAATGGCCAGCCAAGTTGCTGGAGTTTGTGAGAGTGGGAGACCGCATATTGCTAGGCTTGGAAAAGTTGGGAAAGCAGGAAAAAAAAAGATAAAAATCCTTCTCATGAGTCGAAAAGATTTTACATCCGTTCTGTGTTGGGTATTTTAGAACATTTAGATAATATTTCTTAGAATTACTTCGGTAAAACTTCTAGAGGAGTGACACTCAAGTGCCCAGACTACTTGCTAGTGACCCAGAAGTAAAACCAATATACTAGATGTAAAAATGAACAGTGTTGGCTTGAAAACTGGATGAGTGAAGTAAACACACATAATCTTACAGGAAATACTGAGAACTGGAAATTCATTCCTTTGGATTCCAGAAAGAGATGTAAATTGTTTCTGAATATTGTTTCCTATAGAGTAAGAATTCTGCAATCAGGGACACATAATTGAACTTAGTGTTAGGGTTAGAGAAAGTCTATACAGAAGGGTTCCTTTTTCTATGGGGAACGATGTTGAACTCAATGGGGCAGAAAATGACATTGTTTTCTACATCACTGCGCCATCTCAGAGTAAAACAGCTTTATAGAAAGGGACCATTCAGCATGCATATGAAATTCATAAAGCATAATAGGTTCACAGCCCCTTTTCTTTGTCTAATTACTATCCTTTTGTTATCTGGCATTTTGTTTTTGTAACTGTCTTTCCTCTAAGTAAGGTCTTTATGTTTTCTGTTTGTTTTCCAGAACAACACAAACAATTCAGATTCTTAGGTTGAAATGATGAAGTTTCAGTGTAAGACATTATGAGCTCTTTAGAACTCCTCACTTCAATAACATGGTTTGAAGCTGGTAGCTATAACTTGATCATGCAAAAAAAAAAAAAAAAAAAAAAAGCTTGCTTGCAGTTTCTTGGTATTTATTTTAGCATTGGGCTATGTGAGCTGTTAAAAATAACAGGGCACACCTGGGTTATTAAAGGATACCTTATACCTTATACTGTAGAGTTTGGTTTCTAAGGAGGTGTTGAAGGTACCACAGCTGGTTATTTATCTGGTACATTTTAATGATTTTGAGTTTGCACCATTTTTCAATGATTTAGACACACATTGTAATAGTAACTAACAAAATGTAAGGTTTTTCATTTGGCTCTGATGATGATACTTTGTTATTTTTTATTTTTTATATTCCAATACCATTTTCCCCTCCACTTTGTTGCTTCTATTCCTGGCCTTTGTATTCCATTCTTCCTCAAACAAGAGATTGGGCTAAGGAAAAGTGCACTACAAATCATAATAACTCTTCAGCTAATCAATACTATGCAACTAAGTAGAGGAATTATTCTTCAAGCTTTTTTCTTCCATTTGGTAGACAGGTTAGAAATCATATTTTTCAACATATTGTAAAAATTCATTAGAAATTACAGTGTTACAAGTGCCATTGCCTTTGTGCTTTCTAAAACATATTTATAAAACTTAAACAGAAGATTTTTTAAAAATTAGTAAAAAGTATGCTTCACATGTCAATCCCAGCTCCCTCTCCCTCCTCTCCTCCCCCGCCCCAACCAACCCCCCCAAGCCCTTGCCCTATCCCCCTCTGCTCCCCAGGGAGGGTGAGGCCCTCCATGGGGGATCTCAAAAGTCTGTCATATCATCCCAGGCAGAGCCTAGGCCCTCCCCCATGTGTCCAGACTGAGAGAGCATCCCTCCATGTGGGATGGGCTCCCAAAGTCCATTTGTGTGCCAGGGATAAATACTGGTCTACTACCCGAGGCCCTGTAGAATGTCGAGGCCTCCTTACTGACACATTCAAAACAGAAGATTTTAGAAGGCTGAGTTTGGGATGAGGATCACAACAGGTCCAGAGAGTCGGTGTCAGACTGAAGTATATTTTCAACCCTCTCCTTTTAAAAAATCTTCTTCTCCCCTCTCCTTTCCCTTCCCACACTGGCTCCATCATGGATTCTTTGGTTTCATTTCTTTCTCCGTTGAGATATACAAACATGACCTAAGAGCCTGCTAAGCAAGCAACCCTACCACTGACTTGTATCCTCAGTCCTAGGGTTTCTTTGAATAAATCATAAAGAAATGGGGTTGCACTGTAATTTTTATTGTGAGTCAAACTCATTCAAACCAAGGACTTCCCTGAATTATACTAAACAATATTTTCTACGTCTCATCCAAATAGCCCTTATATTTTTAAAAACTAATTCACCTTACCTCAGATAAGACATATGCTTTTTATTATGTGTTTTCTTTCTGTCTTTTGGCCAGCAATTTCTTCTTAGTTATATTCAATATATACATATATTACAATATATACATCTGGCTGTCCTATGTGCATGGAACCATATAAACACATACATTTTCTTGTATATAGAAGAAAATAGCATAATTTCCTATGGCATGGCATCTTAGAATGACTGGTCCAGATATACATCTGGAATTCTCTTCTACTACATCCTCACAGGCACCTTGCAGGCATGGTCTGAATACTCACTTTGATGAGTAACTCACCATCACTTGTATTTGAAATTACTCCATCAAATTGTGTTGCACATCCTCCTTAAGTTTCTTTCTCTAGCCTTTTAGCATGTGGACAGGCAAGATGACTGCTCTCCACCAACTGATGTGCTGCATTGATGAATTCTTCTGTTAATATACAAGCAAAGTCTCATGCTTACTACTTCGGAGGATTTTACCAGATGAAATGCCACTTCATCCAATTGGTTTCCATAAATTATTATCAAATGTAGCCTGGTCATAACCTACCACATTATTTAGCTCTTCTAAATATTCAGTTATTATATTCTTCTATTAAGTATTGACAATTACCATCCAAGTTTGTGGGGAATTTTTTGTGTGTGTGTTCTTGTGTGTGCACATGTGTGTGGGTGCCAAAGGTCAATATTAGATATCCTTCTCAATAGTTCTCTACCGTATTTTTTCAGACATGGCCTCACAATGAACCTGGAGTTCTCTGATTCAACTGGGATAGCTGACCACTGACACCCTACCCTGTGTGCTACCTATCTCTGCATTCACTGTACTGAGATTACAAATGCTTGGCATTGGATCTGACCTTTGAAGTCGGTGCTAGGGATCGGAGTCCTCATGTTCAATACAGTAGCACTGTGTTGACAAGATCCCCGTATTATACAAGTTGCTTGACTGAAAACAAGCAAACTAGAATTCAAGTATTTTATCACCCATTGTAACATGCCTTAAATTGTCTACACCCAAATTTTTAAATTTCATAAAAATAATGACATGTAGCAATGTTTCCTTTTTGAAATGTTTCTTTTAGTGACAAGAGGTTTTCATCTTTATTTAACCATCCCTTTAATTCCCTAATACTTTATAAATAACACCAGTCTTCACCACTAAAATCCACAGCTGAGTTCAGTATTTATGTGGTTTTTAAATTTAATGTGTAACCAGATAAAACAGCATCAAAATAAACTATGATCTAAGTAAAACATTCTCCTTAGCCTTTTGGGATTTTCTTTTTTAAACCTTTCTCTAGACTCACCCATGGCCTGAAATAAAGGTATATCTTAAGAAAGTGGCTGGAAAGATGGCTCAGTGGTTTAGAGCAATAGCTACTCTTCTAAAGGTCCTGAGTTCAATTGTCAGCAACCACATGGTGGCTAAAAACCATCTATAGTGGGATTTGATGCCCTCTTCTGGTGTAAAGTCATATGACTAAAATAAAATAAGATAAATAAATCTAAAAGAAAATATGTTCTATGGTCAAACTCATGTCTTCATGCTTGCAGAGCACTTAACCAATGAAACTATCTCCCTAGATTCTTAAGAAAGGAAGGAAGGAAGGAAGGAAGGAAGGAAGGAAGGAAGGAAGGAAGGAAAAAGGAAAGAAAGGAAATCTTGTGTGTCCTGGCATTTGTTGGCTCTTTTTCTTACTCACTAAAAGCACATTGACAGAGCTGGAAGAGCAGTTTTACAATGGTGGAAGAATCCTTCACCACAAGCCACAGTGCAGTCACCCTGGAGAGTCCACAGTTATTGCACCGGATAGTTATTCCCCTCCTAATCTGTTTTTGTAGACAGTCCACATATTTAGCATGTCTCCTTTAATCATCTCCAGGGGAAGAGCAAGCAGATTCAGATGTTCTGTTTTAGGATGGCAGTCTTGCTATTTGTTTGAATGGAAAATCTCTTAGATAATTAGCCATTGCAACTACAGACCTGATGCATGGACATCTTCCTTCAGTTTAGGAAAGAATCCTGGAAAGTAATGAGAACCACCACAAAGGAGGAGAGTATCCTCATTGGAGTTATGCTCAGAGTAATGTATGTAATGAATATGGAGGGAAGGTCTTACTTTGTGAAGCAATTGCTTCAGCCTCAGGCATCAGTGTCTTTTTAGTAGTAATCACAGATGTATCTGTGTACCTCTCTGGGTCAGGGCTGTAACAAATGACAGGAAGGGGAAACATCAATGGTAAAGACTGTGGGCCTATTGCTTTATATGAGGCAGTGTGATTTTACTCCTTCAAGCTAAACACACATCATTCAGCGAGAAGCATTGTGAACATAGAACACTGTTTGGGAAACACTGGGAAATTTATGCTTTAGGAATTGTGTTCTGTTTTAAGTCATCGCTTTGAAATTACACCCATGTGTCCTTGGCCAATTGCTTAGTTTCTCTGTGTCAAACTTTTCCTAGCTTGTAGGATTAAAGGATTACTATTGGTTAGGGAAATAAGTAAATAATATATTTATTATAAAACTAAAGAATATGTCTGGCCTAGACACTCAGTTAATGGAAGCTATCATTAGTGTTGTACTTGTGGATTATACTTGTACCCTGGAACAGCATTTGGAGTTATCTGTAATTCAACAATTCCTTTGGATGCAACAAACATCAAACACCTGAAAGTCAAAAGCCTGTTCTTGAACAAATGACAATTTTCCAAGGAAAGGGTTTAACAATGATAGAATACCTTCAGATACTTCAGTGACAGATATATAAATGCTATTAGTTTCTCAATTTTGTTTTAGTTATCCACAAAAATTGTTTATTCTCATCTACACTATGCAAGTGGAGAAGCAAAATAAATGTAGAGTAAAACAGAGAGATGAGACTCTCTGTAAGTATGAAGAACTATATTTGAAGTCACTAGAGACATAGACTTCTTGCTAAATAACTCTAGAACTCTTGTTTTTTAGACCTTTTTGCCTTTGAACTAAGTAAACCCAATCAGTTACTCATAACTAATTGCTATAATTTGACAGGTACTATGTGTAGAATACACACGAGACATCTGACACAGTGTACCAACTACACAGGGATCTTATGAGGTTGGTTACTAATATCCTTATTTAAAGATGGAGAAATCAATGTCCTGAACAAAGGACTTTCCCTTAACCTAGACTGGGACATACATATGAAGAGTAATCTGCTGACCAACTGTGGTCTCTGTCAACCCTAACGTGGTTTAACTGCCTACCTAATGGTAAACTGACAGGTTATTTTCAACATCATTTCACTTTTAATTTTCTCTAGCCTCTTTTACAATGTATTTTCTACAATAAAAACAAAAAATAGCAACAATCATAGATCAAAACAAGAGGACTCCTTAAGACTGATTTTCTTTCTGCTGACAGGTATGGTTAGAGAATGTCAAAGGTCAGGTGATCAAGTCACACTATATCCCCACTGCCCAGATCATAACCCTGAAGCAATTTTCAAATGCGTATCCAAAGAGTTGATCCCAAACAGGTTGGTCACAGCTTGGTGATTTCAGCCGAGATGCCTCCATTCCTCTAAGGCGATTGCCATTTCTGTATATTTCTTTGATACAAAAATAGTGATGTGCTAAATAAAGGGGAATAAAAGTAAAATAATAAGATTCCTTAAGGTTTGTCCAGCATCCTTATTTGTTCCTCTCTCCTTCTGTATTGATTTCCCTGCCTCATTTCTAATTAAAGCTCCCTTCCTATTCATACATATGTACATACCACACACACACACACACACACACACACACACAGAGAGAGAGAGAGAGAGAGAGAGAGAGAGAGAGAGAGAGAGAGAGAGAGAGAGGGTGCAATCTAGCAATGCTCCCACAGGAGACACACACTATCTAACACAGTGCCAGTACAAGCATAGGAAACCTCCTTTGAATTGTTGGTGAGGAGAATCTAAGAGGCTCTGAAACACAATGGGTGATAGTTGTTGCCACTGACTGCCTCCCAGGTGTCAACAGTAAGTCCCTATTGTTGAAAATATTACACACATCAGGAACAAGACCATGGAAATTCAAGCTGGATCTGACCCAGAAGCCTCCTGCCAGAGATCTAGCTTTCAGTGTGCAAGAACTTGCCATGACAGCTGCCAAAGGAGGAAAACAATCAGTAATCCTCCCCAGATATGATACCTATGAATCCCAATAATGAGCAGCAAGGCAATGTATCTCTAAAGTTGCATTAGTGACACTTACATCTTTGCAGAAACCAATGGGTGGATAACTGGATGTCAAGCCTACTCAACAGGAAGGAACTCATGACTGGTACAAGAAAACTTAACAACTACCCAGTTCCAGTGAAGCTGTGGCTCTTAGAGGATAATGTACTATTTTCACTTAACTAGACATTGCATTCTGAAACTTGCCTTTATACCCACAGTTAAGTGTAGCTTTCACCCTCTGTTGTGTGACAAACTTTTCCTGGGGGAATGAAATACATACATCTACTCACCCCAGATAGAGAACCCACAACAGACCAAAGTACAGATACTAACGAAGTCCAACTTAGTGAACCAATGAGTTTTATTGGGTTACTTACATGACTATGGGTGTGGGTTATGTACAGGAGCAGAAATAACTCAAAAACAGCTACATTACCAATGCCCACCATAGCATGGGTGACAGGAAGGGGCCTAAAGAATCTGGGCAGTTTCACGGGCTTCCTGATGTTATTTTCATATCTATACCTTCCTGCTTAAGAAGCCTACCTAGAAGATGGAAGGTTTCTATATTGGAGGAAACTTACATATCACCCCATCATCAAGGAGGCTTCTCTTTGCAGCCCAAGGAGATCATTGCAGAAAATTAAAACTGGTCAGAATGCAGAAATGAACTGATGGTTCCATATGCAGCTCCAATGGATACATCTATAACACAACTCCTGCACCTGAGGCTAGGGAATATCTTAGAATAGGGGGCAGAAAGTTTGTAAGAGACAGAGGACCAAGAATTCTGCTAAAAATTGTGTCTCATAGAGATGACAGGGAAGTTACATCTATGGCACCACAAAAATATATCTTCTTAAATGAGATATGGACAGTGACAGCACCAACAGAAGTGGTATCAGAGAAGAGTACATTCTCATAGGGCTCCATGTCTAAAGAACGTTAAGTAATGAAGAATGACTCAGAGAGGGAAAATTAGTTTATTTGTGTTTCCAAGGATAAGATCCTAATTGATTATCACAGTACCAAGTTATCAGCTCTGAAGTCATATACACACAAGCATACATTGATTCAGCAGAAGGTAGTATATATATTTTATTAACTACATATGATATACATTTATGGAAATATATAGCATATCATATTTGCATATGTATACACACAAGAGAGAGAGAGAGAGAGAGAGAGAGAGAGAGAGAGAGAGAGAGAGAGAGAGAAACTCATCAAGGAAAAGGCCAACATCTTGAGAGGGAGTGAGGAAGGTGACATGGAAAAAGTGGAGGGAAGAAATGTAATTACATTTTAATTTCAGAAAGTAAAAAATAATAAAAAAAATTCTCATACGTATTTTCAGAGACATTCATAGCAGATGCCATCCTTTGAAGGCTAACTGTTTTAATTTAGTGCAAACACTAAGTAGCCTTGATTTATAGAGACCAGGCTTCTGGAAGCCTGATGGAATTGTAGGTGCAAACAGGAAACATATTCATTTTTCTTTCCAGATATTCTTCATGTGGCTCAGCTCAGTTCACATCATGAACTGTGTTCTTTCCCTCTCCTTCTGGCCAAGTGATTTTAAATGGTCTCAGGGAAGAGGCTGGGTTGTGTTTCTCATGGCAGGGTCAGTGTTGCTAAAGTCTTCCTGAGAGATCTCACAGTGCGACTTGTTTCCAAAGCCAGAAATGAAAAGTCGTGCAAATTCTATTGTTTCCTGCAGGTCCAATTTAGGACACTTGGAATAATTGCATTTTATATCACTAAGAGGTCTTTGAGACAGTCAAGTATATATTGAAATAATCCCTGAAAATTGCTAGCATGATGAATAATAAATAAACAACATAGCCAATTAGTAGGTTTTATAAATGTGTTCTGTAACCTCTGAAGCCAAGGATCAGCTATAAATAAGTAAGGAACTATGTAAATCCTCGGAGAACAACTTCCAAGTTCTGGGCTTCCCTTTAAACAGCTGTGCTGGTTTGTTGACTGCATGATAAAGGCCAATTTCTCTTGTCTGAGAATTGGCCTTAAGGAGAATCCATGAGGCTTGCTCAGGTTCGTGGGAAGAATTTGCTTGGGCTCAACAGTTCTGTTTCTATATTTTCTCATGAAATGGCCATTGGGAAGCTCACACACTGTGTTATGTGTGCAGAAAATACCAATTATATCTCCTTAAGGTGTTTCGGGGTTTAGGGTGTCTTCTAAGAATTCTGAACAGAAAATTTCCACGAAATGCATCATTTATTAAGTGGGAGGCTTCCTTAGTAGCCAGAAGCCATCAACCTGAGTGAATTGTAGCACTAACACATTTCTTCCTTTGTGCGAATGCAGCCATTTACAGCAGATGGCAATGGCTGACAGCTGAATCATATTTGATGTAAATACTAAATAGGCAAAGTTCTTTCAGGTAGTCTCTACTCTCTGAAATCAGAATACACCAAAACTGTGCTCTGCCTTGCATCTGAAATGTCCTCTTCTGGCTATGTGTTTGAACACTGGGACCCTAGCTTGACTTGGAGATCATGCTGATGATGGGTCTCTGAGACCAGGCCCCACCTGACCTCTGGCCTAGTTTTCCAGTTCCAGTTTCTCTAACATGTGAGTTTCTGCCACTTCAAGTTCACACCACTGCAGCTTTAGCACTCTGAGCCACCAGAGATACATTGTATTCTCAGACCTAAGACCCAAGCTAACTTCTCCTCACTGAAATGTCTTCTGCCAGTATTTGGTTACAGAGACATTACTGCAACAAGTCTACTCAGTGAGCCTTATTTTTACCTTAAAAAGAGAAGCATCTTTGATCACACCATCAAATAAATACACAGGGATCCATAAAACACAACAATAGTGTACCTTCTGCTGGTTTCCTCCAGCTAGAAATTTCCAGATGGATAACAAGAAATTGGTTGTCTTACTTGACCATCTATGGATAGAGCTGAGGCAAATTTGTAGAAACATGGGGAAGTTGATGAGATTACTCAAAATATTGGAATAGTCAATGAAATATTGGCTTGATCAGGTAATCTAACATTTATTTGCAACTTAATTTTAAAGGAACAGTTTTCATATTTTGAGGTATAGTAACAAACAAAATGATTTAAATTACACCAATGGGTGAACACGCCTTACTTGCAAATATTTTCTTGGTATTCTGACTTCACTTGTCTTAATCTGGGACCACTTTGGGTTCCTGTTTAAAGTGAATGAGTGAATGGAGGAAGGTTTAACAAAAGCCAGACTTAATGAGGAGAACTCACCAGTGTTTTCCCAACAAGGTCCTTGCAACTCTTCCTTCTATAAATGAGGCAAAAAATAGCCTTACTGTGAGAAATGAAGTATCACTTCTGGATCTTGTGTGTGAACTTAATGCTTTGCTCTTTATAAATAAAGTTTGCTCTTAAGCATATAATTTAGATTAGTTCTGAATGTGGTTGTAAGTTTTGATTCATTTATAGAAGAAATAACTATGGGAAAAATTTCAAATTGCCATTAAGCAAAAAGCCCTAAATCACTGAGGCATAGCCACTCTTCATAATTAACTAGAATCACTCAGACAGTTTGCTGTGCACATATAATTGTGTATTAAAGAATGAATGAACTTGTGTGTGAGTTCTAACTCTATAAAACATTTAAGTAGCTACATGCCTAACATAAAATGTCATATTGAAACTTTTTGAAATAAAAACAATTGCAATTCAGTATACAATTCTGGCAATTTTTAAAAATGGTACCTGCTAATCTGTATTTGTTTTTCTGTTGAATTTTAAACAGAACATATATATTTCAAGAAAAACTTTGATTATAAATGGTGATTGCACTCCTGTTGCCTTAGAGAGATTTTTAAATATATAATTCATCTCAAATTCAATTAAGGCAAGGAAAATCTTAACTGACCCATCAGAGTTATGACAGCCTTTTAATAGTGACATCTCAGTAGACTTCGCAAAGGAAAACTCATGAAAAATTGAGAGCATCTGACTTCCACCTGGAGAGCAGCTGTTTTTTCTCCTACGGGCAAAGGAGGCCTGTGTGTGCTCTGCTGTCTTCTGCCTCCTGACCATTGAGTGTCACTCTGATGAGATGCAACTTTGAGTTGGTGATAATACAGACCACACTTACTGATATTGATTCCCTGAAAAGCAATCTGTTGCACACATTGCAGTCCTTACTTCATTGAATTCTCAGACCACTCCTTTGAAGATGAAAGAGCCAATGCTTAGAGAGGTTGAGCATATTGTTCAGGGCCATACACATAATGAAAGGCAGAGGCCAGATTTTCATCTACATGACTTGAGATCCTTGTTTGCCACCACCGTGTTAGCCTGCACACCTCTGAACAGCTACATTCCACTATGACTTCAGATTAATGATTGCATGAGTCCTGGTGGATCCATCCATTAACCTAGCCTCTGTCTTACAGCTTGGAGAAAACACTTCTGCCTTCAGCTAGCTTTGAAGGATCTATAAAGCTACTCTTGGGAACTTTCCTGACAATACTCCATTTTTGGGCAATTACTTCTTGTTCCTTGGCTCAGTACCTTAAGTTAATTCCACATGTAGCATTAATCATGACTTCTATCTACTATATGCTTTCCTCCCATACTCATAAGCCTTAACTCCTCATGAATCAACCCACATAGATTTCTCTTTAATCTCTTGGGCCTTACAGGCATGTGAAAGATCTCCATAAAATTTCCAAAGAAACCCAATTTCCCTGAAGCTTCCCATATAGTTTTATGGTTGCTGAGACTAAAACATTTAGTAAACCTTGAATATCATTTTATCTCTTGCTCCATGCCCAAACCATTAGAAAACCAGTGAGTTTATTTGAAATATATTAAGGACAGAGTAGTTCAGAATATGACCTTTTTTAGCTTGTATATTCCCCCATTGCTGTGACCTTGATACAAGCCATTGCCACCAGGCCTCTCAATGGGATCATCCATGTCAAGGCCAGAGGGCTCCTTTCAAACACCTGTCAGACTGATTCATGTTTATGCTCAAAGCTTTTTCATGGCTTCACATCCCAGACCAAGGGCTGCACACTGTTAATATTCAGGCATCTGTATTGGCCTCTCTTTGGGGTTCTGACAGGATATGCCTTCAACTGCAGCCACTAAGAGCACCACTTGTGCACATTCACTGTGTTCCCTTTTAAAAGGACCCTGCCAGCCTCCCATCCTCCCCTTCTTTTTCTCCCTCTCTTTGTCTGTTCCCCCCTCTCCCCCTCTTTCTTTTCTCATCTCTCCTGCTGTTCCTGTCTCTGGAGGCCAGTCTCCCCCTTCCCTTTCCCCTTTTTATTATCTCTTTCCCCAATTAAAAAACACTCTGCTTGAACATTGTCACATGGTCTTGTGCACCACTTTTCTTAAATTACAACAGACTCCACATCTGTCTACAGGTCTTGTCACCACACTACTTTGTTCACATTGTATGTGTTCAGCTCCACCAACTACTCTAGACTTTCTTGCATGGGCCAAGCAGGTTTTACTCTGGGGAAATTTTCCCCTTCTTGGAAAATTTTTCTGAACACAAGACACATAGGGTACTTTCTCAGAACATGACACATTAGCATGAAAAATTACTGTCTCAAGGAGATTTCTCCTGATCATCTTATATGAAGAAGCAGCCCACAAACTCCATGAGCTATGTGCTCATTTCCCTTGTTTATGTCTCAACAAAGATATCACCCAAACATGACATACACAAATTTATTTCTTTACCTGTATGTTGCACTTGGAACATAATAATCTCTTTGATAGAATGGGATTTTCTAATTATACTGCTATATTAGGAATATAAAGTAATTCCTAGTACTTTGCAAACAGTGAACATATGACAGATATCCCCATGCTTTTGGGAGGATAATCATTAGGATGTTATTTAGTACCTTGGAAGTACAGTGCTCAATAACATGTCACTACTCAGATAATACCTCAAATTTAGATGACATTTTATATTCTATGTATTGAGACTTGTTTCCAAAACTGAATTTACCCCAAATTATAAAATAGTAATAATTAAATAGCTATCTAATCAAAGGTAGACATAAATCACACCTTTTAAAAAGAAGTATAATCTGGGTGTGGTGATGAACACCTCTAATTTAGTACTATAGAGGTGGAGGCAGGAATATCTTTATGATTTCAGGCTAGCCTGGTCTATAGTGAGTTGTAGCCTACTCTATATATATATATATAGTACTTGTCAAGACTTATTTCAAGCAACTAATTAAGTAAATAAATAAAAATTATATGTGAAACTTGTCTCAGTGCTTAAAACCTAAACAGAGCTCAATGGTAGATTCCCTGTCTGTCACTCATTAGACATTAGGTTCATCAGTACTTGTCACAAAAGTAATTAGACACATTTGTGTGTCTCTTGTGTTTGTCCAACATAAAATCACACTATGGACTTTTCAGACACTGAATGTTCAGAACTGAAATAATATTATTTTGGTTGTTTTTTCTTCTTAGTTTTTTCATGGTTCATTTTTTGTTCTACCAATAGCTATAGTCATGAGACCAGTGATTATTTTCAAAACAGTGATCATAAGATTATTTTCTGTATATTGAAAAATCTATTTTTCAAATATATTGTCTATGTATGATATTATATAGCTCTATAGATGCCAAACTTTGTAGTATAGTGCTTTAAGGCACACACCAGGATGTATTGGTCAAGTGGTGAAAGGTTCCAGTTACACTATTTTATAACCCAAGTACTGATAATCTAACATATGACAGTGCTGCTTGGATTACCAGTGTCATAGGATCCTGTGTGTAGGAGATTTACTAACACTGTTGTAGTAGAATATTAGCTAAAGATGTGTTACATTCTTTAATGCTGGGGAATATTTGTTTAATGATGTAAAGATGTACTGCATTCTTTTATGTCACATTTGTTTAATCTGTAATACTGAGTTACTTTGCCTGTTTAAAACACCTGATTGATCTAATTAAGATCTGAATAGACAAGAGATAGGTAGGAGAGAGAAATATTCAGGGCTGCCAGGCAGAAAGAATAAATAGAAGAGAGTAAAAACAAAAAAGAGGAGAGAAGATGCTACGGGTCAGACACCCAGGAACACAACCAGCCATGGACTAAGAAGGATAAAAAGGAATATAGAATAGAGAAAGGTAAAATCCCAGAGGCAAAAGGTAGACAGGATAATTTAAGTTAAGAAAAGCTGGCTAGAAATAAATCAAACTAAGGCCAGGCATTCATAAGTAAAAATAAGTCTCCATGTATTTATTTGGGAGCTGGGTTTAGGGCCCCAAAGAGTACAAAAACCAACTATGGAACATAAATCTCAGGTCTTCTCCCCATACCAGAAAAGAGCAACTGTGAGATGTTATGTGTGCCCTTCGAGTATGTGGATATCTCACAATGTATTGCTATATAAAACCATCTTGTAGAACTTACAAGGCCATAATTTTCAACTGCTCACCATACATCAGAAAAGCTAGAAAAAAATCTATGTGCTATTATGTGTGGCATATAACTTTTTCTTCCTAAGAATCATGTTACAAAAGTTGATATGTAGAACAATGAAGAAAAATATTCACAGAGGCAAAAAATTAATGACTATAGTTTTACCAACTAAAAGCTTGTCAGAATAAAACAGTCATTGGACAGGCTGACCCATAATAGTAGTCTGGATGCTATCCAATTTCATTTAAAAAATGGGGCCTACATCCCACGTGAAGGTATACACTCTGACCCTGGACACATGGGGAAGGGCCCAGGACCAGCACAGGAAGATTGGTGGACTTTGCAGAGCCCTGGTTGAGGGCCCTACCCTGCCTGGGGAGTGGTGGGTGGATGGGGTGGGGTAGCTGGGGGTGGGGGAGGAGGGATGGGGGTGAGGGGAGGGAGAGGAGAAGGACTTACATGTGAAACAAGCTTGTTCCCTAACTAGAACTAATAAATAAAAAAAAAAATGGGGCCTAAGAGTAGTCAATCTTAAAAAAAAAAAAAAAAAAAAAAAAGAAAAAACAGGAAAGCTGACTTAAACCAAATGCTGATTAATATGCCAAAAAGAACCCATCATGGGCTAATTTAAGGAAAAGGAAAGACGTTTTGGTTGGCTGTTTATTATAACCAAGGCTGAACACATATATTTACAGTTTTCAGGGAAAGAAAATATTTTTTCTGACCACAGCTGAAGAGAGATCCTGACAGCGTCCCTGCCCCTCCCCCCACATCTCCCATGCCTTCAGCATTTCTGGGAGAGGAATTTGAGGTGGTTTTCCTGCTAAGTGCTTCCAGCTGTTTCCACAGCCCCATCAGATGGAGTTTCTGCTCATGTTGACTTTGGCTGAAGTCTTCCCCTGGAGCCCAGCAGTGTAAGAGCCTTTGCTCTGAGGCAGGGGACTCTGGACAAACATTCCAGAGTCTCTCAGTTCTTAACATTAACATTTGATGGATTCTTCTCTTAATTTCTTCTGGAGAAAAGTCACAGACAGCGGATGGTACCCTTTGCCCTGTGACAAGCCTGGTATTTCCCACACACACACACACAGACTCCCTTTCCATTATAGAGGTCTACAGATGGAAACCTGAGAAAAATAATAGTATGCAACAAGTACGTACAGCAAGCTAGAAAAATATGTGCTCTTTCAAATATGCATCAGCACATTTTGACAGTCTTCTGAAATACCAGACTCCTTTGAAGTCTTTAGAAATGAAGGGAAATAAACAGGCTTTCCAGCAAGCCCTTAAAGAGCTGTGCTAGAGAGAGCTCAGAAATGTCGAAACACAGCTACACTTAATTAAGGCAGTCACCTGTCATAATCATACTGCAGTAAAATAGCACTTTTTGATGATATTTTGATAACCTTTCAGAAACAGTAAATCTAGTGCTTGATTTGTGTGAAAATGATTTTATTGTGGTTTCCAAATTAATTGTAAGAAGGAAAATTAATTATTGATTCATCAACACCAGAGGAGTTGAACCCAAAACTTTCCTTTTTATTATTATGAAGACTTAGAAAGTGGCCTGTCTTTGCTGACTGTGTAGTGTGAAATGGCCACAAACACTTAATGTCTGTCTGTAGTCTAGCTTTATTTGGTTTTGAGTTTTCTTTTTGTTTTGTTTTGTTTTGTTTTGCTTGAGACACTATCATACTGTGTAACTTTGACTAACCTGGAACTCACTATATAGACCAGGCTGGCCCCAAACTGATAGAGATATTCTTACCTCTACATTTCCATTGCTGGGACTAAAGGTGTACACCATCACAGCTGGCATAAAAATATATTAATAATTGTATTATTTGTCTGTGTGATGCATGTGCATGTGTGCATGGGTGCTGAAGCCAGCAGAGGGTGTTGGGTCTCTCAGGGTAGGAGTCACAGATATTTTCTGGACAGTAGGTTTGTGGCCCAGACGCAACAATCTCAGTCTGCTCTGCATGAGTCCCAGCAATCACACTTAACACCACATCTTCTCAATAGTCCTCCAGCTTTACCTGACCTAGAAGTAAAGCATATAGTATTGCTTTGCACTGATGAATTGTTAATAAGAGAAATGATAGCAGGAATGATGACATAGAACTTAGATTACAAAAGAGGACTTAGATTCTTCTGCCCAGAATACTTTAAAAGAACACTTTTAAAACTTATTGAAACACAACTATCAGTATACTCAGAATAGGCATCAAAATGACATTCAATGACACTTTGAGGTTCCATCAAGTCCATGCCTACAATATTTGTCTAAGAATTGATTGAGGTATAAAATGACTACATGCATGGTAACTTTATTTGTATACACATGCATAAAGGCTACATTTTTGAAAGCTCACTATAGTATTAATTTGTTCTGTTTTTCGTGCATTATTAAAAAGTCAAAATCCATCAAAGAATATCCCTGGTTTCTTATTCTGATTTATTAAACAATGCACATAGCAAATAAGTTGAAATCCATTAATGTTGTGATATTTTGTTGGTGATCTAACAAATAAAGGTTGCCTGAAAGTCAGAGTATGGAGCTAAGCCACTAGTTAACCATAGATATCAGGCAGTGTTCCTTCTTCACTTGACTCCTACACAAATTATTTGTCCTCTAGACTTCCAGTTCCTCATTTGTAAAGGGAGACTGACATTTAATTCATAAGCTTGTAGGGGTTAAACTGGTACTTCATTTAAGGCTCTTAGATTGCATTATTCATGTAACTCAGTGAGAACATCATTATCACTGCCCACCTCCTAGTGAAGAAAGGCTCTATGTATCTCCAAGGCCTGAGCCATGTAATATAGCTTTGTATTGTCATCTGGTGCTTTCTGGATGAATTCTGGGCCTTGGTGGCTAGACCTAAGGCCTGGAGATTTCATTTTCTTTTTAATTTCTGATGTTCAGATCATTTCTGTTCTTACTCCAAGTCCTGAAGTACTTTCACTCTTATTTAATCCCATCACTAACTCTACCCATCACCATGCTGATTGAAAACAAGCATACTCATATGCACTTTGATATTTCTCCTATTATATAATTGTGCTAGGTTTTTACCTTAGAGATCCAGTGATAAGCTTAAAATTATTTTTTCAATTAATTAGACTTTTTAAAATATCCATACCTTCAGGTATAATGTTTTCTGGCCTGTGTGCTTACTTATGCTAGTACTTTATTAAAATTTTGACTATATTGTTTGTGGTCATAGGAAATTTATTTCAGGTAAATTTATCTAATTCCTATTTCCATATTTCTTTTGCTATAATAATGGGGGTTTAGTACAAATGTAGGCTCCAGGACTTCTACTTTTAAAAGTGACAGAACATCTTGTATCAAACTAAACTACTAGCCAAGAAGAACACCAAAACAAGAATGTATTGCTTATGGTTACAGTCATTAGCAATCTATCATGCTATTCATAACCACAAGCATCAACATTACTGAGAAGGTGTATCGAAGTGGACTTGCCATACTTCACAACTTCTTTCCCTTCATGATAATAGCAGCCCAAAGCTTACAGGAGCCCCACAAGATTGCAGAATGAACAACTGGATCTTAGAGCTACCAAATCAGTCAGAGCCCAAAGACAAAGGCCCCTCGAGAAATGGACATCACTCAAAACCTTCCCGTACACCTCTCCCTGATATCCTTCAAATTTGTGCCCTTATTTTTCATTAAGAGCTCTTATTGGCAAGGATGTGAAATAAGAGAAACATTCATTTATTGCTGGTGGGAGTGTAAACCTGTGCAGCCATTGTAAAAACCAGTGTGAAGTTCCTCAGATGGGAACAGATTTACTTCAAGATCCTGCTATACCATTCTTGGGCATATACTCAAAGGACATGCCATCCTACCTCAGTGCCACTCAACTATGTTCATTATTGCTCTATTCATAATAGCCAGAAGTCAGAAACAACCTACATGTCCCTGAACAGATGGAGACATGAGGAGAGCGTGGTATATTTTTGCAATTGAGTATTACTCAGCTGTTGAAAAAAAATAAAATCATAACTTCTTAGGTAAACAATGGAGTTAGAAAAACAAAGTCATCCCAAGTGTGGTGACTCAGACCCAGAAAATAAATATGGTACATATTTACTTATATATGGGTACTAGCTTTAAAAGCCAAGATAATCAAACTATAATCCATATAACCACAGAGGCTAGGTATAAAGTAACAGAGTAGTGGGGAACAGATAGATCTCTTTAGAGAAGAGAAACAGAATAGATAGTTATGGATGAATGAGGAGGCTGGACTGGAATGGTAGGAGCAGGTGATGATGGGGAGGAAATAAGGGCCATTAGAAGGGTATTATGGAAGCCTAATTTTTAGATTCCTAAAAATCTAAATGAAATTACCAAATAACGGGGAAGACAGAGATACAACTGGTTGTTGTTGTCACCAAATGACACTTCCAGTCTCAGGATTAGGTTACATATAATTGAGTTGTGGGCCAAATGTGTCCCATGGGAATTCCCAAACAACCCAGGCTCTTGCCAAGATTATAGGCTGTTTTTCACCAATTGACAGCAAAGCCCCATTGCTGAAGACAAAGTTGTCCTTCCTGAAAAATATGCTAGTCCAATGGTGGCGCAAAGTTTGTTGGAGTGACCAACCAATATATGATTTGGCTTAAGTCCTACCCCATGTGTTGGAACCCATGCCCTGTACTGCTTTGGAGACCATGATCCTAAGACTAGATAGACCAGAGACCTAGGGTAAAACCAAATACTATTGTTCTAAGAATAAAGGCCTTTTATAAAGCTATATGATAACTTACTATTAAAGAAGCTTCTTAAAATAATCTAATAGAAAAGGAATTTAAAATTGGGTCACCATTAAATGGGGAAAATAATGCCTCAACTAGATATCTTATGCCTCCAAGTAAAATCTCCAGTTCTAGGAATGGATTGCATTTTGTTGAGTTATTAACTAAAGGGTTCTCACAACCACCCTCCACAAACATCACAGGATATTTCTGAGGCTTTTGAAACCTGGTGGTAAGGCCCTATTGCTGAAGATAACATTTATTTATGTCATAGAACATGGAGAAATAAAGATGGTGTCCAACACCCCCCACAGAGGCTTTGCCCCAACTGACTTGCATTCCTGGTGCTGGGAGTTGCCTTGTATGCTGCCAGAAGAGAAAAGTAAGCATTAATATCATCCACCCTCAAGCCCTGTAATCTACAAGAATGTAGACATTTTTAGAAGAATTGTGTGTAAGAGAAAACAAGATATGGGGAGCATTTTCAAGTGACAGCTTTGAAAAGGTCAGAAAAACTGTTCATTGTGTAAAGCTGTTGAGGAAAGAACCTGTGACTGGGTAATAGCTGCACATTTACACTGACCTGCTGGAAGTAGAATTAGGTAGTTGGGAGTATGCTCATACTTGTGAGCAGATGCCAGATTGCTTAGGCAAGCAACACTGGGTGCAGCATTTTGCCGAAATGTGGCATTCTTTCAAGCAGTAATGTAGGCACACCCAGGGATAAAGTGACAGCAGGCTTGGAAAGTCCACTAGTGTCAAAGTTTAGGGGAAAGCGAGGTGATATCAACTTCTGAAATGAGCAATTAGATATCATAGTGCATTCTCTGTGCTCTGTGTCCTGTCATGAGCTGTGCTGTTACTCAACTTAGTGAAGTCATACTTCACCAGAAATGACTCGGTGCTAAGTTAGGGGAGTTTCAATTTCCATGCAATGACCAATATTGTGCAGACTCTCAAGAGACTAAGTTCCATCTGGTGGCTAATTAAGAACTAAATGAAATAAGACAGACCCAGAAAGACACATACCGCAAGTTCTCTTTCATGTGAATACTTATTTGTGTTTTTTAAAAGTTGAATAAAATGTAGGACAGTGTTTTCTAGAGGCTGGAAAAGCTGTGGAAGGAAATCAAGAACACAAGGTGGAAGTACATTTAACCAAATAAACTATGCATGTGGAAACAGCACACGAACCCTACTAATGTGTATAGTTCATATATGTTAAAAATGTAAGATGACTTAACAATAAGTCTCCATAATGGGGCTGCCATTTTACTGAGCGACAAACCATGTAACTAATAAAATCTTAATAAAAATAAAAAATACAGCTGGATATGGTGCTGTATACCTGGAGCCCAGTGGTGAAGAACAGAGGCAGGATGGTCCTAAGGAAGCCTTCTTTGATTATAGAGCAAGACCTGGTTAAGAACCAAAGACAAGCAAGCCAGCCAACTCTAGCAAATAGTATTGACAAGGACAATTATGAGTTCAGAAAAAGATTTTCAGAGAGAATTTATTTCTACATTTACATGTGTACTTGAACTTCATGCATTATGACATTAAAAAGAGTGTTTAATGTATCAGTGGGAGAGAAATATAATTTATATTAGACATCCCTTGATTGTCCCTAAAGTATATCATATATTTGGTATCATATGACTAAAATAATTCCCTATTTCATTTATAAGCCATATACAGAAGCATTCCATGGCAGAATTATGAGCAAGAAATTCTCATGATAGAAATATTCATTATTAAATAACTCTATATCTTACATAGAGAAACTAGAAACAAAATCAAATTTTAGAAATACTTTTAAATTAATAAAATTTTAGAAAATAACCTCAAGTTTTTCACTAGTTTTTAAAAAAGTGTGAATTAGCAAGAACATCTTGCATTACCCACAGAAGTGAAAAAATGATGGCCAGGAAGATGTAGCTTGTGAGTCACACCCTGAGCCACCCACTGAACCTCCATGAAACAGTGGGGAGCTGCTACACTCCTCCATGAACTAGAGCCCTTGGGATAGAAGGAGAGGGTGATTGGTCCTTTATGTCTTATAATTCATCTTCTCCCTGCTCTCTCCCTTCCCCACACCCTTTCTTTGTCTCATCCCACACTGAACAATCTGGTTTTTACCTTTGGGTGAACACTCTTTAAATCTTATTTGTGTAGTCAGATGAAAATACTAAGCTTAAGAAAAAAGACAATTTTCTAAAATGAGCAAAAAAATATGGGCAGAAATGAACGATATGAAATAACCTTTTCAAAGAGAACTTTGAAAGGCATGTTGATATTTTAAAGAGCAGAGCTTATCTCACCAGGCCCTGAATGCCTACAGGAAAAAAATGATACAAGTTCTATGTCCTTTCCAAATCTCCCCTTTCTTGACACATAGGCTCTCACTGTTATCCTGCAGGTGAGTTTGCTGGGAATGCAATAACACAAGCCCAATCCAAGAGCTTCAAACACCAGAAATGGCATCCTCATCATGCTGGGTGGGGCAGGACTTCTGAGAGCAGAGCAGTGTTAGGTTGCACTTCTTCAGATAGCCATCTTCTGGGTTTGCAGGTGGCCCCCTTCTTGCTTAACTTGGTGCTTGGCTCTCTGTGTTGTCCTTCTCTGAACTCTCTTTCTTTACAAGAACACTAGTAAGATGGATTAGGACCCATCTTGCTGATTCTATTTTAACTTTCCCAGAGCAATACAGCCATGCTCTGGGAATACATTTTCACAAAGGCATGCTTGTGCAATTGTCAGTGTTAGTGTACCTCATAGAATGTGCTTACACAAATTGGTGTGTTGACAGTTTCATTAGGAGATACACTCTCCCAGCTACCACTGTGATTTTGTGATGTGCTGTTAAACAAAGTGTCATTGTAAGACACATGACTGCATCGGAGATTGGGGCTGCAATAGATACATTATTTTATGAAATATGTTGAACAGAATTCATTAAATGGCAATCTCTAATAGCATTCTTATATTAATCATCTTGGGTGATTTCCTGACTATTATGTCATAGCAAAAAACCTATTGTTTTCATATTGCTGAAGCATCATCCAAAATGATCAAGATTTTTGTCTTATTGAACATTTGGTTCATGAAATAAAAGATCATCACTGCTTTATATCTACCTTATAACTCATCAAGGTCCCTGATCAATGTCCTTTTAATGAAAGTAATGTCTAAATTGTAATCTTAAGATGTTATTTTTATTAAATATCTAACATTTTCAAACTACTTACCTTCTTTATTCTGTGGGGTACCTTCTGGGGATTTTATGATATGAAAGAGTTTGTTAAAATATAAAACTAAAGTAGAATTTCATAAGAAAACATAAAGGGGATATAGATGATAGTTTTGAATGAAAGTGGGAATAAAAGGAAAAGATTGGGACGATTATAGGATTAGATTCAGAAGAGAGAGAAATTGGGGTCAGGCAGTTTCTTGAATTTATTTAAGACCACATAAGCAGAAGGATCAGAGGTTCAAAATCATCCTTACATAGGGAGCTAAAGGCCAGCCTGGACTACATGGGCTACATGAAATTATGCCCCGTAAATAAAAATGAGTAACAAGCACATGCTATGGGAAAAAATAAAAATGCAAAGTTTGGTCACAAGTGTATTTATTCAACACATAAAACTATTCATTGTTATTTAACTTAAAAAGAAGTTGAAATTAAGGATTTATGAAGCTACCAAGATCAGCTTAAGGAATGGGCAAATAACATAAAATACTAATTGCTTGACTTTTTAAAAGCAGGAAAAAAACAAAAGTATTGGATTTTGTCATGGTTGTACACACATAAAGAAGAGTAAACTTTCCTTTGTGTACTTGGGTATGTAGTCTTAGCAATAATATTTCACTAAAGTCAAGACATTGTATTCTTTGTTAATAGAATTCCAGAATCAAAAGAAATGGGGTTCATAATAACATGCCTAGGATATTGGATTGGGAACCTAGAAAGTTAGATTCAAGAGTCAAAGAGGGTCTGACCCTTCTGCCTCTAACACCCAAGTGCTTGGATTACAGGTGAAAGAAATCTTTAATCTGTAATTGATTTTGTAAAATGAAAACCACCATGCAGAACGGTCACTATGATCAATAGGCTCCAGTTGCCAAACACAGGTGATCTTCAGAGCTGTTACTATCTGCCTCTGAGCCGCCAGTCCATTGCTTTCCTACAAGACTGCCATATGTTCAAATGGTGATACTGGGTAGTTAGGATCACAACCCAAACAAAAAAAAAATGGTAAATTAAGTTAAAACATTACGAGAATTTTTTGTGCTTAATTTAGTTGTTCTTTTCTCTTTTGGTAAATTCAATGGTTCTTTCTTTAGTGTGAATTTTATAGACGACAATATGGCACAGAGAAGCTAAAAATTGGTATTGTGGCAAGTAAGCACCAAAAAGCCCCAAGCTCCGAAAAAGATTGACAACTGCTTGTGACTCGGCCTGTCTGCATGCAGCTAGCATTTGTCATCACTTACAAAGATTCATGTTCAATTTTAGATAGCCCATAAAAACTTACCTGACCCAATGGACACAGGAATATACAACAACAAAAGCACAGGAAAAATAATTAATGTAACATAAAATATCCTATGAGAAAAGTAGATAGCTCTGTTATCAAAAGTAGATGTTAAAATTAATCATACTAAATACACTAAAAAGATGAGAAGACAAAACAAGGAATTTAAAAAATATGCCCACTGTGGCTGGGAAAAATATAAACTGAGCAGGAATTTATGGCACTTATCATGGGGTTCCCTTACAACACTCTGGTCAATCTCCCTGAATAGTCAGGAACAGCTCCTCCAGACTTCCCATGGATATGAATTGTAGGGGAAAGACAGTGGTGAATATTGTGTATGTTCTAGACCCCTCAGCTATATCTAGAATGGTCCCTGGGAATCAGTGGGTCTATGTAGTAGCAAGATACAGATCTGTCAGACTGGCAATTCTTTTCCCTACTTTAAGAACTGGAATATCTAAACTAGAAGAGCAGAGACATGGACAGAAATACCCTCACTGGGTTATTCATCCCCATTCCTTCATGTGGAAAGACTGAGTCATGGCCACAGCAATTATACCAGAACCACACCACACTGCACACTGTCTCCAGGAGGTTGGAACATATTTTTTAAACAAAATAATACTTCCAAATTAGTACTTAACTTATAATTTTGTTAGTTTATATAGCAACTTTTCAACTAGTGACCAGATGATCCCCTGAGCAGGTGGTGCCATGCAGAGATTTAGGCACTGTGCAACTTTGAGATTGGGGCTTCCTCAAGGTGCTTTCCAGTGCTCCCTGACCCCCACCCTCATCAAAGAGATGATAACATAACTTCTGGTAAGAGCTGCCCCTTGGTATGCGTTCTAGTTCCAACATGTGTTGCTCAAGTCCCCTATTTAAGTGCCACAGTATTTATGTATTGCCTACATGCATTCTCCTTGATACATTAAGTCATCTCTAGATTTCTTCTCACATGTAATACAGTGTAAACACTATGAAAATCTTTGCTATACTGTACTTTCTTGGGAAAAGATACAAAGCTAAAATGTTTCATACCTTCAATTATAAAGTTATTTTTAGGAGACACCCATAATACACCAAACAATATGGCTGCCTGTAAAACTCTCAAACAATGACAACAAATATCCACATACTAACATAGAAGTAGGGAATCTCACAGGTCCCCGTCCCCAGACAAGGAACTACAGGCAACTATGTAATGCTGAGGGTTAAAGAAATAGTCTTCTAACCTCCTGAGTAAGTTGGAAGCATGGGGGATAGAGGGTAGGGTGTAAGGGAAGAGGGGAGGAGGGAAGGAGAGTAGGAAAAACACATAGCTCAATAAATTTTTCTTTTAGAAAAAGGAAATAGTATTCCACAGGAATGAGCCTCCTAACTGGTTATCTAATACCAAGAGGTCAGCCCTGAAATCTTATGTATACAAGTATCAATAAATGGTCGGAGCAGACTATATTCATACTTTCAATTATGTGTGTGTGTGTTTGTGTGTGTGTGTGTGTGTGTGAGAGAGAGAGAGAGAGAGAGAGAGAGAGAGAGAGAGAGAGAGAGAGAGAGACTCTAAAATTAAAAAAGGGTCCATAATTACAAAAGACCAAGTAGATGGGGGTATACGGTAGAGATTGGAGAGGGAAGAGTAAAGGAAAATGATGTAATTACATTTTAATTTTAAAATGTTTTCTAAAAAAAGTAATTCTTAAAAATTTTTAATCTGTGTGTGAAAATATCAATAACTTACATAGCAAAAAGAA
Organism: Cricetulus griseus; assembly: GCF_003668045.3. Taxonomy (NCBI): domain Eukaryota; kingdom Metazoa; phylum Chordata; class Mammalia; order Rodentia; family Cricetidae; genus Cricetulus; species Cricetulus griseus. The sequence continues at coordinate 260,879,858 of NC_048595.1, forward strand.
GGACTATAGCTCTCACTTAAACATGAGTGCATGTAGGAAAGACATTATGAACACTCTCATGTACACTCTCATATTTGATCTAACATTGAGTCACTTAAGATTTTCTTCAATATCTTTTATTCAGTTTGGTGGTTAAATTTTTAAAATAAAATTGTTGGTGCTTTAAAGTCACTCTCTTTTCAGTCCAGATAGGAAATTGTTAAAAATTATCTCTATAGATGAAAATGTTTGAGAAGCTTGCAAAGTTGAAAATTTTCTAAAACTTGTAACTTTGCAAAAAATATAACGTTATGAAAAATATACAACATAAAACTTGTTGATGTTTTAAAAGCTTTTGAATATTTTGTGAAACTGAAATGTTAAATTTTGTATTTCTTTTCTACTCTCCCCTTCCAAACAGTTGTTTTTCTTCTCAAAAATAGGAATGTTAACCAACTATTCAGCAAACAAATAAAGGTATTTCAAGAAATTATGAAAACCATTTGAAATATTATTGTCTGAATTGTTTGCTCCACCTTGCTTTTTAAATATGAAATTTGTTTTGATTTTATTTTATTTATCCATGTCTGAAAATTTATAATATGTTCTCATAGGGAAGAAGACTGCATTGGATCTCCTGGAAATGGAATTACAAGCAGGTATGAGCTGCCAGATTTGTGTGCTGGGAACCAAACTCAGACTCCTCGGAAGGACGGTAGGCATTCTTAACAACTGAGCCACCACTCCAATCACATGTGTATCTTTTCAATAGTAGATTTTAATTTTTTCTGTGTTTTGTTTTTAAAATTTTTTGGGTGATACCAACATTCATTTAGATTTATAAAATATTAAGCTTTATTTAGGTTCAATTAGAGACTGTGTGTGCATAGTTGCTATCTGTGGTTAATGTGAATATAGCCAATTCTAAGTATAACGTTTCTCCATGTATATTCTATTTTAATAAGTTATGTATTGTGGTGCCATATTAAATATTTCATTGGTAGTATTATGGTGAAAACTATTCAGTGTTGACCTTTTAAATTGTTTGTGAGATTTAATTCAATTACCTAAATCATGATTAAAGGAATAAACTTCTGAAACTCTTATTTGTAAAAGTTAATGAAGAATATCAAGGCACTATTGAAACTGTGATTCAATAGTGATAACTACTTGTTTGAAGCATTTGGTGACACTTATGAAACTGCTATTTTGGGTAGTCCACACTCTGAGGAATGTGGCTTTTTATTTTTATAACCACAAGACCACCTACATTCAAAAAGTTATACAAAACTATAACTACCTATAGTTATATAACTACCTATATAACTACCGAATATAAATTCCTATAACTACCGAAGCTTCCTAAAAAATATAAATACTCACATATCAAAAGAATTTAAATGGCATTGCCATATATAGGGGTAACAAGCTCCTATTAGACACCACTGGTCAACAAATCAAAAGCCCTCTGCCATGAGTGAGTTACTCATTTTAGAGTTGAAAAGCAGCGAGTTTCAATAGAACCCCAAGTACAAAAGACAATTGCCTGTGCTCTTTGTTGCCCTCCAGAAATGGACTTTATGTAAAGGTCTTTGATGCTCATTATCCCTCCCCATATCCTTCCTCTCCCCATCCTCCCTTCCAGAGCCCATTTAACCCTTTACACCCTTGTGTTCTAGCTCCACTCCCCTGACATTCCCCCCTGGTCCATTACTAATTTCCTGAACTCTACAGGTATCCAAGTAAAGTTAAAGCTAACATCTGCAAAGGAGTGGAGACATGAAATGTTAGACCCTCCGGGTCTGGGTTACTTCACTCATTAGTTGTTTCCAACTCCATCCAGCTACATTTGAGTTTCATAATTTTGTTTTTCTTAAGAATTGAACAGTTTGGGACTGGAGAGATGGCTCAGTGGTAAAGAACACTGGCTGCCTTTCCAGAGGATCTGGCTTCAATTCCCAAGACCCACATAGTAGCACACAACTGTCTGTAACTCAGTTCGAGGGGATCTGACACCCTCACACGAATATGCATAAAACAAAATTAAATTATTTTGACTGGGCTGTATTGGCTCAAACAATCAGGAGGCACAGGCATGTGGATTTCTGTGAGTTCGAGACCAGCCTGGTCTACAAGAGCTAGTTCCAGGACAGCTTCCAAAGCCACAGAGAAACCCTGTCTCGAACAACCAAAAAAGAAAAAGAACTGAACAGTTATTCTGGAAGCCTCGATTGGCAACAGGGGAAAACCTTGTTTCTGAGTAACCAGGTTGTAACCTAACCCCAAAGAAGTAGTTCCTCTTGGGCATATGAGCCAATGCAAGTGAAAAGCAATTTATAGTTATTGGTAGGAATGAAAACTTATTACAAGGCAGGGAATGAGCCATCTAGCCTGCATACCCCACCCTCAGGAAATAAAAAACTGTACTCCACATGAAGCAAGGAAAGTGAGGCAATCTGACTGCTAGACAGGATTTCAACCAGAAATTTGCAAATTAGACAAGTTTAAAGAAATTCCCTTCAAAGTTCACTGACTAGCTGACTAGAGCAAACACATGGTTGTTATCACCTGACGTTCAAATAAGGGGCACAGTAATAGCACACATTGCTTACTCTGAATTGTCCCATCTAAAGGAAGACATAACTGCAAAATTTTCTAAATAGTTAAATTTAACATCTTCATAGTAAATGCAAATACTACACAGTGTTACTATATGCCTTCATTTTGTTAAATATGAAAAACCTAAGAAATTTAACATCTGCCATATTTTATGCTATAAAACTCCGCAATTGATTCAAAAATCATAAAATTGCTAGGCAGCAAGCATGCATGAGGATGCATTTGAGGCATATTACAATTTTTAGTCAGTAAGATACTTTTTAATTTGATAGTCAATATCTATATGAAATTTAGTACATCACATATTAGTCTCTGACACAGAACTTGCTAGATCTTTTCCTTTCTTGTCTCACTCTGGAAGCAATTCAGTCTTGAGACAGAGGTGGGAAAACATCACCAACAAGAGTCATTCCAGGCCTAGACAAGGAAAGGCAGAAGCAAAGTGTATATGAAGGGACCAGCTCCCCTTTCAGCAGCCATAACGGCCTAACACAGTGCTTGTCTGACTTTGTCCTAGACACTAGAAAGTCAGATGCCTGCCTCGTGACAAGGAACCAATCAGAAGTTAGCTGGTGGCACTATGCTTTAAGATCCTGGGTGTACTTTACACACAAGCGCACAGCAATGACGCACAAGGCATAGCAACCACCCTGGGAGGGCCTATGGGCCATAACAACCAGTTGGCTAATCAACACAGGGCAAGCCCTCCAAGCCTGGAGGCACACCAATCCTGAGCCTGTGCATACCCCTAGACACTCCCCTTACACTGCCCTATAAAGATATGTATGCAGCGGGTTCCAGCTGTCTTTGCTAGCCATCTGCCATGGCAGGTGGGTGAAAGACCCAGCTAACATGGGGTTAACTAGCTAAAAAAAATAAAACCATAAAGCCTCATGCAGTTTGCAGCAAGCTCTCGAATCCTGCCTGATGATTGGGGTGACCGCGGTCGTGGCCTGGGACCTCGGACACCTGAGTTTTCCGGGGGTCTAACATATAGTCATCTTTCATCACCTACCCCAGGGACCCTTGACCACCCATCTTGACCTTTCTGTCCATTAAGATCAGGATTCCAGAACAAACATAGCAGCATTCAAGAAATTCCTGAACCATCTTTAACTATGAGGTATAATAATAATAATAATAATAATAATCAATGTAACTCTGAAAGTGGGTATTACTTTAAAGGTAGAAATTAGCTGCTGAATTAGAGAACCCTACTTTGGTCCAAATTTGGTGCTGTTTCCAAAAACATAAAAAATAAATTTCCTGTAGCCTCCAAAGTAAGTTTCAACCTAGTAGAGCTGAGAGCTACAGTCAAAATTAAGATTTCTCTGATTAGATGCTCAAGCAATAGTTAGAGGGTGCAGCCCCTTACCTAACCCGTGATCATTCTAATGGTATTTTTTAGCAAAGAAAATCAAGCTTTTAAAGTATATGTGTTGTTCTGTTTTAAAGGATTATTTATCATTGTTCCAAAAATTATTTAGCAATGTCAGCTGTATTTCTAGAGCCAAAGGAATACATAATGAAAAGAACAGATTCTATCTTTGGTTTGTGGAGTTATAATTAAAATGGATCACACAACTGTGATAGGAGTACAATTATGATAAATGGTATCATGGGAAGAACAAGATGGAAAATAGTAAAGAACTTGGGTGAATAACACCTGGGTCTAGATATGAATAATGAGCTGGAGGAACCTAGAGGAAGATGGTGGAAAGATGTATCCACCAGATGTGACACAGATGCAAAGTACCTGTGGTGGGAGCAGTTACATAGTGTACAGCACACAGCAGGGAGGGGTGTGTAAAGGATGGAATGGTCAGGGAAGTGCTAGTAACACTTTGTGTGAGCAGAATCTGGAGACTGGGAGGCTGTACAGCAAAGCCTTAAGTCCTTGCTGAGACTGTATTCAGTAAAATAATGAGCATTGAGTTCAACCTGCAGTTACATACACACACACACACACACACACACACACACACACACACTCACACACACACACACTCACACACACGCACGCACACACACACACACACACACACACACACACACACACTCATGACAAGAAAACTGAAGTGGAGTTATTGGGCAGGGAGGTGGGGTTCTGTACTCCTGAAAGAGTAGTACAGAACAAATGAGGGAAATGGGTTAAGTAAACAAACTCAAAGTACAATTATACACATGTATGAACATGTGAAAACAAACCCATTATTTGTATGCTAAATAAATGAATATAAGGAGTTTTGTAGCATGAATAATAAAAACCCAGGGACAGATATTGGGATTCAAACTGAAGATCAGAAGAAGAAAAGCAGCCAGGCACTAAAGAGCTCTTACCTCTACCAAGTCTGGGTAGATCCTGTCCTCAACATGGCTGGAGCCTAATTGCCAAATGAATGAATACTGAATCTGCTGGAGACTCTAAGCTCTCAGGTCTTATATACCTCTCTAGTGCTGGTATCGAAGGTGTGAGCTCTGTTTCTCTTTTCCACGGATTCACTCTCATTTAGCCCTGGGTGGCCTTGAACTCACAGAGATCCATCTGCCTCTGTCTCCTGAGTCCTGTGATGAAAGGTGTGTGCCACCAACACTGCCCAGCTACTATGACTGTTGCTAGCTTTCATTATAATCTGCAGTGGCCTTATTAGATCATAAAGTATATTGTCAGGAGCTGTGGAAATGGTCCATTATGAAATATCTTTAGGACCAGCCTCCAGCTTCAGGAAATAGGAGCACCTGAAAGCTCTGGCCCACTATTGTATTGTTAAAGCCAGGAGGGCTATTATTGTTTACCATGGCCTCAAGATAATATGTCTCCTAGTTTGCATCTCTATGGGCCTAAGCATTGAGTAGGCCCATGCCTGGGCTGAGAACTCTGTCTACATGACTATGAGCTGTTTAGGTAATGCTTGAATCAATAGAATCATTTGATATTAGCTATATACATCATAATAGATGCTTCCTGATGTTGCCCCTGCCCTTGGAGGACTATTTAAATGGACTTCTCATTAAACCTTGGCTTCTCTGCATCAGCTGGGAGCCCTCCTGAGATGATTTGGTGTTTCCTGTCTCATCATTAGTATTGTTGGGTAATTAAACTTCCCTAGTCCACACTCCCCCACTCAGAATCAGACCCAGGACTGTACAGCTGGCTCCAGTCACAGTCCTTAAGACAGTGGTCCGGAACAGTATATATCACCACAGAGTGTCATTTTTTAAAAAAGTCTTCTTCAAACAACTTGCTCTTATGAAAAAAAAAAAAAGAAACAACAACAAAAGTATCATGGATGGATAGAGACCTGCCTATTCCTGAGCAAGCATCTTCAGAGATGTAGATGACAACATTCAGCTTTGTGGTTGTATGTTGGCTAGTTTTAAGTCAACTTGACATAAACTGGAGTCACTTGAGAAGAGGAAACCTCAACTGAGTAAATGTTCTCACCCTGCTGGCCTGTGGACAAAATTATAGAGAATTTTCTTGAATGATGATTGATGTGATTTGGTAGGTGTTACCTCTGGGATGCTGGTCCTATGCTCTTTAAGAAAGTAGGCTGTACTGCTAGGAAGAACAAGTCAGTAAACAGCACTCCTTTGTAGCTCCTGCATTTGGTCCTGCCTCCAGGATCGTCCTTGGAGTTCTTGCTCTGACATCCTTCAGTGATAAACTGTTATGTGGAAGTGTAACCAAAGAAGCCCCTAGCCCACACAAGTTGCTTTTTGTCATGGTATTTTATCACATTGTTAGACCCCCAGAAAACTCAGGCCTCTGGGGTCTTAGCCCAGGACCACGGTCACCCCAATCACCAGGCAGATTTGAAAACTTGCTGCAAACTGCATGAGGCTTTATTGATGTTTAACAAGCTAACCCCATGTTAGCTTGGGTCTTTCACCCACCAGCCATGGCGCATGGCTAGCAAAGACAGCTCAAACCGGCTGCCAAGAGATCTTGTAGGGCAGCATAAGGGGAGTGTCTAGGGGTATGGACAGGCTCAGGATTGGTGTGCCTCCAGGCTTGGAGGGCTTACCCTCTGTTGATTGGCCAATTGGTATTTATGGCCCACAGGCCCTCCCAGGGTGGTTGCTATGCTCTGTGCGTCATTGCTGTGCACTTGTCCATAAAGCACACCCAGAGCCGTAAAGCATAGCGCCGCCAGCTAACTTCTGATTGGTTCCTTGCCACGAGGCAGGCATCTGACTTCTAGTGACTAGGACAAGGTCATGGCAAGCACGTGTTACTGTCATGGCTGCCGAAATGGGGAGCTGGTCCCTTCAATAGCAATAGGAAACAAACTGAGACAGGCTATCTTCTGGAGTGACAGAGTTTCAGGGGTCTACTATTTAAAGTCTTCTTGACTTACAAATAGACTTGATAAAAGGCTCCCTCAAGGTTTGTCTGACTGAGAATGTCTTCAGCTCTACTTTACTCTTGAAGAGATTTCTCTGGATAGAATACTTTAGGGAGTGATATTTTTCTCCTAGATCTTTACCTATTCTTTTCCACGCTCTGATTGTGGAATTTCTGAAGATGCTCTCTCTAGAGATAAGATTTGGATCTTCCCTGCCCTTTTCAAGATTTTCTCTTTGTTTCTGATTGTCCAAAGACAGGACAAGGCATTCAGTCCTTGGCTGGAATTTTGATGTCCTTATGTTTAGAAAATCCTTAGTCAGTATTACACAAAGATTCTTCTGTTCCTTTCCATGTTTCTTTCTCCTCTGAAATTCCCTTTCATAATTGTCCCTCAGTCTGGATCTTTTATTTTCCTTATTCTCTGCCCTATTTGCAGTGCAAGTTTATATTAACAACATATCTTCTAGTTCTTTTCCCAACTGTTTCTAGTTTCCTTGATATCTATTTAAAAGACAGTTTTTTTCTTGAATTTTTAAATTTGAATTAGAAACAAGATTGCTTTATATATCAATTCCAATTACCTCTCCCTCTCCTTCTCCCCTCCCCCCCAACTAACACCCTACCTATCCCATACCTTTTATGTTCCCCAGGGAGGATGAGGCCTTCCATAGGGGGTCTTCCAAGTCTGTCATATCCTTTGGGAAAGGGCCTAGGCCCATACCGTGTGTCTAGGCTCAGGGAATATCCCTCTATGTGTGATGGGCTCCCAAAGTCCATTACTATGCTAGGGATAAGTACTGATCTACTAAAAGGGGCCCATAGATTTCTGAGGTCTCCTCACTGACACCCACGTTTAGTCTGGAGCAGTCCAATGCTAGTTTCCCAGGTATCAGTCTGTAGACCAAGAGCTCTCCCTTGTTCAGGTCAGCTGTTTCTGTGAGTTTCACCAGCCTGGTCTCAACCCCTTTGCTCTTCACTCCTCCTTCTCTTCAACTGGATTATAGATCAGTTCATTGTTTAGCTGTGGGTGTCTGCTTCACCAGCTGCTGGAGGAAGGCTATAGGATGGGATATAAGTTAGTCTTCAATCTCATTATCAGGGGAGGGCATTTAAAGTAACCTTTCCTCTTTTGCTTAGTTGGTGTCATCTTTGTAATCTCCAGACATTTCCTTAGTGCCTGAATTCTCTTTAAACCTATAATTTCTCCCTCTATTATGGTATCTCTTATCTTGCTCTCTACTATTATTCCCCCAACTCAACCTCACATCTTTATTCTGTTCCCTTTTGTTGCTTTTGGTTCTTAATGACCAGAATTTCTTTTTCTAATTCTAGTTTAGGATTTTTAATCTGTTCATATTATCTCTCTGTTCTTACATGTCAGGTTTTATCGCTGACAGTCTTTATCATATTAGTCATAGCTATTTTAAATTTCTGGTCAGCTAATTCAAAAATCTGATATATTTAGATCTATTTTTTTCTGCTCTGTCTTTTCCAGGACGTATTTAGTTTGGTTATTACAGACAAACATGACAGTAAGTATTCTTTTCTTTGACTCTGTCTTTAGGGTTCTCAAGACATGGGCATTCTGGGTGCTAAATAATTTTAAAAATTAAGTCAAGTTACAGAAATGTTGGAAGGTAACATTTGTTCATTTTGCATTTATGAAAAAATAGGCTCCACATTTTACTCTATATTGTATCATTGCCTCTGAGATACAGGCTTCAAATAGTAAATCCTTTAAGTCAGACACATAAAAATCAGATCTTTTAAGACTGTTGTTTTACATTGAAAGGAAAAGTATGGCCTCAGGACCCCCAAGAACAAGTTCTCTCCACAAAGATTTATTTGCTCTAGAGGAACAAATGGAAGGGAACAAGAGACAAAAATAGGAGTTAAAGGATGAGGGAGAAGGGGAAAGTAACAAGGGAGATGGGGCAGGGGTACTTGTCCCTGAAGATGAGGACTGCCTGAGGATAGAGAGGAGACAGGAAACAGGAAACAGGCAAACAGGAAAATGGTAGTTTATAAAGGTACAAGGAGAGACCCTGTGTTAGGATGAGGTGTTTAATTTTAATCGGGCGTGTTAATTAGGTGAGCTAAAGTGGGCTTCTGATTGCCAGACTTTAGTAACTTGATAGCTGGACCTTAGTAGTCTGTCTCAGCAGGAAGAAGTGGCCAAATAAAGGAGTAGACCTGGGTGGCCAGCTTGAGGAATGTAATCTAATGGTTGTTAGCAAGGCACAGGAAATGGCAGAGAGAGGCAAGGCCTGCCATAACCATGCTCAAGTGGGCTAGTGTCCCTTCATAAATCTTGAAACTTGTAATCTCTTTCCCTTCCCATACACACTCAAATAAGCATGGAGAGAGGTTTGAGGATTCCTTTGCACATCTGCCATGGCCATAAGTTATGCCACTTAATGTATCTGCAAAGAATTCCAGCAGAAACAAGACAGCCAACTTCATTCTAATTAGGTCACCCATGATGTCCCCACTCACTAGTTCACATTCTGTTAGAGATACTCCAGGACACAGCACAGAAAGACCTGTGTAATGTCATGCAAACCTCGAGAGCAGGGGAGTGATTGCTTCCCACTGAGGGGCTTAATGGAGGCCCAGTTCCCAGCAGGAAACATGGTCTTCATGTCTCCATGTAAACTTTTAGTTCAACATGGAATTATCACCACTGAACTCATGCCTTCTGGACTGTGCAAATATATACAATAAAAATACATCATTTCCCTGTCACTTTGGAATTCATGTCAGCGTTTTCCAAGTTTAAGAAAATATATTTTACGTAATTACTGACTTGGCTTACCTCTAGTACTTATAATAAAAAAGAAATGTATTCCTATTGTGTGTGTGTGTGAGAGAGCGGGAGGGGGGGCGGGGGGGTGATGGGGAAGGGGTGTCTACTTGCCTTTGTCAAGGGATAACTTGCAGTGGCTGGTTTTCTATTTCCGTATTGTGGATCCTGGGGCTTGATCTCAGGTCTTCAGACTTGGCAATGAACATCTTTATCTGTTGATCCACATGACTGATCATGGTTTTTATTGAGCCACACTTTTTTAATATTCCTTATGTGGGATTCTCATTTCTTTCCAATTACATTATCTATTTTTCTTGAGTGCATCTTGATAATTCTGGAATAAGGTTACCTCTTATACATCCTGTCACAGAGGAGGGTGACCTCTGTAGAAAGTAGATCAGTGGCAAGTTCATTAGAAAAGTTAATCTCAGGTTTAACCCAACCACAGAGCTGACAACAACTTAGGTTGTTAACTGCTGCAGATAAACATTTTAACCTCCCAATTTGCAAAAGGGCAAAGAATGAATTTGAAGGATGACTAAGCACACTAGTTGGGACCTCCACATCTGACCTGCAGAGGAGAGGGCTCTCTTCATTAGCAGGACCATTGCTACCATGGGGTGATCGCTGAAAAAAATAACAGTTTAGTAAGAAGGAAGCTGTGAGTTTCCATCTCAGAGCTACTGAACTGGGTCATCAGACAAAGGTCCAATTCATCTGTGAGGCATTTTAATGTGTAACAAAATGAGAAGCGTTTCCAAACATGGTTTGTTGTCATGCTGTCCCCTTTATGAGGCTTTAGCTTGCTATAGGCTTACCATCATGTGTGGTAGTCTGTGATTATCTCCATCTTTCATCACCTTCTATTATCTGACTGCTTAGCCTTACCTTGTACTTTTTCTTTAAGAATCACCATCAGGTTACCACTGTGAAAGGTTAATTCATTCTTACATTTTATATTCTACCACCTTCCAAACTGTATCAAGCTGCATCTGTCTAATTATAGTCATATTCTGAAATTAAATCTAAAAACCTGAATTTTCCTTGTCATTTTGCTGGCTCATCTAGCAACCCACACCTAGAAACAGGATCACATTTTTTCCACTCTCATATGTCATACACAGCTCTCTTTTCACTGTCGTGCTCTGATATGTTTAGTAATTCTGTGTTCCCAGAAAATAGACACTAGATAATAATTAATAATAATTAATAATAATTAATGAGAGTGTATAATTACAAAAAATGAAAGTTGGAACAGATGCCAGTGAGTGAACCCTTGAGGTGGGCACTGGTTGGTACCAGAGGAGACTCATTGATTATTACTAAGAAATCATCCTTTTATACTCCACGTGGAGATGACTGTATCTTCAGATGCTGTCCATAACCGAGAAGGGAGAACCATTATCTAACTGCCAACTTCTGCCTCCTACTGGTCAAAAGCTTACACCATTAAGAGGACAATTCTCCCTGTTTTTCAATTGTACTTGAGACATTCATCCTGAAGCCTAGCTTTTAGCTGGACCAGGAATGATGAGAAATGAAAAGAAACTATGAGGACAGAAAAGCAAGCACTGTCAGTGAGCATATGCCCATTGGGTGCCAACCTTGCAGCAACAGGGAACAGAGTCAGAAGAAGCACCAGAAAGAGGAATTGCCAAAATGCTATACAAATTTTAGTCATCTGTGAAGTATCTGTCTCCAGAGGTTGTTTGGTCTCAAGGATAGGGATTGGCATTTTAATTTCATATCTGTTAGTGTAGAACTCAGACATCACCAGTCCTTCCTGATATATTGAGAAAATCCAAAATTATAAAAGCATTAAAGTTCTTGTTGAGTATATTGCAATTTAGTTAGCAAACCTTTATTTCTAGATTAGATATTTATAGTCAAGAAGTCACATATGGGGCAGGATTGTTGAAGTGTTCTTTTACACATCCCTGGAACCTAAAATATTACTTGGTACATTTTTGGTATAAAGGACATATTTATTGGGTGAATCATTTTTATCAAAGCCCCAAACAAGCACAGAAGTAGTAAAACACACCGATTTGAAAGTACTTATCTTTCAAAAACACCACTAATAGTGATTATCAAGTAAAGGTACTGCATTCTTCAGTGCCCTTATAACTTCCCACATTTGTAGAACAGGAGTAAACATAGAATGCTGTAATTCAAATGGTCACAAAATTAGAAATTCTTACTAGGCACTTGGCTACGTTGATCTTTTAGTCATATGTTTTTCTTACAGTTGTGTCTTGAGGCAAACATAACTCTGAAATAGGATCAGGGATCAACACTTACCCAGAAGAAGTAAAAACAAAGAGAAATCACAGTGAGTATGCTTTTGAGAATATGCACTGCATCTGCCAACGTTTGTTTTACCAAAACATAGACACTAAACCATATTTAATAATGAGAAAGACTGGTGATGTAGTATTATTATACACCCAAAAGGGGAGATGTGATGCTTAGTGATTAATTAGCTAATTTCTGCTACCGGATTCAGATGGGAAGTGTTATACTATGAGCCCTTTCTGCTTGTCAAAGTTGTAGTGGACATTTTAACAACTGTTTTAGGTAGCTTATGGAGTCCATGCTGTAGCACTGTCTGCTGGAAGGAAGGGAGGCTCGGCATCAGGTTGCACTGCAGAGGTGGTTTTAAGACCTGTCAGGATATGATGCTATGAATGGGTGTTGCCATTGTTCAGATTTGGTCAGACATGTAAGATAAGAAGACACTGTATGGATTCTAGGAGCCACTACTGGACTTTTTTCTTCAGAATGGAAGCACTCCATATACCTGCCCAGCTATCTTCATTGACAGGTTGGGGTTGACTGTGAAGTCCTCATGACTGTCTGATACCGCAAAGTGAACTGATCATTGGGAAATTAACTCGGTTTCTATAATATTGCATTTCATGAATCTATAGTGGATGCTTTAATGTATTTATAGCATTTTATTTTTCAAACATATTATAACAACTTTGACCCTTAGAACACCAACTGGTAATATCAACCAGGGTCAGTGACTAATGACAAATTCTTATTGTATTTGGTTAAGGAATATGTGTTAAGTAACCCATGACTGAAGAAAATTGGGGGTTTCCTGCTCAACAAAAATTAATTACAGAAAATCACAATGCCATTTTGTCTTCAATGAACCAACTCTGAACAATGACTTTTCTGACATCCCATATGTACATTTAAAATAACTACATTTATCTGTATCATGCAATAATTGTTTCATATTAGGAACATCTGTATATAAGTATAGAATCAATGTTAAATCAATACAGGTTAGGCAAATGACACCAAACTGATTATCCCTATAGAATCTTACTAATAAAATTCAAATTTAGTTCATTATGATATTAGTTTTGTAATCTAAGCTCTTCTGGGTAGGATTGATTAGCCATTGAATTTCTCAGGTAAATGCAAGATGGCTGTATTTTTAGATTCATTTTCTTAAAGGTAGACTCTTACAGTTTCTATAAGCTTGTTCAAATCCCACCATAGGAAATGATCCCCATAGAGTCCATACATGGTTACTTAGAATTGTGTTTCAATAACACAAATATCCTTAGAGGCTACACATGGGTACATATTTCAAACTCTAAACTCACTTTCCTTTAGCAGTTTCTTTTATTTTTAACATTTTATAAACATACATAATGAAATATGATCATACATAGCCCTCATTTTCCCTCCCAACTCATCAGAGGTCTCCCCATCAGAACATTCCCTACATTTCTGGGTCTTGTCATGTAGTTATGGTGGGTAACCAAGGGATAGGGAAATAGTCTATGTTGCTTTGGAGCCTCTGGGGCCTCTCTAAACCATAATTTTAAGGAGGTTTCCCATGCCCTGTACTGAATATTCATTTAGTAACCTGTGTCTTCTGGGAGAAACAATGTTCACCCACACAGGGAAATTCACTTTGAACTCAATTTTGAGCTGCAGTTTGACATTAACTTATGAACTACTGAGTTTCCATAATGCTTCAACACAATCTTTGGTTTTAGTTAACCTACCTAGTAACCTCTCCTCTTCTCCACTCCTGAGCCATAGTTTCTGCTCCGACTTTAAATCATCTGCGTCTCCCTTCTTTCCTGTCACATGTGTTCTGCTGTCCTTATTCTCATGTCTTTTCTATTTCTTAGAAGACTAGGAAGAGAAAACTTACCTCAAGGCTTAAGCAACAACAACTTTTCTTTTATTCTTTTGTATTTAAATTAAAAACAAACTTATTTTACATACCAATACCAGTTCCCTCTCCCTCCCATTCCCTCCACCATCTCCCCATCCCAACCCCCATCCACTCCTCAAAGAGGATGAGGCCTTCCATGAGAGATCTTCAAAATCTGTCACATCATGTGGGCCCTCCCCACTGTATCTAAGCTGAGAGAGTTCAGCATCATCTTTTGAAGAACAGCTGGTCTTTTAAAAATTTCTTCTCATTCACAGACTTTCCCCACCACACCTGTCCCCCACACCAAGTCAGCCCAACCAGCTATATTAAAGCAAAAGTGAGATCTAAAGGTAGATTTCTACAGACAAATTGGAAGTGCCCCAGATCCCAGAAAGGAGCAGAAGTCTGTCTAATATGACTTAGGTTCAACCTCAGACCACTAAGAAGTTCATAGCCTTCAGTATCTGGCACACAACACCTCCATGTTTATGTAGGAACATCTAACACATGGACAAAGTAAGTGAGATGTTTAAGACATTCAAGCTAGCCTACATTCTTGCTGTATTCTTGTGTGCTACAAGTGGTAATATCAAACATTTTGTGATATCAACATATATGTGACATGTTGCAAAATAAACAGCTAGGACATATTGTAAAATAAACATCTAGAGACTGAATATATTGTATTGTTTTCTTTAAAAAGAGAATGTTTAACTAGTATTTATTTAGCATTTATCGAATTGAGTATTTCTTCACAAGAATCAATTATTTCATGATTATTTCAGTTTCTACAAAACCATTGGGTGGTATTTTTTCCTTATTACAAACCTAACATTTCAGACTATACTTCTTATATTTATTCTAAGAAAAGTTACAGTATAAGTTTAGTCAACAAATCAGTTCATACTGATTCATTGCAAAGCATTCAGATGCATTCTATAACCATTTATAAGCCCCAGTCAAGGGAATTTGTGTGACAGACTCTTCTCATTGTAAAGCACTGCTGCAGGCAGTGTGAGATGATTTTTTTCTACCCTCAAATAATTTTACTTTAGAAAAGATGCCTGGGTTAAAAAGAATCATATTTTCAGGACTTCATCTGGCTCCCGTTCCTGACAGCAGCAGCAGCAGCAGGGACAGATCTGTCTGTATTCCCCTAAAGCCCTTTATGTGTTTGTCAGGAAAGTGATAAAATTTCTGAGACAAAGCATGTTGATTTCAGGTTCTAGCTAAAGTGAAGGCAATCACTCAGCAAGAACATTTTCATTTAAATTGAAGTGGAAAACATTTTAAGATACCCAAAATATGCATACATGTATACACATTTCATATATATCACTATACTTGGGGCCAGATACAGATGGCAAAAGTTCTAAATAAAAGCAAATTGCTTTAATTTATTTTCACAAATACTTATAAATATTATCATTACTCAAGCACTATCATCAACATAGGAATTCTAGAATATAAACACTTAGTCTTACATTCAAGGAGATTCAGTTGTAGGAAAAGGAAACATCCAAGAAATTAAGATGCAGATCAAAATGACTGAGTAAATGGAGATATAGTCTCAACAAGTGAACAGAAGAGAACATAGGAGCCTGTCATGAGATCAAGTCATAAAGAGAAACAAGTGATAATTTTCAAATGGTCTACATTTGGGCAAGTCCATATAAATGTGAGAGAGAATTTCTAGACCAGTGGTTCTCTACTTGTAGCTTGCAGCTCCACTGGGGTTCAAACGACTCTTTCATACTGTTTGCCCAAGACCATCAGAAAACAAGGATATTTATATTATGATTCATAACAGCAGTGAATTTACAATTATGAAGTAGTGACAAAAATAATTTTATGGTTGCGGGTGACCACAACCTGAGGAACTCTATTAAAGGGTCTCAGCATTAGGGATGTTGAGAATCACTGTTCTAGGCAAATGAAACAGAAAATCTAAATGAAAGAGACAGGAAGATGTGTTTAACCAGTAAACATGAAGACCTGTTATCATAGTCCTCCACTGAAGGTGCGAGCATTTATGCAGAAGATGGTACAGAAAGATTGTAAGAGCCATGGGGAATAGATGTCTTCAGGAAAACAGGGTTTTTCCAGACACAATAGGACAGCGGCATAAAAGAGCTCACGGTGATTGGGCATGAGCTCAAACTGGACAAATTGCAATCATGGAAGAATAGACATGAAATCCTACTGGCATTCCATCACTGCTGCAAGAGGAGACAATCTTCTTAGTACTATGTGACATCTGTCACATCAGCCATACTCCAGGGAAAGCCCCGAACCCAGGACCTGTTACATGAACTATACTCCACAGAAAACCACATACCCAGGACCTGTCACATCAACTATACTCCAGGGAAAGCCATACATTCAGGGTTAGTGGGCTAATACAAACTGGACTTGATATAGAGAGACAGGAAAGAGGGCAGATAGAGGAAGGGGTAAATATAAGCAACGTATATTCTATGAAGTTCTCAAATTACTTTAAAAAATTACATGAGTGTGTATTTCATAAATACTATCTTGAATGCTAAGAAGAGGATGGACTTGTCAGAGGGCAAGACAGTTCTCAGTGTGAGTCATCTTGAAGCTACTACAGTAAGTGACTAGGAGAAGAAAGAACATAGCAGCATTATTTGTAATAGCCAGAAACTGGAAGCAGCCTAGATGCCCCTCAACCGAAGAATGGATAGAGAAATTGTGGTACATTTACAATAATGGAGTACTACTCAGCAGAAAAAAACAATGGAATCTTGAAATTTGTAGGAAAATGGATGGTACTCGAAGAAACCATGCTGAGCGAGGTAACCCAATCACAAAAAGACAAACATGATATGTACTCACTCCTATGTGGACCTGCTTTATGATACATAGTAGTGATCATGCTTTATCAGAGCTGTTTTTGATGATGTTGCTCAGAATGGTTTCCTCCCAGATGATGACTGAGAAGCTAATTTAAAAAAATGGTGCCAAATATCACAAGAGTAACAGAACTGTGCTGTTTTCTAGGATTTTGTTTTTTACTTTGTTGTTGTTTGTTTGTTTTTGTTTTTATTTTTGTTTTTTTGTTTTTTGTTTTTGTTTTGTTTTTTAAATGGAGTGTGATGGATGTCTCTACAATTTTGTTCAAATGACTGCAGAACCTGGAAAAGTTGTTGCCGTTATCGATGCATAACATATTGCCGTTATTGCTCTTTTTATATAAATATAAATATATATAAATATATATACTAATTGAAACTCAAATATGTGATGAATCCAAGGTGTTTCAGTGAGTTCTCACCTGTGCATGCAAATTTGATTTCATCTTTAGTAAGTAGTAAAGTTATATGCTTGCCAAAAAAAAAAAAATAAGTGACACACTGGAAGACAAATGTCACACAATTTTAATTTTATATGTAACCTAGAAATGATGAATTTATGGGAACAGAGAGAAGAATTGTGGCTATTAGGCTTCAATGTGGGTCTTTTAACAATGGGGAAATGATTGGTTTAAGGATATAAAACTGCAGTTGGACAAGAGGCATGGACGCTGTGATGTCTTGAGGTCTACTGAGAGCATGATAAATATGGTTGATAACGATATGCTATATTTTAAAAGTTGTGAGATAGTATACTTTAAGTGTTCTCAAAACAAAAATGATGAATAAGTGTGATATAACATGTTAATAGGTTTAATTTAGCCATGCCATTGTGAACATACTGTATTATGTATCATAACTGTGCATGACTTTATTTATGAGCTAAATAAATGAATGAAAAAAGAAAGATGGAGATGTTTATGGTACAGTAAAAAGTGCTTTCTCCAATGTTGAGTTGGGGGAAGAATAGAGGAGAACAGTATGATAGATACCATATTAAAGGGGGCCATTATGGGTCCGAGGAGAGATCTGGCACTAGGGAGATTTCCAGATATCTACAAGGATGACACGAAATGACAGTCCAGGCAATGGTGGAGAGGATAACCTAAATGCCCTTCCCCTATAATGAGACTGATGACTAATTTTTATGCCATCCTAGAGCCCTCATCCAGTGGCTGATGGAAGCATAGGCAGACATCCATAGATATACACTGAACTGAACTCTGGAACCTAGCTGCAGAGAGGGAGGAATGAAGATCAAAGGGGTCGGTAGCAGGCTGGTGAACCCCACAGAAATAGCTGGCCTTAACAAGGCGGAGCACATGGACACTAGACTACTGTCTGGGAGGCTAGCACGGGACTGATCCAGACCCCTGAACATGGATGTCAATGAGGAGGCCTATGTACTCTAGGGGTCCCCTGGTAGTGGATCAGTATTTTTCCCTGGTGTAAGAAGGGATTTTAAGAGCCCATCCCACGTGAAGGGATGCACTGTTGGCCTGGACACATGGGGGAGGGTCTAGGCTCGGCCCAGGATCGGTGGACTTTGGAGAGCCACCATCAAGGGCCCTACCCTGCCTGGGGAGGGGAGAGTGGTTGGGGAGGGGAGCAGGTGGGAGGTGGAGAAGAGAGTTGGGGGAGGGGATGGCGAGGGAGAAGGGATTGGCATGTGAAGCAAGCTTGTTCCTTATTTGAACTAATAAAAAAAAAAGTTGCAAAAAAAAGTGCTTTCTCCAAATGTCTGCCCTGTGAGACACAATGTTTAACACCACAGACCCATTTCTCCAGATGTGGATAAGAGAGGATAGCACCTATTCATGAGGTATTGTGAGAAATAAAAGAAATAGAACATATGTATCATGTTTAGCAGAATAACTAACCAATGGTAAGTGTGATAGGCATGATAGTTTAAATAATTCATGTTTAAGTCAAATAATTAGAAAAATTTCTGCTTGTTACACTTAGGGATAGTTTAGATTATCATTCTATAGAGAAACATTTTATTTTGGCTTAAAATTAAATTTGGTTGGAATTATCTGAAAATGAGTTGCATATTAATCATATGAACTAGTGAAAACACTTTTAAAAACAAAACTGTATCAACATAATATGAAACTCTTTTCTAATTCCCAAGAGCACGTTGATTCCAAGAGCACTTTTATTTGGATTTTATTTCTCCTCATAAAATAAGCATGGCAAAAACAATTTGAATTTAACTGAATTAACAATAGTTATAAACATCCGTAACTTCATGAGGCATTGATTTAATTATTAATCAATATTAATAAAATAATCTCCAATAAACACCAATATATAGTCACAATTTCCTAAAATGATGCCTTTTTAAAATATAATCAGTTGATATCTTCCAAATCAACCAAATCATCTTGGGAAAATTGTGTATCATATATATTTGGTTGAAAAATAGCGTTTCATTGAATACAGCAAATCAAAATCAAATCAATCAAAACCAATCAAAGACAAACTGAAATCCCTTGTCTCCTTGTCTTTATTGCCCTTCTTACATGAAAAGGAGTAGTTGTAAAATAAAGATGTAAATTTTGAAAGGTGAAGTTATTAAACACCACACATTCATCTAGAATGTAATTTCCAGCCAGGACAAATTGTGATGTGATAAATTACTGAAGTTCCAGTGAGACTTATACATATAAAAACTGCTAAGCATCACTGCAGAAAATGCAAAACTGGGAATTTCCATCATATTAAAGACGAGTAAACGTAAATGATTTTTTCCATGATGAAACTGAATTGAAAATTAATTTTTATACCAAGTCATGGTCAAAAGATATTTCTTCAGTCCTTAGAAGTGAAATTTGCATGGATTTGCTGAGACCATGACATTGCCCATTTATATTTTTAGAAAGTAAGACAGAATAAAATTTTCCCCACATACTTAGATGCGATGTCTAAATTTAACCATGGCACTTAAAAATCTATGCCTATAGATTTATAAATAATATGAAACACTATATTCTCTGCAACAATGAAGTTTATAATTGTCACATAAATTTTAACAACAAAGATAAGTAATAGATTTTAGTCAGTTACTAAATAGGAATTCTATCTCCAAATCCTTATCATGTCATAGTGTTTAAAAATCTTTATCAAGTTTTTATATCAACAAATTTATTCTTTGGACTTCTCTCACAGAAAGAAACTGGTGTAGAAAGGAGGTAGTTCCCAGTCTTTCCACTTCAGTCTCCCTCCCAAGACACAATTGTTTGTGATTGGTTTTCTTTCTTGCTCACAGTCATATAGGGATATCAGTTGCCTCCACTTTTCTAAATAATATATTCATGTCAATGAGTTTTAGCATCTCAACTTTAACACATCAATTTATCATTTATTAGTACATGGCTTTAAAATTTTAGCTCACTTAAAACCCATTTTCTCAATGAAGTGTTAATACCACCTTTTATCTTTTAACTCCAAAGTAAAGACTTGAGAGGAGGCATGGATATATTGTGTGGTCTGTGGGCAGATCTAGTTGCTATTGGTGTTTATGTTACCTATGGCAAAGTTCCTACCTCAGTGGCTAAGGATTACAGCAGAGGCCAACCAAGGCTCTAAAATATTTATTACCTAGCTCTCTGGAATAATAATAATAATAATAATAATAATAATAATAATAATAATAACAAAACAGTTACCAAACACTGCAACAGAGCACTAGTCTTCCTTTATAACTAGACAAGTAAAAAAATCTTTAAAATCTCTCCTTCCCTTCCACTCTTTCTATATCCACCAATAAAAAGACTGCTTAGTGGTCAGAATTTGAGTAATAGAGTAAATAATGGGTCATTGAGATATGACCCAAAGTATGAAATTAATCCCTGTGAGTACATCCTACTATGACTGAAAATTGAATTGGAGAGGAGTGTTTCCCATTGTGAAGATTTACAAATAAGTGCTGTATATATATATATATATATATATATATATATATATGTGTGTGTGTGTGTGTGTGTGTGTGTGTGTGTTGTGTGTGTGTGTGTTATAGGATATATATATATATATATATGTATATATATTATATATATATATATATATATATATATATATATATATCCACACACACATGTTGAATGCTCCATTAGGAAGCAGAGAATACATCCCATTCCTCAGATGTGGGCTATGTGGTGACTTGTTTCAATCAATAATAACAAGAAATAAAATAACTTTGTGCAGAGGAACCTACAAAATATTCCCTTATATAAGAAATAAATTTAACACAGCAAATAAGATCTAGTTTCTTTGTTGGGTTATAACAAAATATCCTCTCCAAATGAATGCAATCTCAATCTTACTCTTACCAAAATACTGTCTAAATTCTACTGAGAAAATATTATGTGACAACTTACCAGTAATCAATGAAGGGGAAAAGGCAAAGAGATACAGAATAAAATATTGAGAATTATTATTAATAATCCAATAATGTACCAATAGCTATGGTAGATAAATTACACTTGTAATATGTATAGGAAAATTCATCATTTCTTTGATGAAAATTTTCAAGATTCTTTCTCCCAGTTTTCAAATCCATATAGTACATCATCCTGATCTACAATCAGGGAGTATCCCTCTATGTGGAATGGGCTCCCAAAGTCCACACCTATGCCAGGGATAAGTACTGAACTACTATAGGAGGTCCTGTAGATTTCCGAGGTCTCCACATTCTGGGGGTCTGCATCAGTCCCCTGCTGGGGAGCAAGAGTTCCCTGATGTTCGGGTCATCTGTTTCTGTGGGTTTCACCAGCTTGGTCTGGACCCCTTTGCTCTTCACTCGTCCTTCTCTGTATCTAGATTTCAGTTCAGTTCAGTGATTAGTTGTGGGTATCTGCTTCTACTTCCACCAGCTGCTGGATCAAGGCTATAGGATGGCATATAAGTCAGTCAGCAATCTCATTATCAGAAGAAGGCATTTAAGGTAGCCTCTCCTCTGTTGCTTAGATTGTTAGCTGGTGTCATCTTTGTAGATGTCCAGACATTTCCCTAGTGCCTGATTTCTCTGTAAACCTAAAATGTCTCCCTCTGTTATGGTATCTCCATTCTTGTTTTCTTCTATTTTTCCCCTGACTCAACTTTATGCTCCCTCCTGTCCTCCTCACCCCACCTTCTCTCCTCTTCTCATTCTCATAGCTCCCCCCCACCTCCCATGCTCCCAATTTGCTCAGGAGATCTTGTCGCTTTCCCCTTCTTCTATGTCTCTCTAAGGGTTCTCCCTTGTTTACTAGCTTCTCTGGCAGTGTGGATTGTAGGCTGATAATCCCTTAGTCTATGTCTAAAATCCGCATTTGACTGAGTACATACCATGTTTGTTGCTTTGTGATTGGGTTACCTCACTCAGAATGGTTTCTTCTAATTCCATCCATTTTCCTGCAAATTTCAGGATCCCATTTTTTTTTCCCCCGCTGAGTAGTAATCCATTGCATAAATGTACCACATTTTCTCTATCCATTCTTTAGTTGAGTGGCATCTAGGTTGCTTCCAGGCTATTACAAACAATGCTGCTATGAACATGGTTGAACAGATGTCCCTGCTGTATGAATGTGCTTCTTTTGGGTATATGCCTAAGATTGGAATTGCTGGATCTTGTGGTAGACTCATTCCCATTTTCTTGAGGAGTCACCATACTGATTCCAAAGTGTCTGTACAAGTTAGCACTCCCACCAGCAGTGGAGGAGTGTTCCCCTTCTCATTATTTCCTTGATGAAAATTTTCAAGATTCTTTCTACCAGTTTTCAAAGCCATATAGTACATCATCCTGATCTACAATCACTGGACTGTCTAGCAACACCCTGCCCTTTCCCCAACCCAAGCTGCTGTAACTCAGCAGACCCAGAACTCATTCACTGATGAGCCTCCCTGACCTCCACCCCCCTTCCCTTCCTAACCTCTGACAATCAGGGTTGCACTCGATTTCGATCTTGATTTCTGCATATTAAAATCCTAAAATAATTTGGAAGAGAAATGGAATTTCTGTCTTTCTGTTTTCCCAGGAACATTTGGCATAAGATGGTGGATTATATGCAAATTGCCTAGCTATCCTGAAGCCCCTGTGCTGGACAGAAAATATAGGGAAAATACAGAGATAGAAAAAAATGCCTACAAACATCCAACAGTTCCTGACAGAGACTGGAGTCTTGTCCTAGTGAGGACTGAAAACTTCAAAAAGACCTGTGACCCAAAGAAGAAAACTAAGCTGAACCTTAACCAAAATGCAAATTTGTCAAATAATTGTTATTGATGTTTCAAGTTGTTATTATTTTTAATTTGTATTTTATACAAACTTGTATATGATTGTAGTGCTCAGCATGCTGTGGTTTACTGTTTTTGTTTTTATCTTATTCAGACATGGTCTTGTATTGATGTGGCTGACCTCAAACTTGTGAAGTTTAGGATAACTTGACTTTGAACTCCTGATTCCTCTGCCTCTACCTCCCTAAAGCAGGAATTAGGGAAGCGTATGCACCACCACAGCTTGCTGAGTGCTTTGTTTTTGTCTTTGTTGTTTTTCTTTTTAAGATTATAGCTTAATTACAACATTTTCCCCCTCCCTTTCTTCCCTCCCAACCCTAGCACCTGTCTCAGTGTTTTGGTGCATTTATTCCGTATATTGTGAACTAACTGAATCAAGTTTGTTAGTAAATAAAATGAACTCACTATCGATATGATTACCAATGTGGCAGCAAGTAGGATTTTTACAAAATTATACCTAGGATGGATTTTTAATCACATTTTTATTGATGTTACCTAAGGTCCTTGAATATACTCCTCTTAGCACTGGAAAAATATTGCATTTTAAAAATAATTTAATGCTATTCTTTTCTCTGTTCTCAGAACTCTAGGTCAATGCTAAGTGTCTCAAATAATGTGATGTAAGTAGTGATGCTTGCACCTGGGTATCTATTACCCTTTTTCATATATTCTTATAATGGAGTGTTTTCATTTATATTGAGAGAATGCCTTTAGCTTAATATTTTTCTTGTTTTTAATTTAATACTTCTAATTTTACATTTTTTCTTTTTGCCCTTTTAAAATTAGGCTTGAGTATTTGTTTAACATATATATATTATATATATATATATAATATATATATGTGTGTGTGTGTGTGTGTGTGTGTGTGTGTGTGTGTTGTGTGTGAAATATGATGGTGTCTATGTTCCTGACCTCCCTACAACTCTCCCCACATCTTTCCAAACACATCCTCTTGTCCTCTCTTAATTTCATGCTTTTCACTCTTTCTTTATTTTATTTTTAAAACAATGGACTTATATTTCTTCAGAATTTTATACAATATATTTTGAACATATCCACCCTTTCCAAATTCCAACTCTTCACACCACCGTCCCTCCACCCTCCTCTTCCTATGTAGCTTTGATATTTTTTTCTTCATAATCAAGTTCAGATTGTGTTGTCCAGCTGTTCTGGGAGTGGTGCCTGCCCTAGCACATAGTTGACCTACTAGGGGGTCACTTCATTAAAGAAAGAGCTTCTCTCCCAGCACCTATAAAATGGTGATAGCTTCTCAGCTGTGGCTCTTTTATTTGATATGTCATAAAATTATTTAATTTATAAATTACATATGTATGTACAGTACATGTTATACATACATGCTATAAATATATGTGCACACAGAGATGCATACATGTCCATGGATCTTCTAATTTTCATCATGTTTGTTTTGGCTTTTGAGACAAAATGACACTTAAGTAGGCAGAGCTAGCCTTATGCTTATAATTTTCCTGTCCTTGGCCTTCTGAGGGCTAGCATTAGGGGTGAGTGAATCCATGGCTTATTCTAAGGATAAGTGGTCCTATTTCTTGTTTTAACAATTGTTTCCTCTTATATTTCAAAGTGAGGCAATAAAAGTATATAACTTCTTTGTTTACATTGGCTGGTTTTACTAAACTGTGATCAATTCTGAATGATAGTCACTGTACCTGGAATATAATAATTACTCCATTTTGTCCTCAACAGCTAAGGTGAGGTAAAGAAAAAAAAAATTCCTTTAGTTATGTATTGAACTGCACTAGCTTAGAAGTTACTGCTAGGATTCAGGATGAGAGACTGAGGACTTGAATTCATATACAAATCAATATTTCTCTTTTAGACTCACTTCTTACTCCAAGCGCCCAATCTAGTTGCTTGGGAATCTTTGGGTGTTGCTACCTCTGTACTTCATACATCCATTTCTTTCTCATTTTCAAACGTTGCTCTTGGAACTGGAAAGATGGCTCAGTCTATAAATCACAAGTCCCATAAGAATAAGAATCTGGGTTTGCTACTCAGAACCTGTGTGAACATCTGAATGACACTGGAAGATCCCTGGAGCTGTTGGGCAGCCAATCTAGCCTGACAAGCAAGCCCCAAATCAACATAAGAGTCCCTGTGTCTAAATCAAGATGGATGTCCTGGATAGCACAACACTAAAGATTGAATTCTGTCCTTTACTTGCACAACTGTGTGTATGTGTGTGTGCTGTGTATGGAGTGTGTGTGTGTGTGTGTGTGTGTGTGTGTGTGTGTGTGTGTATGTACAGACACAGGCATGCTAAAAAATGTTCTTGAGAATATTCATTTTCTATCATGTTTGTGATTGTTGGATTCTATCATCTTTATTCATTTTGCATCATTTATTGGGTGTCAACCGAAGGGGAATAGAGGTTAAAATTATAATTTTAATACTTTACTAATCACCAGGAATGATATTATGAGGCAAACACTAAAAAGTCAAAGTTAAATGTTTAAAATATTCCTAGGTTTTATTATTGTTGTGATTGTAAATACTATTGTCATTCTTACTTATCCATGTATTCTTCTGAAAATTTTACATAGAGGGAAATCATGCAAAGATCAGGTTCAGATTGGAATGATGCACCAACTAGCCATGAATGTGAGATTATTAACAGTCACAGCCAGGATAGAAGTAGGGAACATACTCCCTCAAAGCTGTGAGAACTGACCACAGATACCCGTGCATTGACAGAAAACTTCCAACCTGCAGAAAAAATTCTGTTGCTTTAAACCACAGAATCAACGGGCTTTTATATGCAGCTCTAGAAAGCAAATGCATGTGACCAGCCTGGGTGCCCAGATAAAAAAAAGCAGGAAAAGATGTTGTTGAATATTGAACACTGTCTGTCACACCAAGTCTCATGACAACAGTCACACTGTCACTTCACACACAAGATGAAGTTTAACAAATAAAAACTGACTTAGTTCAAAATAAACACACAAGTAGAACTGCCAAGAAAAGCATGATTTTACAGTAGAATGGGAGAAACCTATGCTCACCTGCAGCTTAGCATGAGAGATGAGATGAGACGATGATGACAGATAAAGAAATACCCATGAGGCCATAAAGCCAGAATCCCTCCCTGCAGTCTTCATGTTCCCTGCTGCTGTGGATCAAACCTAAGACCTGAAAGTTCTCTGCACCTGAGCTACATCCCTCCTGCCTAAATGTCTTCTTTTTATAGTACAACTATACCAGGATGACGGTACTCAGGACAAGAAACCTAACAAGAGGTATGTGCTTGTTATTGACTGGATAATACATGTTCCCTGGGGCTCAAGTTTTGAATATTTGGTCCCAGGGTGCTGAGAGATCATGGAAACTTCAGATTGCACTTAGCTGGAGTAAGTAGGTCACTGGGGGTGGGTCCTTGCAGGCATCCTATCCCTGGCTGCTTCCTTCCTTCATCTCTGCTTCCTGGGAGGTCAGGAAGTGAAGAGTTCCCTTCTGTTTCACACTAGCATTGCTTTGATGTTCTGCCCAAGCACAAGAGAACTGGCTATGCTTAAAGATGAGTCAAACTGCATCACATCACTGTGATTGTTTGTTTGGTTTTTGTTGTTGTTTTACTCTTTGCTCTTTGGGGACCTGCCACCCAGCTCCCAAACAAATGCATAGAGGCTTATTATTTTGTGAATGCCCAGCTTTAGCTTGGCTTATTTCTAGTCAGCTTTTCTTAAATTATCCTGTCTACCATTTGCCTCTGGGCTCAATCTTTCTCTATTTCTGTATATCTTTTCTTTCCTTCTTATTACAAAGGCTGGCTGAGTGGCTGGGTGGCTGGCCCCTTGCATCCTCCTCTCCTCCTTTTCTCTTCCTCTCCCTTCTCTTCCTATTCTTTCTTTCTGCATACCAGCTGATCCTATTTCTCTCTCCTGAATTGCTATTGACTGCACAGCTCTTTATTAGACCAATTAGGTGTTTTAAAAGACAAAATATCACAGTTTCTCAGAGTTAAATAAATGCAACATAAAAAAATGAAACAGCTGTTCGTCGTCACTGCTCAGAGTCATCTGACACAAGCAACCTGCCTGCCAGACAGAGTTCGGGAGCAGGATCCGACACACCAAGGCCCAGTGACAGCTCTGCCTCCAACTGACAGCCTGGCTCAACCCAGCACACCCGAACACTGCCGACACCTGGGTAACAGTGACATCTCCATCCACGAGAAGAGGACCGACATCATTGTATTGAATCTGTTTGCAACTACCAGAAGAGAAACTTGGTCCTACACCCACCAGGAGAACAAGAAACTCTTGCTACGCCCACCAGAAGAAAAGATGAGAAGAGGACAAGATAAAAGCACATCCAACAACAGAAAGCTCAATATGACACCACCAGAGACTAAGAACCATACACCAGTAAGACATGAACATCACGATGCAGATGAACCAGAAGAGAATGACATTAAAAAATCTTCATGAAAATGATAGAGGACCTCAAAGAGGACATGAGAAAATCCCTTAAAGAAATAGAAGAAAACACTAACCAAAAAATACAAGATATCAACAAATCTCTCAAGGAAACAGTTCAAGACCTAAAGACTGAAATATAGACAATAAAGAAAGCACAATCTGAGCGAATACTGTAAAGAGAAAAGCTGGGTAAACAATCAGGAACTACAGATGTAAGCATAACCAACAGAATACAAGAGATGGAAGAGAGAATCTCAGGAGTTGAAGACACACTAGCGGAAATAAATTCACAAACCAATGAAAATCTTAAGTCCTACAAATCCTATCACAAAATATCCAGGAAATATGGAACACTGAAAAAGACCAAACCTAAGAATAATAGGCATAGAAGAAGGTGAAGAAATCCAACTCAAAGGCACAGAAAGCATATTTAAAAAATCATAGAAGAAAACTTTCCAAACCTAAAGAAAGACATACCAATGAAAATACAAGAAACCTACAGAACACCAAATAGACTGAACCAAAAAAAGGTCACTTCACCACATAATAATCAAAACACCAAACATACACAACAAAGAGAAAATATTAAGAGCAGCAAAGGAAAAATGTCAAGTAACCTATAAAGGCAAACCTATTAGAATCACACCTGACTTTTCCTTGGAAACTCTGAAAGCCAGAAGGTCCTGGATAGATATTCTATCTACACTAAGAGAACATGGATGCCATCCCAGAATACTATACCCAGCAAAGCTTTCAATCATTATAGATGGAGAAAACAAGATATTCCATGACAAAACCAGATTCAAACAATACATATCCACCAATCAAGCTCTACAGAAAATACTGGAAGGAAAAGTGCAACCCAAGGAAGTTAACTACAACCAGAAAAACATAGGCAATAGATAATCCCAACAGCCAAAAAGAAAAAGGGACAGAATCCCACACATAAACTCACCACCATCACCAAATCAAAAACAAACAAGAATGAACAATAATCAATGGTCATTAATATCCATCAACATTAATGGTTTTAACTCCCCTATAAAAAGACACAGATTAGCAGAATGGATAAGAAGACAGAATCCTTCCTTCTGGTGCATACAAGAAACTCATCTCAACCTCAAAGACAGAAGGTGCCTAAGAATTAAAGGTTAGGGAAAGATTTTCCAAACGAATGGACCAAAGAAACAAGTGGTGGTAGCAATACTAATATCCAATAAATTGGACTTTAAACTAAAATCAGTCAAAAGAAATGAAGAGGGTCATTTCCTACTCATCACAGGAGAAATCCATCAGGATGAAGTCTTAATTATGAACATTTACGCCCCAAATACAAATCATCCACGTTTGTAAAAGAAACATTACTAAAACTCAATTCACACATAAAACCACACACACTTATAGTGGGAGACTTCAACACCCCCACTCTCACCACTGGGCAGGAACACCAGACAGAATCTTAACAAAGAAACAAAAGAACTAATAGAAGTTATGGCGCAATTGGACTTAACAGATATCTATAGAACATTACACCCAATACAAAACAATTTGTCTTCTTCTCAGCGCCACATGGAACCTTCTCTAAAAACAACCACATAGTTGGCAACATAGAAAACCTCAACAAGTACAAAAAATTGAAATAACCCCCTGTGTCTTATCAGGCCACCATGCTTTAAAATTGGAATTCAACAACAACACGAACTACAGAAAACCTACAAACTTGTGGAAATTGAATAACACCCAATTGCACAATTCATGAGTCCAGGAAGAAATAAAAAAGAAATTAAAGATTTACGAGAATTCAATGAGAATGCAGAAAGAACATATCCAAACCTATGGGATACATTGAAAGCAGTGTTAAGAGGAAAGTTCATAGCGCTAAATGCCCACATGAAGAAACGGGAGAATAATCACACTAGAGAATTAACAGCACGACTGAAAGCTTTAGAAAACAAAGAAGCCAATACACCCAGGAGGAGCAGACACCAGGAAATAAACAAATTGAGGGCTGAAATCAATAAAATGGAAACTAGGAGAACAATACAAACGAAAAAATGGTTCTTCGAGAAAATCAACAAGATAGACAAACCTTTATTCAAATTTACCAAACAACAAAGAGTGAAAATGCAAATTAATAAGATCTGGAATGAAAAAGGGGACATAACAACAGACACAGAGGAAATCCAGAGAATCATCAGGTCATACTTTGAAAACCTGTATTCCTCAAAATTTGAAAATCTAAAGGAAATGGACAATTTTCTGGACAGATTTTACTTACCAAAATCAAATCAAGAACAGATAAACAACTTAAATAGACCCATAACCTCTAATGAAATCGAAGCAGTCATTAGCAGTCTCAAAACCAAAAAAAGCCCAGGGCCAGATGGCTTCAGTGCAGAATTCTACCAGAAATTCAAAGTAAAGCTAATACCAATTCTCCTCAAAGTATTCCACACAATAGGAGCAGAAGGGTCATTTCCAAACTCTTTTTATGAGGCTTCAATAACCTTGACACCCAAGCCTCACAAATACACAACTAAGAAAGAGAACTACAGACCAATATCCCTCATGAACATTGATGCAAAAATTCTCAATAAAATATTGGCAAATCAAATCCAAGAACACTTCAGAGAAATCATCCATTCCGATCAAGTAGGCTTCATCCCAGGGATGCAAGGATGGTTCAACATATGAAAATCCATCAATGTAATCCACCATATAAACAGACTGAGGAAAAAATCACATGATCATCTCACTAGACACTGAAAAAGCCTTTGAGAAAATCCAACACCCCTTCATGATAAAGGTACTGGAGAAATAAGGGATAACAAGAAGATACCTCAACATAATAAAAGCAATATACAGCAAGCCGACAGCCAACATCAAATTAAGTGGAGAGAAACTCAATGCAATTCCTCTAAAATCAGGAACAAGACAAGCCTGCCCACTCTCTCCATACCTCTTTTATATTGTCCTTGAAGTTCTAGCTAGAGCAATAAGACAACTAAAGGAGATCAAGGGAATACAAATCGGAAAGGAAGAAGTCAAACTCTCACTATTTGCAGATGATATGATAGTCTACATAAGTGACCGAAAAACTCAACCAAGGAACTCCTACAGCTGACAAACACCTTCAGCAAAGTGGCAGGATACAAGATTAACTCAAAAAAAATCTGTAGCCCTACTATATATGGATGACACATTGGTGGAGAAAGAAATCAGAGAAGCATCACCATTTATAATTGCCACAAACAACATAAAATACCTTGGAGTAACACTAACCAAAAAAGTGAAAGACCTGAACCGTAAGAATTTTGAGTCTCTATAGAAAAAAATTAAAGAAGATACCAGAAAATGGAAAGATCTCCCATGCCCTTGGATAGGCAGGATCAACATAGTAAAAATGGCAATCATGCCAAAAGCAATCTACAGATTAAATGTAATCCCCATCAAAATCCCAAGAAAATTCTTCACTGACCTTGAAAGAACAATTCTCAACTTTATATGGAGAAACAAAAAAGCCAGGATAGCCAAAACATCCTGGTACAACAGAGGAACTTCTGGAGGCATCACCATCCCTAACTTTAGGCTCTATTACAGAGCTATAGTCCTGAAAACAGGTTGGTATTGGCACAAAAATAGATGGGTAGACCAATGGAATAGAGTTGAAAACCATGATATTAACCCACACACCTATGAACACCTGATTTTTGACAAACAATCCAAATACATACCCTTGAACAAAGAGAACATCTTCAACAAATGGTGCTGGCATAACAGGATGCAAACATGTAGAAGACTGCAGTTAGACCCAACCCTATCACCTTGCACAAAACTTAAGTCAAAATGGATCAAAGATCTCAACATAAACCCAGGCACACTGAACTTACTAGAAGATAAAGTGGGAAATACCCATGAATTAATCAGTACAGGAGACTGCTTCCTGAACATACCACCAGTAGCACAGACACTGAGATCAACAATTAATAAATGAGACCTCCTGAAACTGAGAAGCTCCTGTAAGGCAAAGGACATAGTCAGCAAGACAAAAGAACAGCCCACAGACTGGAAAAAGATATTCACCAACCCCACATCTGACAGAGGACTGATTTCCAAAATATACAAAGAACTCAAGAAGCTAGTCTCCAAAACACCAAACAATCCAATTAAAAAATGGGGTAGAGAACTAAATAGTCAATTCTCAATCGAGGAATCTAAAATGGCTGAAAGACACAGAAGAAAGTGTTCAACATCCTTAGCCATCAGGGAAATGTAAATCAAAACAACTCTGAGATACCATCTTACTCCTGTCAGAATGGCTAACATCAAAAACACCAATGACAGTTTATGCTGGAGAGGATGTGGAGAAAGAGGAACACTCCTCCACTGCTGATGGGAGTGCCAACTTGTACAGCCACTTTGGAAATCAGTATGGCGACTCCTCAAGAAAATGGGAATGAGTCTACCACAAGATCCAGCAATTCCACTCTTAGGCATATACCCAAAAGAAGCACATTCATATAACAAGGACATCTGTTCAACCATGTTCATAGCAGCATTATTTGTAATAGCCAGAAACTGGAAGCAGCCTAGATGCTCCTCAACTGAAGAATGGATAGAGAAAATGTGGTACATTTACACAATGGAGTACTACTCAGCAGAAAAAAACAACAACAAAAAAAAACAAAAACAAAAACAAACAAAAAAAAACAATAGAATCTTGAAATTTGCAGGAAAATGGATGGAACTCGAAGAAACCATTCTGAGTGAGGTAACTCAATCACAAAAAGACAAACATGATATGTACTCACTCATATTTGAATTTTAGACATAGAGTAACGGATTACCATCGTACAATTCACACTGCCAGAGATACTAGTAAACAAAGAAGACGCTAAAAGAGACAAACTTTGTCCCCTGGAGAAGGGGAAAGGGTCACCATCCCCTGAGCAAATTTAGAACATGGGAAGAGGGGGGAGGGAGCTACGAGAGTGAGAAGGGAAGAAAAGGAAGGATGCAGAGGTCATGAGGAAGCAGAAATTCTGAATCAGGTGTAGATTAGAAGAAAGAACATATGACAGGTAGGATTTTAGTTGTGGGGGGGTGGTAGAGGAGGAAGGGAGGGCGAGGGGAACTGGGATCATCATGTAATTCAATCTTGTTTGTAATTCAAATATATAAAAAATAATGAAACAAACTTCCACATTTGACCATCTTAATGTGCTTCTCATGCAGTAATTTCTCATCTGCTCCAACATTTTTAAACCAGAGAAAATGCTTAGCACACAAATAAAATAACATGGTTCTACCAGGAAAACGATATAAATTTATACTAAATATATTCTATTTATACTATAAAAATAAAATAAAAAAGAAACACATCTTTGCAACATTAAACAAATTATCTACAGCGGAAACAAATGTAACATATCTTAAATTTATATTCCACAACACATCACTCTTAAGTTCTGTTTGTTAAGTATGTTGTCATGCCAAAAATAAATTAACATGTTGGGATATAACCAAGTTTTTAAAGAGTAATCCAAACTGGTGGAAATGAAAGCCCAGTCTTGTGAGTATCAAGTGTAGATCTAGAAGCATTTAGCTAAGCAAAGAAACCACTCAGGCAATTTTTGGTTTTCACAAGTAGTTTTCAAGAGAAAAAAATTATTCTTGTTTTAATTAAACTCAAAAGGTGGGACTGTGGTTAATGAGTACCCATGTGAAAACCAGATTTGACTGAAGATGCGAAAGCACTTGATGTCAACCAGTATTCCCAAGGTGGACTATGCTAGTTCTAAAGAAAGAAAGCCTTAATACTAGGGAAATGATAGAAGAAATGATAGGGAGGAGTATAGACATTATTGTAAGATGCAGACACCAAAGGCCAAGGTACATTAGATCAGCTCCAAGGAGACTTACAAGCCCACTAACCATTATACAACCATTATACTACACCTTCAGTGGAGTTCCTTAGGTCGGTTTTCTATCTGGAGATACGTTTCTGAGGATCAAACTTTAGCATCCAATATAACAGGATAATGAAAGCTCACGTGATGAGGATTTACAAACTGAGGTTTAAATTAAGTGTTAGTGTTTACCCTGTTTCTCAGAATTATTTTGTACAATTAGTAATAATTGCATACATAGATTAAATATTTTGAAGGTGTAGGTGGGCCATATGTACACACATATTTTGTGTGGATATGTGTGTGTGCAGGCATGTACATGTGTGTTTGTGTGTGTACGCGTATGTGTATTGATTGTTTGGTTTCCAGCAAGTCTGCTGCTACAGCTAAACTGCCTGTGTTTGCATTTAAATACAATAAATACTCACTGTGCTTGAATATCATTAGGGAGATAGCAATTATTCAATAACTTAGCCATGAAATTCTGTCCAAGACATGCCTACTGTTTCACTTTTTGCAAAAATTAATTGGCAGAGTTTTGCAGAATATCTTCAAATATCAATAGAATGGTGCCTTTATAAAAATATATAACCATTATGTAAATAAACCACAAGACTGAAAAGATAAGGTGATAAAATCTGCACAAATTAATCAGAATTAAGTGGAACACACTACAGAGATATATTCTTATATTCTATCCCTTCAAGAAAACGTTAACCAGACACAAAGAATCCAAATGAGTTAAAAATTCTCACATAGAGTTTAATCACTCTAAACTTTCTCCTTCTTGGAAAATAGTTAAAATATTTTGTCCCTTTCCCTGATTTGTGCAAAATTCGATTTAAAAACACATTTTAAAAATTTAACTATCATATGATTTATTCATTACTGAAAGTATAGGGAAAAGTGTCTGGGGGATTTTACAACACACAGTATAATTTATATGTGTTCAGGTTACAGCATATTCAGTTGTATCTTCATATCAACACTTTCTAGTGAAATCAGGAGCCCCAAGTTACCCCAAGTAGGATCATACTGTGGTTTTAGGATATGTACTTGTATGTGTTCTCATATTCCTGTTACAAAGTTGGTGCAAGGAACTGTTTTTAATGATAAAAATCATAACTGGTCAGAAAATTTTATACTTAGATTGCTTAGAAATGGTATAGTTTCTATCTAAAATCTAGACAAGTGATTAAAATGGTATTTTGATGTGGATTC
The DNA here is from genome assembly GCF_003668045.3 of Cricetulus griseus. Taxonomy (NCBI): domain Eukaryota; kingdom Metazoa; phylum Chordata; class Mammalia; order Rodentia; family Cricetidae; genus Cricetulus; species Cricetulus griseus. The sequence continues at coordinate 260,914,538 of NC_048595.1, forward strand.
AACCTAAAAAATGAAATCATTAAAAACCTGAGAGAATTTAATGTATCAGATTTTATTATGGAAGAAATATTAAGTCTGAGTTTGGGAAGTCATGTCCAAAATTCTCAGGAATAGTAGATGGGAGAACAGAGGAGAGTTTACTGCAGTTCAAGAGCAGTGGTTATCTAATAAATTTGGAAATAGAGAAAGCCAAGATTTATTGCTGACAGAAGTGGAAACAATGGAGAAAATGAAGCTGCTTGAAGCAATTCCAAAGGCAGAATGAATTACCCTGATTGTTCTCTCCTATTCTCCAGTCTCCTCCTAACTCTGACCATTAGACAAACAAGCAGAAAGTTGTCTTATTCAGACATCTTTGAAGTACAACCTATAGGATTCTGTGTCCTATGACACAAAGACTACCAGAGGCAGGCAGGAGTGGCTCTGAGGGCAAGCACAACTAGAAACAGCAAAGACAAATATATATATATATATATATATATATATATATATATATTCAAGAAGCAAGAATATTAGCTCAGAGTTTAAGTACTCATCCATTCCAAAGGATCTTCTAAAAAACATAGTTCTAAGAACTTTAATGAATGAAAACCAGCTAGAGTTCATCAACAGATGAATAGTTAATGAAATTTGGTACATATTCACAATGGAATTTTATTCAACTGTAAAGAATAATGAAGTTATGAAATCTTCAGAAGAATGAGTGGATCTGGAAAATATTATACTGAGTGAAGGAACCCAGGTCAAAAACACAAATGCCACATATTCTTCCTTATATGAGTTATTAGAACAGTATGTTTAACATTGAGTTTTGTTAAAGGTCAGAAAGATAGAACAGGATCCAAAGAGGGAGAGAAGGAGATAGTAGAGTAAATCAGATATGGAAGTGTAAGGGGTAGAAATATTAAATACAGAAATGTCCAAACAGGGAGAGGGGTGAGAAAATAGGGAAAAAGATTAGAGAGGACACTATCAAAACTAAAGATACATGGAGAAGTCATATGGAAACCTACTGTATCATAAGCTTATTAAAAATAGAATCTAAAAAGATAAAAGTTTGAATAGAAGTAAGTTCCATGCATGGATTATGCTCCTCTTAGAAGCCATGGGCTATTAAACAAAAATCTCAGTGCCAAATATGTGGTATCTTCCTATGAGTCATTGCCCAATATGGCGCTAGACATATCTAAAACAATAAAGACATATGTCATTGCTCTTGATTGTCAACCAGAGGTTGATGGTTAGTCCAATTTGCCGAAAACACCAGGAAACTTGGGAATAGACTATAAAGGAATCAAGTTAGTGCCTGATGGTGCTATACAGACGGCAGGGGGAGAATAGCTATCAATAGTCTGACATAGTTATAAATTCTGTAAGCTACAATACTAAGGTCATTATTTTTAGCATCTTGCCAAACAACATGTTTCAGGGTCCCTGCAAAACATGGCCAACAGAGAAATGATCTATGTGAGGTAAGAAGGAAAACTTGGTTCAGCCTGACTGACTTAGGCTGGTTTAAACTTCCGGTTTCTAACATCAGGAAGTTTACTTTAGACATATTCATGAACTATAATTTTGGGAAAAGGTTTCCTGGTAACAGCCATCTCAATCCCACTTGCACAATAAAGCTTAAAGTGTGACTTTATTGAAACTCTTTTGCAAAGTATATGTGATCATGAAGGTGGGCTCAATAGCTTAAGAACCTAGGATCTGGTATTGCTGTAACCAAGATAGCATAGAGGTCAGCAGAATAGAAAGTACATGTGACATCTCCCTAATGATGTGTTCTATTTACTGAGAAACAAAGCAAAAGATAACAGTCTTGGATGAAGAATCTGGATAAACATTCTGGGAATTAGGGAAAGATATGGGGATAACCGACTATCTGATTGGATTTTAGTCTTGCTCCAGAGGAGAGAACTGTAAAAATGACCAAAAGTTCATGACTTTGGAAGTCATACACCCAATAGATAAATCTACTGTTATTATTCTGCTAAATTGTTATGCTGTCAAATTGTTTTTTAATACTCATTCTTACACTTGTAGATGAGTATCGACTCCAGGCTTCACCAGAAAGCCTTCCTCGCAAAGTAGGTGGTGATTAATGGATAAACTTGCCAGTAACAAATGATGGTGGGACTCTCAGACAGACAGGAGATAGCTACACCACCTCCTGTAGGGATCTTTGTGGAAGAAGGAACGAAATTAGTATAAGAGTGGGATGATATGGGTGGGATAATGGGGAAATTTCCCATAGTGATCTCTTCTAAACATGACACATTCATTGTGTCTGTGAACTTATTGCAGCTGTTGTTTTCTGCACAAGACTGAGGCCTTAATCATTTAATTACAATTGAGGAAATGGCCTATAAGACCCCATCCCTCACTGAGGTACCATTGATAATCAATGGTTGTTAGGAAGGATTTGCCATTTTCTTCAGTGCTGTAATCCATGGTGAGTTGCCCATGTTCCAGTAAATAATCCACAACTATACAGAGAAAAAGCACTGTAACTAAACTCAATGGATCACGTACAAAGAGAAGATACTAAAGTAGGAGGGGTACAAGTTGAGTGGAAGGTGTCAATGGGAGATGTAGGAGAATGAGCGTTAGATGAATGAAATTACTAAAATTCATATTATAAAAATTAATAAGATATTAAATGTCAAAGATATATTTTTTGATATATATATGTATATATATATATGATCTTTTTTAAAAATCAATAATTGAACTCTCTTTTTTATTAGTTCAAATTAGGAAGAAGCTTGTTTCGTATGTCAATCCCTTCTCGCTCTCCCTCCCCTCCCCTTCTCACCCCCTCCCCGACCTTCCTCCCACCCCATCAACCCCCCAATTCCCAGGCAGGGTAGGGCCCTCAATGGGGGCTCCCAAAAGTCCACCACATCATCCTGGGCCAGGCCTAGGCCCTCCCCAATGTGTCCAGGCTGGGACAGCATCCCTCCACATGGGATGGGCTCTCAAAGTCCACTCTTACACTAGGGAAAAGTACTAATCCACTACCAGGGGCCCTCTAGAGTGCAGAGGCTCCTAATTGACATCCATGTTAAGGGGTCTGGATCAGTCCTGTACTGGCCTCCCAGACAGCAGTCTCGGGTCAATGTGCTCCCCCTTGTACAGGGCATCTATTTAACCAGCCTGGTACTGACCCCTTTGATCTTCATTCCTCACTCTCTGAAACTAAGTTCCAGAGTTCAGTGTATATCTGTGGGTGTCTGCCTCTGCTTACATCAGCCACTAGATGAGGGCTCTAGGATGGCATAAAAAGTAGCCATCAGTCTCATCATAGGGGAAGGGCATTTAGGTTATCCTCTCCATCATTGCCTAGATCGTCAGTTCATGTCATCCTTGTAGATCTCTGGAAATTTCCCTAGTGCCCAATCTATACTTGGACCCATAATGGCTCCCTTTAATATGGTATCTCTCATCCTGCACTCCTCTATTCTTCCCCCAACTCAATATTCTGCTCCTCCATTTCCTCCTCTCCTCTCCTCTTCTCCTGCTCTCATTCTGGCAGCTCCCTCTCCCCTACCCTCATGCTCCCAATTAGCTCAGGAGTTCCTGACCCATCCCAGTCCTGGAGTCCATGCATTTTTCCCTTAGAGTCCTTCTTGTTTCCTAGTTTCTTTGGTGAAGAGGACTGTAGGCTGGTAAGCCTTTGCTCTATGTCTAAAATTCATATATGAGTGAATACATAACATGTTTGCCCTTTTGAGTCTGGGTTACCTCACTCAGGATGGTTTCTTCAAGTTCCATCCATTTGCCTGATAATTTCAAGATTGCATTGCTTTTTTCTGCTGAGTAGTACTCCATTGTATAAATTTACCACATTTTCTTTATCCATTCTTTAGTTGAGAGGCATCTAGATTGCTTCCATGTTCTGACTATTAAAAAGATGCTGCTGTAACATATGTACATGTTGTATGGACTGAATTATTTGGGTATGTACATGTTGTATGGACTGAATTATTTGGGTATATGCCCAAGAGAAGAATTGCTCAATCTTGAGGTAGACTGATTCCCATTTTTCTGAGCAATCACCATACTGATTTCCAAAGAGGTCTTACAAGTTCACACTCCCCCCAGCAATGGAGGAGTGTTCCTTTTTCTCCACATACTGTCCAGCATAGATTGTCATTGGTGTTTTTGATTTTAGCCATTCTGACAGGTGTGAGGTGGTATCTCAGAGTTGTTTTGAGTTGCATTTATCTGATGGTCAAGGATTTTGAGCAATTTTTTTAAGTGTCTTTCAGCAATTTCAGATTCCTCTGTTGAGAATTCTCTATTTAGTTCTCCACCCCACTTTTTAATTTCATTGGCATTTTGGTGGCTAGCTTCTTGAGTTCATTGAATGTTTTGGAAATCAGCCCTCTGTCAGAAGTGGGCTTGGTGAAGATCTTTTCCAATTCTGTGGGCTGTTGTTATGTGTGGCTGACTGTGCCCTTTGCCTTACAGAAGCTTCTCAGTTTCAGGAGGTCCCATTTATTAATTGCAGATCTCAATGTCTGTGTTACTGGTGTACTGTTCAGGAAGCAGTCTCCTGTGCCAATTTGTTCGAGGGTAATTCCCACTTTCTCTTCTAGAGGATTCAGTGTGGCTGGATTTATGTTGAGATCTTTGATCCATTTGCACTTAAGTTTTGTGCATGGTGACAGATATGGATCCATCTGCAATCTTCTGCATGTCTGAATCCAGTTGTGCCAGCACCATTTGTTGAAGATGCTATCTTTCTTCCATTGTATGGATTTAACATCTTTGTGAAAAATAAAGTGTTCATAGGTGTGTGGGTTAATATCAGGGTTTTCAGTTTGATTCCAATCGTCTACCTGTCTATTTTTGTGCCAATACCAAGCTGTTTTCAGAACTATGGCTCTATAATAGAGCTTGAAGTCAGGGATGGTGATACCTCCAGAAGGTCTGTGAAGAACTGTGTTGTGATTTTAATGGGGATTTAGTTGAATCTGTACATTACTTTTGGCAAGATTAACATTTTACTAAGTTGATTCTACCTATCCAAGAGCATGGGAGATCTTTCCATTTTTTTTTTGGTATCTTCTTTAATTTCTTTCTTTAAAGACTCAAAGTTCTTGCTGTGCAGGTCATTCACTTTTTTTTGGTTAGTGTTAACCCAAGATATTTTATGTTGTTTGTGGATATTGTGAAGGGTGATGTTTCTCTGATTTCTTTCTCATTCTGTTTATCATCTGTATATAGCAGGGCTACTGTTTTTTTTTAGTTAATTTTGTATCCTGCTACTTTGCTGAAGGTTTTTGTCAGCTGTAGGAGTTCCCTGGTAGAGTTTTTCAATCACTTATATAGACTACCATATCATCTGCAAATAGTAAAAGTTTGACTTCTTCCTTTCCGATTTGTATCCATTTGATCTCCTTTTGTTGTCTTGTTGCTCTAGCTAGCATTTCAAGTACAATATTGAAGAGGTATTGAGCAAGTGGACAGCTTTGTCTTGTTCCTGATTTTAGAGGCATTGCTTTGAGTTTCTCTCCATTTAGTTTGATGTTGGCTGTTGGTTTGGTGTATATTGCTTTTATCATGTTTAGATATGTTCCTGTTATTTGTGTTCTCTCCAAGATCTTTATCATGAAGGGATTTTGGAATTTGTCAAAGGCTTTTTCAGCATCTAGTGAGATGATCATGTGGTTTTTCTTTTTCAGTTTGTTTATATGGTGGATTACATTGATGGATTTTCGTATGTTGAAGCATCCTTGCATCCCTGGGATGAAGCCTACTTGATTATAGGAGATGATTTTTCTGATGTGTTCTTGGATTCAATTTGCCAGTATTTTGTTGAGTATTTTTGCATCATTGTTCATGAGGGATATTGCTCTGTAGTTCTCTTTTTTAGTTGTATCTTTGTGTGTCTTGCATATCAAAGTGGTTGTAGCTTTGTAAAAAGAGTTTGCAATGTCCCTTCTACTTCTATTCACTCTTGTTTGAATTTCTGGTAGAATTCTGCAATGAAGCCATCTGTCTCTGGGCTTTTTTGTGATTGGGAGGTTTTTGTTGACTGTTTGATTTCACCAGGGGTTATAGGTCTATTTAAACTGCTTATCTGTTCTTGGTTTAATTTTGTTAAATGATATCTATCCAGAAAATTGTCTATTTGCTTTAGATTTTCGAATTTTGTGGAGTACAGGTTTTCAAAGTATGACCTGATGATTCTCTGGATTTCCTCAGTGTCTGTTGTTATATCCCCCTTTTCATTTCTGATTGTGTTAATTAGCATGCTCTCTCTCTCTCATTTGGTTAATTTGGATAGAGGTTTGTCTATCTTGTTGATCTTCTCAAAGAACCAACTCTTTGTTTCATTGATTCTTTGTAATGTTTTCTTAGTTTCTACTTTATTGATTTCAGCCCTCAGTTTGATTATTTCCTGGCGTCTATTCCTCCTTGGTGAGTTTGCTTCTTTTTCCTCTAAAGCTTTCAGTTGCTCTGTAAATTCTCTAGTGTGACTTTTCTCCAGTTTCTCATGTGGGCACTTAGTGCTATGAACTTTCTTCTTAGCACTGCTTTCAGAGTGTCCCATAAGTTTGGGTATGTTGTGTCTAAATTTTCATTAACTTCTAGGAAGTCTTTAATTTCTTTTTTTATTTCTTCCTCAGCCCAGGAATGGTGCAAATGGGTGTTCTTCAATTTCCACGAGTTTGTAGGTTTTCTGCAATTTGTATTGCTGTTGAATTCTAGCTTTTAAGCATGGTGATCGGACAAGATACAGGAGGTTATTTCAATTCTTTTGTATCTGTGGAGGTTTGCTTTGTTGCAAACCATGTGGTCAATTTTAGAAAAGGTGCCTTGTGCCGCTGAGAAGAAGGTATATTCTTTTGTGTTTGGATGGAATGTTCTATAGATATCTGTTAAACCCAGTTGGGTCATAACTTCCGTTAGATACTTTGTGTCCTTGTTAAGTTTCTGTCTGGTGGTCCTGTTTAGTGGTGTAAGGGGGGTGTTAAAGTCTCCTACTATAAGTGTGTGTGGTTTTATGTGTGGTTTGAGCTTTAGCAATGTTTCTTTTACAAATGTGGGTGCCTTCATATTTGGGGCATAGATGTTCAGGATTGAGATTTCATCTTGATGGACTTTTCCTGTGATGAGTATGAAATTCCCTTCTTCATCTCTTTTGATTGATTTTAGTTTGAAGTCTAAATTTTTAGATATTAGGATTTCTATACCAACTTGTTTATTGGGCCCATTTGATTGGAAAATCTTTTCCCAACCCTTTACTCTGAGGTAACACCTGTCTTTGAAGTTGAGGTATGTTTCTTGTATACAGCAGAAGGATGGATTCTGTCTTCATATCCATTCAGTTATTCTGTATCTTTTTATGGGCAGGTTAAGACCATTGACATTTAGGGATATTAATGTCCATTTATTGTTGGTTCTTGATTGTTTTGGATTTATTGTTGGTGGTGTCATTGTGTGTGTATTGTGCCCTGTTGTTTCTTTTCTTGTTTGGTAAAATTGGATTATCTATTGGCTACCTTTTTGTGAGTGTAGTTATCTTCGCTGGGTTGGAGTTTTCCTTCCTGAACTTTCTGTAGGGCTGGATTTGTGGATATGTATTGTTTAAATCTAGTATTGTCATGGAAGATCTTTTTTTCTCCATCTATAGTGATTGAAAGTTTTGTTGGGTAAGTAGTCTGGGTTGACATCCATGCTCTCTTAGTGTTTGTAGGATATCTATCCAGGACCTTCTGGTTTTCAAAGTTTCCATTGAGAAGTCGGGCATGATTCTGATACGTCTGCCTTTATATGTTAGTTGGCCTTTTTCCTTTGCTGTTCTTAATATTTTCTCTTTATTCTATAGTTTTGATGTTTTGATTATTATGTGTAAAGGGGACTTCTTTTTGTGGTCCAGTCTGTTTGGTGTTCTGTAAGCTTCTTGTACTTTCATAGGCATATCCTTCCGTAGGTTGGGGAAGTTTTCTTCTATGATATTGTTGAATATGTTTTCTCTACCTTTGAGCTGTATTTCTTCCCCTTCCTCTATACCTATTATTCTTAGATTCAGCCTTTTCAGGGTGTCCCATGTTTCCTGGATGTTTTGTGTTAAGGATTTGTTGGACTTGAGATTTTCTTTGTTCGATAACTATATATCCTCTAGCGAGTCTTCAACAACTGAGATTCTCTCTTCCATCTCTTGAAGTCTATTGGTTATACTTACATCTTTAGTTCTTGATTATTTATCCAGCCTTTCTATTTACAGCATCGCCTCATTCTGTGTTTTCTTTGTTGTTTCTATTTCAGCTTTCATGCCTTGAACTGTTTGGAGTGTTTTGTTCACTTGTTTGCTTGCTTTTTCTTGGCTTTCTTTAGATTCTTTAAGAGATTTGTTTACTTCTTGAATTTTTTGGTTTGTATTTTCTTCCATTTCATGTAATTTTTTGCTTGTTTTTTCTTCTATTTCTTTAAGGGATTTCTTGTTTCATCTTTAAAGGTCTCTATCATCTTCCTTAGATAATTTTTGAGATCTATCTGTTCTTCATCCTCTGTATTGGGCTTTTCAGATCTTGCTGGTGTGGAATCCCTAGATTCTGGTTGTGTCATATTGTTTTTTCTGTTGTTGAGTGTATTCTTACTCTGTCTTCTTTCTATCCCTTCTTCCTTGAGTGCAGGTCGGGTCTCTCCCTCTCTCCGTTGGCAGGCGGAGGGCTCAGCTTATGGCAGCAGGCAGATGGTAGAGGGTGGTGGGTGGAAAAATGTGGGGTGTGTCTGGGTCTCAGGGTGCACCTTCCTGGTCTGGGCAGGTCCACTCTTGCCCCGGTGGTTTCAGGCAGACGGGAGCAGGTGTTGATGGGTGAGCATGGGGGGGCAGCGTAGCACCCAGACTCACCTGAGGCTTGGGTGCCCGCTGCAAGACAGAGGGCAGAGTGCGGACAGGGTAATTGAACTCTTAAATATGTAACACTTTAGTTTTATCACAGTGAAAAATATCTGAACATAAAAATATCAGAGGAAACAAAACCAAAAGATGAGAACATGCTCATCTTTTTCTGTGTTCTTGGAATAATGTACTTGTCTCAACTCATGCTGAATTAGGTGCTAAGAATCTTCTATTTCCAGAGTCCTTCCACAGTGATTGTCTTTGTTTCAGTCAGTTGGTAGCATATCTGTTCATGGTATCATAAAACATATGCTCTTTGCCTTAAAAAACTCTTGGAGAAATAAATATAAATTAATCCAAAACTTATGGATATTATCTTCCATATTGAAAGCATATTATGTATTCTTCATATCCAACAACAATGAAGAATGTGTTTAAATCTGAAATCACTGTGAGCTCTAGAAAGAAATTATTAAAAGAAATAAACTTTTAGGTGGTCATCAAGTATTGTTACTTAATTTCAGTATTTGTGAATGAAATGATATCATATTTTGCCTTTATAGTGACAAATATCTAGATATTTGGGAATATTCTGAACTTCCTTTGCATATATTTTATACTTAACTGGCATATTAATTATAGCTTAACTGAAAATATGTAGCTAAAAACAGATGCAACTCTTCTTGTATTCTTTGGAATTTTCTAAGTTTCGTACAAGATAATTTTAAAACTAGACAAGTGGAAACAAATAAGATTGAATAACCTGAAAGAAGAGCAATACATCACCCATCCCCTACCACTCAAGACTATCTTGCCTTTTAGTTTGTGGCAGCCTGCTATGGGATCTCCTTTACTAGCCATCATTTCATGAGTGCATAGTAGCTTTTGAATACTCACTGATACTCCATTGAGTTTTGAGAATTTCATTGGTGATACAGCACATATCTCATATGTTAACTGTTTTATGTGATTTCTTCCTTAATTTCCCCAATAAAGTTTTAAGTATTCATTGTTGTTTGAATTACTAATGATTACTTTGGGTTTCATGCTACAAATACTGCTATTACTCCTAATTTACGGGAAGCACATACATGTTCTTAAAGTTGCTCCCATTTAAAAGATAAGGAAATTGAATTTCATCCCATTTAAGAAAATTACTGATAATCACAAGATCTAGAAAATATAGCTTATAGATTTCAAGAATTAAAAAAATAATAATATCCCTTGCAGTCAACAAACAATCTAAAGTCTTTATATGGAACAATTTCTACTTAAGAAAAGATTTAGTAAATTCATTCTCACTATGGTTCAACTACCTGGCAAGCATCAGTAAATATACCACAGGTATATACTGTATTGTTGCATAGCTAGTGCCTTTATTCATTTATCCTGCTTAAAGACTTAGCTTTGGCCACGTACAATAAATAGATGAAGGACATTCACAGGGAACCATAATCCAGGTAGAGTTTGTTGGCACAGAGAGTGGCTGTGACCCAAAGTAAGTAGATCTCTTTGCCTCTCTAAGATGGCTGCATGAATAATAGAAGACAATTAACCTCTCTGTTGTTCCTCCATAATTTCTGTACATAAGAAAAACCATATGAAATGGATGCAAAGCACATACACAGGGGAAAAGGTGAGTCAGGAAGAATATCCAGTTCCAGATATATGTAACATAATATTCCAGTACTTAAGTAACATATTTTTCTTTTCTTTATATTCTTTTGCTTTGTAAATTTATTTGAAAATCTCATGATACAGAAACATTCTTTTTGTTGTTTTTGTTTGCTTGCTTGTTTTTGAAAACTTTTGTACCTATTATAGAAGGAATCATGGTTTTCTGCTTTAAATTTCTTCAAGGTCATTCTCCACATAAGAGATATTGATATTAATGAGATCATAGAGAAGATGCACCTGTCTTCTGCAAGACTCCTCTTGCCATATGTGATTGCTGACTTTTGAGACATGTTGTTCAGGGATCTGTGACTACACTAAAGTTATTTCTGTGGATCAGTAGCCTTGTACTGGGAACTTTGCAGTGCTTTATTTAGCTGATTCACTATACTGGGCTGAATGTTCTTAGGTAGAACAGGAATGTAGTATTTTTAAACATCATGTCTACATTATTGCTTCTAAAACCTGAAGCCAGTTAAAACTGTATTTATCGGATTAGATATTTCTTCATTACTCTGTCTTCTTTCAAAGCATACCTAATTATTCCCCAGAGAATCAAGATTTGATAATTCCCCCTCCCCATGTCTATGCATGCTTTTCTGTTAAGTTGATCTGTTTGAATGTGTCTCCTGAGCAAATTGGGGACATGGGTGGGGGAAGGGAGAGAGAGTTAGGAGAATGAGAAGGGAAGAAGAGGAGGGGTGGGGAGGACATGAGGGAACAGGAAGGTGGAGTTGGGGGAGAATAAAGGAGAGCAAGATAAGAGATACCATTATAGATGGAGCCATTATGGGTTTAAAGAGAAACCAGGCACTAGAGAAATGTCTGGAGATCTACAAGGATGACACCAACTACAAATCTAAGCAACTGAGGAGAGGCTACATTAAATGTCCTCCCCTGATAATGAGATTGATGACTAACTTATATGCCATCCTATAGCCTTCATCTAGTAGCTGATAGAAGAAGAAGCAGATACCCACAGCTAAACACTGAACTGAACTTGAACCCAGTTGCAGAGAAGGAGGAGTAATAAGCAAAGGGGTCAAGACCAGGCTGGCAAAACCCACAGAAACAGCTGACCTGAACAAGGGGGAGTTCTTGTACCCCAGAATGATAGCTGGGAAACCAGCATGGGACTGATCCAGACTCCATGAACATGGGTGTCAGTGAGGAGGCCTCAGAAATCTCTGGGGCCTCTTGTAGTAGATCAGTACTTATCCCTAGCACAAGTATGGATTTGGGGAGCCCATTTCACATAGATGGATACTCCCTGAGCCTAGACACACAGGAGAGGGTCTGGGCCCTATCCCAAAGGATATGACAGACTCTGAAGACCCTCTGTGGAAAGCCTCACCCTCTCTGGGGAGTAGAAATGGTATGGAATAGGTAGGGTGTTAGTTGGGTTGTCAGGGGAGGAGGGGAGGGAGAGGGAACTGGAATTGACATGTAAATTAATCTTGCTTCTAATTTAAATAAAAACAAACAAAAAGAATCTTTCATTGCATACTTATTTTATTATTACTAAGCCTGCAGGTGATAATATAACCAATGTGCTATGGATGTTGCAATCTCAAGGTCAATTCACTTATTATTTACTTGACAACCACTATGCAAGTTATTTTCAAAACTAATTTAGTATTGGAAGTATAAATCTTAAAGTAGAAGGAGCAGAGTTGATTCTTTTAATTGAAAATAGTGTCTGATGCTTTAAGAAGGTAGAGTGGAAGTGAATACTCAGGGTCATCACAAAAATGAGCACAGAAAAAGGAAGAGAGAAATGTATGTCAGACTGTTGTTGAAGATGTTACTGAAATAGAAATTTTGTAGAAACCCACAGCTTTTTAAATGCACAAAACAACTGATCATGAATTATCCAGCCTCAATCAATTCATCTACAGCACACCCCCACACTAAGGCTTGGGGAGCATTGTGGATGAGGAGGTGGAAAGACTAGTGGCCAGAGAACCAGGATGCCTGCTGTAGGACAGTGTCTTTTAGACAAGATAGGGAAGTTGCACCTATGTAATCACAACAACATGGATGCTTAAACCAGACTTGTGTAATTACAACACTAGTCGACATATCTCTGTGGATGCAGAAAATTTCACAAGGTCGTGCCCTAAGATCAAGAGCTATTGAAAATCAATGGTTACTTAAAAAGCAAGATCAGTTTTCAGGGACAAGCCCCCTGAGAGATTATCGAATTTCCAAGTGCTCAGCCCTAAACATACCATACACACACACACACACACACACACACACACAGAGAGAGAGAGAGAGAGAGAGAGAGAGAAGCAATTATAAACAATTCAAAAGTTTGTATTTATATATATATGTATATGTGTATGTGTGAATAACAATAATAAAGAAGAAATCGAGAATATAAAATAGAACAGGGGGCTGTGGGATGATTTGGAGGGATAAAGATGGATGGAAATGATGTACATATAGTATTTGTATATCAAATTTTCAAAAATGTGGTTTATAAAATGCTAATGAAGTTTTATATAAAAAGGCAAAGATTCTGTTAAGATGTCTGTTTGACTGAATTGTGTTCCTCAAAGGTACACACTGTGGAGTGCCTACCCTCTGCAGATATTGTGAGACAGTGAAACCATCAAGGCTACGCTGAAATAATTGTGTGATGAGATCACAGTGCTGGTTTTATGGAGTGAATTTTCCAAGAGTGTGATTTGTTACAAGAAAAACAGATCAGGTCATTACATATGTCTCTTCTCTTGTCTCACATGTTTATCTTTTGTATGTGTGCTCCAAGTGAAGACAGCTGCCATTACACGCTTATCATAGATCTGCCCAATCTTGGACTTCTAGTTTCCAAAACTGTGAGTATATTTTTTTATTATGTACATAGACTCAGATTTTGTTCTGGTCCCAGAAATAGGGTAACACAGATTCTAAACTGGACAGTGTGCAAACTCAAGTATAATAATTGATTGACCAAAATAGAACCACATACACAAAGGTTGACTTAACAAGTTGGATATATAAACAGATTGCTAGATGAAGCAATTAATCTTCTAGAATAAATTCAGACATGTGTCCATTTACGTGATATCTGTCATTTTTAAAATGAAACAGAGTTTTTTGTAGCCAAAGTTTAAAAGAAAACTAACAATACTCTATTTTCTTGCCTACATGCTAGTTTACATTTTCTGAGACATGAACAAACAAACATATATTTAATCCTTACAGAGCAGTCATGACAGAACAACGACTCTTTTCCACCTAGGTCTAGTTTAGGGAACCCATGAGTTTATTGGGATTATTTGCAAGAATATGGATGACTCAAAGGCAGATGCATCACTGAAAATCATACACAGCATAGGACATACATTATAATAGCTGTGTTAGTAAAGCTTACTGGCAGCTCAGTGGTCAGAGTCTCCTCTCTTCAACAAGTGTTTACTGTTTCCATAGCCTTGAAGGCAAGGCTTCAGGACTACTGCTATTTTCGGGAACTTTCTGATACTTACGAGTTTTGTTCACCTACTGAGTCTTATTTTCCTTCCTCCACCCTCCAAGAGAGAATGTTTCAATTCTGAGAGACCATTATACAGTACCACCAAATATTCCTGTCAATGTCTAAAATATTCAATATAAACTTAAAATTCAAGAATATTTCTACCCTTCCTTTTAGTATATACTTAGACAATTGTTATAAATACTTTAGCATTCACTGTGATGTTTTTATTCTAAGATTAATTTCAAATCACCTTCTGGTTACTTCTTAACAAGGACATCCAATAGTTACACAAAACACAGTGTGACTTCTTTTAACTTTAATATATACTTTCCCTAATTTACATAACCATAATACAGATATTGATGGAATCTAATTTTGCAATGAACTGCTCCATTTATTTATGTCATTATTATTGGCATTAGGTATAAATGTCTTAAAAGAAAAATGCTTCTATTGCTTAGAAGTTTAAAGTCCAGGATAGGGGTCAAATGTGATTTAATGACAGAAGCATGTACAATTTACTGAGCTCACAAAAGAAACACATAAACAACAAAAATAACAAGAAAAGAAGTGGAAGAGAGGGTAGTCAGATTGTGCTAGGTCTTGATCAGTGCATTTGGGAGCTACTATGTAGGGATTATGCTGATCATAAAATAGTGAATTGTCTGCTTCTCTTTAAGTGTAACATAAGCATATTTTCCCTCACTGCTATTGGGCATGATTATTTGCCAAGCTTTAGTCCATGGAAGTGAGACGTTATGATACAAACAGAGTCCCCAAATGTATTAGTGTGGTTACTGACACTTAGTTATCTGAAAATGGGGAGCATATACTTTGAAGAGCTGCTGGACCAAGGGGAACATGGGCTGCAAATGCAATTCCAACCCACTACCTAGAGCCAGCTCTACAGGTTCCGGCTGATCTCAGGCTGGGTCAGAGCTGTCCAATACAATGCCTACATGGAACCAAATGTGGGCAGTTTTAAATGGTATGCTGTATTTGAAGTAGTCCCTTATGCCTTATTATTCCACAAACCAAACAGTACACAGGAAATACTTATTTGGTTGGTAGAATAATACTACATAAAATAACATTCAATTGTTTTTCTATGATTAGACATTGGGTTATTGTAAGAGAAATGTAGAAGCTGGAATACAGTTTGAATATTGAAACCCAAGAGTTTAACCAGGTCTCCTAGATGATAGGATATCCTAAAAGTATTGTTTGCTCATAGAATGGTGTCATAATCATTACCTACAGAGCTAACCATTCAACTTCTTCTGCATGGAGATCTGCCAGAAAAAACATTTATGTAAAAACATTGGGTACCAACTATGTGCCAGATACTTGAGGTACATCATCAAGGGCAAGGAGATCTCTGTTCTTGCTCTTCATGGAGGAAAAGACAATGGATAATCAATGAAATAAGGGATGCATGTGTCTACTAAAATTATACAAGTAGTAAGAAAATCAGAGCATGATAAGAGCAGATCTTGCAAATTTTAAAAGTTTAAGCAGATTGGATGTCACTGAGAAGGCAACACCAACTTTCAGTAATCAAGAATGTTTCAAGATAAGTAGCCATTGTGTGTTTACCAGTTTACCAGTGTGTTTACAAAAGCTCTATGTAAATAATTTCTGTTATCAAAGGTGCAAATTAGTCTTCAGAAAATAGATATGATTCAAACACATATACCCAAACACACACACACACACACACACACACACACACACACACACACACACACACACAAGGCTATGAATATTATGACATATGTTTGCAATAGCAGGAAAGCTGTCTTTGTCAATGTGTATGTATGTGGTTCTATTCTGTGATTAAAAACAGTTCATGAATAAGCAGTGGCTTCTTTTTTAGGGCTACCTGGAGTCTTGTGTTGAAACATATTTTTAACCATAATCTAAGTTTTTACTTGTAAGAAATTGTGGTTTTTGTTCACCATCGAATATAGCAGATGGTTGGAAATCAATCTATACTTGGGGTTCTGGGAAATATTTTGATACCAAAGAATTCAAATGCTGTGCCATCTCTTTCTCCAGATACAGGGAAAGTCTTTAGTGGTTATATTTTTCATAAGAAAAACAGCATGAAATTATTCAAACATTGGTGGAAGTGTCCAAAGTCCTTTCTCTTCTTTGCAATGAATACACTGAAATCCCAAGCATCTGACAGTTTTGTTTTAAGGGGAGTAATACTGGAAGAAGATGTAAAATACAGAATCTGTAGAATAAAATGAACAATCATATTTTCTAGTTTGTGGTCTGACATAGCAGCAGAAAGAGCAGCAGCACAGAAACTACTATAAGATTTAAAGCCTTGATACCTGCACCTCCAGTGTCTATCATTTACTGCATAACTTAGTCTATCTTACTACTCTTGTTTTGTGTTCTCCAATTCCCTAGTATATGAATGCAATAACTCAAGAAGACAGCAAGCTCTCTTCAAAATTTATATGTTGTGGTACAACTGATATCCATGCTTCACAAAGCCACATGAGTTATCTTTTTTGTTTTGTTTGTTTGTTTGTTTTTGGCATTAGAGACAGGGTTTCTTTGTGTTAAAAGCAAGCTGTGCTGAAACTCATTCTATTGACCAATCTGGCTTCAAACTCACAGAGATCTGTTTGTCACTGCCTCATGCATGCTGGTATTAAAAGCATGTACCACCACAGCCCAGCATGAGTGATCTTAAAAATGGGCCATTTGGACTGCCAAACTTCTATTTAAAACTCTGGATATTTGTTTCTTGTGTCCTTGCTGAAACATGCTGAAAGAAATTTAAGGTGGTAAGTACATTTGGGGATTATAGTTTGAAGGGACAATGTATAGTTTGAGATTATAGTTTGAAGTCATAGTTGCAGGAGTTTGAGGCAATTGGCCATAGAGCATCTTCAGTCAAGAGGCAAAGAAAGAGAACATTCATGCTTTTATATTCAGTTCATGATGTCAGCCAATAACATAATGCCACACATAGTAAAGGTGGATCTTTCCTTCTTAGTCAGCCTACTCTATGTCATTCTCTAAAGGTTAGTTTCCTAACTGGTCCTAGCTGCTATCAGTGTGATAATATTAACCATGGAATTATCTTCCTATTGTTATTTTGCCATTCTCCTTTCTATCCCAGAAAGAGAGAACAATTAAGTTTCCTCACACATTAGTATATTATATACTCTATTTCCTTTGTTTTAATGAGTCATTCTTGTTGTAATGCCAATAGAGCAATGTCTACATTTCTAACATGAATTAAAAGACCACTTCTTTTAAAAGTACTCTTCTAACATCAGTCCTCATAGCTCTATGTTTTATTAATTCATAAAATTTTATATTATTATAAATTAGAGTATTTAATTACTTAATTTCTTCATCAAGTGACTACACAATTCCCTTCACTTTAACCTCACCATAAACAATGTAGATAAGCCCCCAAAACAAGAATCCTATCAGCATTCAGCAGGTATGTAGTGTCAACTGTATGTGCTACTTATGGTTTTGTTTGTTTTTTTTGCTTTGTTTTGAATGGGTTCATGAATTAATAAAGTAAGGGCTAAGTCGAAAAATACTTTCTTCATATGCCATACTTATAATTTATGAGAAAAGAGCTTAAAAGAGACAAGCACACCTAAGCATAGATGCATCATTATTAAAATAAAAGTGCTGCAAATCTTTCCAAGAATGGGAAAAATATGATATAGATACCAACTTTTAAGTAGTTTTTGCAAGGGAGGATGAGCACAGGAGGAAGGAAAGAGGAACAGGGGAAGAAAGTAGAAGAAAAGAAGAAAGGAAAGAAGAGAAAGAAAAAAGAAGGGCTAAGATATAAATCAATAATAAAACAAGTATGTGTCTATCATGCATAAAGCCTAAAGAGGAAAAGATGAAGGTTATAATCCAGCATTTGGGGCTGATAATGAATTTGTTAGAATATTCCATAGCATGCAGAAAGCTCTGAGTTTGATACAAGAACCTCATAAAAGCAGACATGGTGGTACATGCCTAGAATATCAGTGTATTAGCCTAGAATATCAGTGTATTAGAGATAGTGACTTGAAGATGTTAGATGATAATTGAAGATGCTAGGTAATAACTAACAGAAGCACATGTTATCCTTGGCTATGAGGTAAGTTGGAAGATAGCCTGAGCTATGTGAAACCTTCTATATATAGATAGATTCCCTTCTCAGTAACACTGTAGAATAGACACTGAATGAAAAAACAAAATACTTTAAACTAATATAATAAAATATAGAGTAGTAGAAAATTTAGATGTAGCTATTTTTAATATTCTAGCTAGATTCTTTCTACTTTCCAACCTCGAATTCCTCTATGTTTGAAAACTGTTTCGATAAGAACTGATAAGAACTGATATCCCTAAAGTATCATGTTGATGGCTTGGTCCACAACTGGAGCATTCCTGAGAAGTTAATGGATTATAAGGGCTAAAATATAATCAATTAGTCAATTAATCCTTTGATAGATTCATGGTATTATGGTTTTATTAGGAGGTACGAGAACTAAGGTGGTGGTAGAACCAAGGTGGTGGAGCTCAGGTGGTGGAATTGTGTCACTAGAAGAATGTGTATGAAGAGTGGATGTTGCCTTTGGTTCATGCCTTTCATTTTCTCTGCTGTCTGGCTCCCCAAGGTGACCTACTCCTCTAGGGATTTTCCTCCTTTCATAATATTTGAGCATCACTTCAGGTCATTCCTCCCAAAAATTGTTTACTTCAGGTATTCTGTCACATAGCAGAAAATCTAACTAAGACTACAGAATCCAAATGATGGAATTAAGGCACTCTAAAGAGTACATTTTCTCTGGGCATGGGCTAGTCTCATTAACATATGGAGATGGGGAGGATTAGAAGATTTACATGGAGAATGCCCCTCTCTCTCATTCTTGAAGTTCATTGAGGGCAGGGTAAATAACAAAAGCTTCCCAGGAGTGCTAGTGGATGTTAAGGAACTCTATCATTCACTAAAGGATTTGTAGTTTCAAGATGTGTATGCTTTCTTTTATCATGGTGGGCTAAGAAAGAAGAAGTAGAATGCAA
Organism: Cricetulus griseus; assembly: GCF_003668045.3. Lineage (NCBI taxonomy): Eukaryota > Metazoa > Chordata > Mammalia > Rodentia > Cricetidae > Cricetulus > Cricetulus griseus. Next base: position 260,933,620 of record NC_048595.1, read on the forward strand.
AGATAAGTTTAGGGCCAAGAGAACTCTACAGTATTTGTGTACACTTGGTTTGAGATGGGGGTTGAAAATTCCTACTCTCCCCTCTAGGAGATGCATGATTTCAGTTGGGATTTACATCTATTGACACATTTGGCACTTGTTTTACTGGGGAAAAAAAGAGCACTACATTGACACTTCCTATAGGGGTCTGCTGTTTCCCAATTAAAGTATTTCTCTGCAAATAAGAATTAATTCCTACCAGAATCATTCCCTCAGACTAGTATTTGGCATGGTAAATTTAAATAAGAATAAAATCTAATCTGGTTGCATTATTTCAGTCATGGTATATAACTAAAGTCCAGCCATGTTGGTTTCTTATTCAGAATCCAGAAAACACAGAGGCTATGGAAGGAAGGAGAGAGTGTGTAGAGACACAACTAGGAAATAAAAACATGTTCTAAAGATGATCCCTTTATTATCTCAGGAACATGAAATATAGTATAGTATCTTCTTCATGGTCAGTGTCAGGTTGAGTCTGAGTATTAGGGGTGATATCCTGATAGTTCCCTGAGTTCTCTTGTTCCTCAATTCATCTCTGAGGACTGGTTTCTCAGCTTGTGCCTTTGGGTTTATTGAGAAGTTCCAATTTCATAGCAACTCTCACATAGGTCTCTTAACTCTTGATCCTGTAATCAAGAACCTATGATGCTTCCTCCTCGTCCCTGTCTTCCTTCAGTTTCTCTTCTTTCTCCTTCTTCTCCTTCTGCCTTTTCTTCTTGTTGTTGCTGCCTTGGGCTTTTGAACTAAGGGATTTGGAACTTCCTGCAGTCCTTTTGTCTCAGGCACTCCAGTGCTGGAATTCACAGGCAAACACTACCATGCCTGTCATTTTTTATGACTATTGTAGAAAACGTTTAAGTAACATTTCTGAAACTGCCCTAAATTTTTGATCAACACTGCATGAAAATTCTGGAAGTTTCATTCTTCTCAGAGATAAGTATAAATCGCCTGACTACCATCACCAAAAACAGGGAAAGTATGTAAAATTTAGACCAGTTTTCATTAGTATATTATATTGGAGTTTGTGTTGCAGGATATATCTGCTGATAACAATATACGTTGGCCTATTTAAAGAATTCTACATAGGTTTAGCATACCTTACATACCTATTCTATTTAGTCGCTCTGGGAAAAACTGAGGCAGGAAGAAGTGTGTGTGTGTGTGTGTGTGTGTGTGTGTGTGTGTGTGTGTGTGTGTGCATGCGCGTTTGCTTTTGTTTGTTCTTCTAGGGTTTGTGGGATTGTTCTGTCTATGTAGCTACTATAGCTTCTGCTGCTAAAATCAGTGTGAGAAATGGTTTTCATGCCTTTAACTTTTGTCCTCCTCCCCCCCTCTGCCTCCTTCCCCATCCCCCTCGCTCTCAGTCTTACCATCTACCTCCCTCTCTTCACTTCTTCTTTCTCCCCTCCCTCTTTCTACTCATGTCTATTCTTTCCACTCCTCTGTTTTGTTTTTTCTCTAACTACTCATGCATAGCTTCAGAACAGGAGTTGCTTCAATGCTGGAAGTCACTGGGCTCCTCTTTGATTAAAGACTTGGTGATGTAGAGATGTAGAATTCCACAGTTTGCTCCAGTTCCCTGTTTGAGGCTCTTGAGTAGAGACAGGCTTCGTTGAAGATTCCCAGTGGAGCACTCCACTTCCCACGCTACGCCCACCTACCAGACCTCACATTAAAGTGTATTAGGGGTAAGTCAGAGTTTCCTTTATAATTGCCCTTTCAAGGAAAATAACTAGGTAGTCATCTATGCTGGTGTGTTTTCTCATTTAACCAAATTTTATCTAAACTGAAAAATAGCTTTCCAAAGTGTTATATGAGCTACACTGCTTAGGAAAGATTTTTTTCCCAATTATTAAGTTTTAATTTTCCTTAGAAAATACTCTTCCCAACTTCTCTATAAACTTCTTCTACAAGGTACTAAAAATGAACTTGAACTTAATTCTCATTTAAGCCATTGTATAAAATGGCTTTCAGGAAGTCTGCAATTTATAACCCTCCATACATATAATACAGAATTAACTGAATCTTCTTGGACATGTCTTTGAGAAGATGGGTTGAACAGATATGAAGTGTCTATGATATACTCTGATATAAAAATACATAAGAGTAAATAAATTTATACATCTGAAGCTGGTTTGTTGTTTAAATGTAACTTTGAAGATCTAGTTTGAGCCACTTAACTGGTCCCTTGACTCATTTCCCAAATGACCATGTTGAACTATGTTATATGAGTAAAGTGGGAACTCTTCCAACAGTTTTCCAGGGCCCAAGCTTCCTTCTTAAGTAGAGATCTTTATGGTACTTAGTCACCATGGTCTCCTTAATCATTTCTCAGATTCTTTCTCTTTCCCTTCCCTCTGGTAGCTTTCTCAAGCTGGTGGGAAACTCGGTAAAGAATAGTTCTGTGATAATCTCTGTAATTGCTCTCTTACTTTTGTATTGTAAATAATCATACTGACTCCTCAGTAATTCACACTGGCAGGGATAATTGTGGTGTATGTGCTATAAATAAATCACTTTTTCATAAAAACCAGAGGGTTTGAAATACAATGTTTTTCTTTTCTTTCTATCCTGTAACTTCAAGTCTGTCTCTACTGGATGTATATACCAGATATCACTAAGATGATAAAATAAATTAATATTTTAGACTTACTTTTTCAAAGTAGATTTTAACAGTCTTGAAGTATTATTGCAATGTAAATGAGGAAGGCTGGTTTTGTCTCTTGTTCTAGCTGCTACCCTGCAGACAAATCTACCTGCATCTGCTTCTTAGTAAGGATGTAACAACTTCCAATTGACAAAGAAATGACTAAAGCAGTCACTCAAAGCAGGTAACCTGATAATAAATATTCTTAGTTTAAGCAAGTTTTTCTTTCTATTTCCATGTTATCCTGATCAACCTATTCTTTGAAATATTTTTCTGCCATAAAATAGACCAAATGAGTCATTAATATATCCCCGATATCTTTGTCCAAAGGACAAAGCCTTTGCAGATCTATAATGTGGTTTTAGTGACATCTCCTGAAAGTACCACTCTCAGATTCTCTGACTGGGAAGTGATCTTCCTCTAAGTCTAGAAGGAACTGAAAGGAGACAATCAGTGTGCTAATGCTTGCCAATCCCAGCAAGAGCTTACTTGGCATTTCATTTATAATCACAGATTTGCAAGCCTTTTCAGAAACCCTACCATGAGGCAGGACAGTGAGGGTGCATAATCTGTGTAACTTCTCACTTGCTTTCACGGATCAAGGAACATGAAAGCTCCATGTGAGTAAAGAAGGGTATTGAATGTCAATAGCTTATTTGCCGAACTCCATGTCTCCATTCTGTTTACTAACATTTCTAGCCCACAAAGCAGATAACTGTAAAATGCACCAATCTCTGTATATGCACATATGGTAGTCTTTGGGTCTTTTAAAGTTTTTATCTAAAACCTAGAAGAGGCCTACAATGACAGTCAAGGAGAAAATAAAATTTCAATTTCTGTTTGAACAGAAGTACCCTGCATGGGTAGACAATACTACTCTCATGAGACATAAGTTATGAAACAAAAATTTCAGTGCTAGAAATAAGATGCTTCCCTACAAGTAATTTGTCAGGTAGGCCCCAGAGATCTCTAATACAAGACAAGCTATTGCTATTACTTTTGATAACCCATCATAACTACATGTAAGACCCTATTGCTAAAGATTTAACATTCTTTCATTGAAAGACATTAAAAAATCAATGTCAAGCTGACTTGGAAGCTTCCTCCCTGTTGGATGGTTTTCACAATGCCAAAAGGTATTATACATACTGCTTAGGGAAGAAGGACACTAGTGGACTTACCTGACAGTGGACCCTGCGTGTTACATTAAAGACCTGCCATGATGATGTTCCATCTGATTCAACAGTGAAACAACTGATATAGGAGTAGCCAGTCACTTTCTGATTGGATGTAAAGCCCTGTTCTACAACAGGACATCCATGTATACTACTTACTGTAAACCTGGTCAATAGCCCATGTCCTGGGATGTCATAGAAATTAATGGGAAACTTACTATTGTTATTTCAACAAATTGACATGCTATCAAACTGCCTTCTAAATGATTGTTTATATGCATAGATCTATGCTTTTTTCAGCCTTTTTAAGAAAAATTTCTTTTTACAGTGGGTAGTAGTTAATGTAATATCTCATACCTGGCCAAGATCCTGAAAACATATAACTGGGAATTTTCTGCCCTAATTGGAAAATATTTACTAACTTACTAGCACTGAAGTTCAGAAAGTGCTCAGGAGGAGGGGGCAGAATGTAGGAGCCAAAGATGAAGATGAAAGCTATGAAATGCTGTCTTCTGGACATTTTAACCTCCAGAAAATCAATCCAGACAAAACTCCAGTATGGCTGTGAAGGTGCTAACAAGGCTCCCCTTATACCTGAGGAGCTATGGGCAATTGGGGTAAGAAGAGTCATCATTTTTCCTTGGAAGTCTGATCATTATCAGGTTTCCCATATTCTTGTGGATGATCCCACACCTATGTATCAATGGACAACAGTAACTGAAATCGGTGGAATATATACATTAAAGAGAGTGGGATCAGGATTGTCAATGGTATATTCCTTTCAGAACTGAATCTATGTAATTTAGCAAAAATTTACCCCAGCCACTGAGACAGCGAGAGAGATACCATAAATTTGGATTTCTATAGTAGGGATTCTTAGAGAAGGAGAAGAAAGAGGAGGAGGAAAAAGGAGGTATCAGAGGTAGAAATGAACAAAATATGTTGTATACATGTACAAAACTTCATAGAATAAAAGAGTTCTGTGTAAGTAGTTCCACAATAAAACTTCCCTTTATCATTTATTTTGGGTCTAGTGAACTCATTATTTCCCCTTCTTCATTTCATCTTTATAACAATTTAGCCACTAATTTGAGAATATTTTCAAGTTCATTTAATACAAATAACTTCAGTGAGATAATTTCAGATTAGCCTGATATATTCCCAACATCTAACAAATATGTAATTCTTATTAAATATGAATATACAATTTTTAAGTCTAAATTTAAATAGCAAAGTAGAGCTCTGAAAAAAGAGATAGAGAATTTCTGTTGAAGAGTTATGGAGTTTGACAGACTACTGGATTTTTTCAGATAAAATGGTCTAAGTAACATTGTGACTTATGGAACTGATGAGTAAAGACAACTCAGGTAAATTTGAGAGTCATTTGTTTGCTATGTTTTTTAAACTCTGGGAGATAGATGGACTACAGTTAGGGGACTGAGAAAGGATAGACTGAGAGAGGGACTGTCTTTTGGAACAGGAAAGAAGGATAAAAATACCAAATGTGAAGTGAGGAGAAGAGAGTGCAAGGGTCCAGCCTGTATCAGTCCTGTGCTGCAAGAGCCATCTATTCTGGACTGTCTTTGGGGCTTTGATTGGAACCAGCCATACAGCCCTGGGTCCAACCCTGAGTGAGGGAGTGTGGATGAGGGAAGTACTAGCTGCTCAGCCATGTTACGGAGGAGACAGAGACATCTGGTCATCTCAGGAGGGCTCTCAGTGAACACTGGAGACCATGATTTATTCAAGCATCCTCTTAAATAGCTTTCCAAAAGCCGGGGCACTGGTAGAAGACATCTATTATCATGTATAGAGCTGATATCAAATATTTCCTTTAATCCTAGAGATAGTCCTAAAACATATGTACTCGAGCCCTCAGACATTCCATAAGCCCTCAGGATGGGTGTGGGTTCACCCAGGGCCTGGGTCTTTTGTTACACAAATTAGGAGCCATTCTCCACCTTGGCCAGGCCATCTGGAGGTAACCAGTCAATATCTAAAAGACAATAGGAGAAGTGAGCTTCTGGAATTGAACTGAGGCCGATTTCTGAAATATTATATTCAGGCCAGACAAGAGAGAAGACTTGAGCTATGTTATGTACTGACAGAAAAGAAGTGAGATTTTTCAAATCATGAAGTCAGGGTTTTTACACAGAGACCTTGACTAGCTGGATTTCTCCAAGTACCAGAGTGAAAGACAAAGACAGAAGTCAGGACATCAAAATCATACCCTTCATGTTTATTTTCCATGGATATCCTGATGATAAGATTTACCCTGCCTAAAGTCATACATTTACCAAGTCTGTCTGAATTTAAACACTGTTTACCAATGTGCTGGTTTCCATTTGTGAACTTGTTTCCAAGCTTTGTGTGTTTATGCTTACATCATTTTTTCTCTCTGTGCATGAGTGCAGAGGTGTTCTCTGTATTGCAGGTACATAAGCAAGGACAATGCTTGCTTTTCCTGTTTTTCAATTAACAGTAATCTACAGTTATCATATAAATTATTTTCATTTTCATATTAAAAATGTCTTCTTCATTTTTTGATCTTTTCACAAGTGTTCCAGTTTAGCTAATATCAGCCATATTTTACTATAAAATCAGAGAGTCGAATTAGTAATCATCAGGGACTTCAGAAACAAAACAGAAAATGGAGTTTATATTGGGGTCAAATATCTACATTTCAATTTGTAGATGAATAACTCTTGATAGTTTAATCCATTACATGGTACTGTATAAGAATGGTTGGGATTGTTAAGAGTGGAGAGACCAACTATCTTACCACAGCAGCAAGTGCAAAACTCATATTTGCCAAAGAGGTTTCTAATGGCACCGTGTAAGCACCAAAAGAAAGAAAAGAAGGGGTGGGTGAACCAGTCATGAAGTATGTTCACCAATCAGCAATGAGACATCAAACTCAGGGTTTTGTCCTTGCATGACATACACTTTACTTACTGAGCTATTTCCCTAACCCATCAAAAAATGAAATTTTATTACATAGCAAAATGTTAGGAATTATGATGAGACTACTTCCAATATTTTCTGAAGCATGTAACAGCTAGTAAGTAATAAAGGAGCCTAATCCACTTGATTTGTGAGTGCCAGTTGGCCCAGACAAAGTTGGGCAAGTTTATCTTATTCACTGTAATATATCTTATTCCACATGACTCCAAAAGATAGAATTTAAACTAGTGATAGAAAGATAATGGTGAATGATAATATACCACCTAGTTACAAGGAGCAACTTCTGGGCAGTTCAAATTGCCTAGAAAAAGCTGTATTCTCATAATGATGTTAGATCTGGCCTCAGTGTCTCTTCAGTAATGACACACAGTAGTATGACATATGAATAGAATAAAGGGCTTGATTTAAAAACTGTCCAAAGCTGTTTCTAATTCTGAAATCTCAGATTCTTTTACATTGAACTCATACAAAGTCAGATGACATGAATGGGATACCTAAAGCAAGAAGAAAACATGATGAAAGAGGTAGCCTTTCTTTACATCTTTGAAGATCATTTGCCAACTTCAAAGCTCTTCTATGGAAAATGGCAGTCTCATGTTATTAAGTCATATATGTCCTTTGGGATCACAATAAGTTTAAAATAATCATAGCAAACAGGCACAGTCAGATATTTTAACACTAGAATGTACAAAGTATAGAAGTTGTAGTAAGATCCCAGAAACCATTGTGGAGCAATCTGATCATAGCCATTACTAATTACTTTTCAAACTGCATTTGTGTTGTGGTAAAAAATAGACATATGCAAATTTAATAACCTTGATTTTAGAGTTAGTCATCTGACAGGTTCTTTACATGGGTTTATTTTGAGAATGAATGTACTATGGAAACATGCAGATGTTGGATCTGATAAACTTTATTATCTATGAGTAAAATCTTCCTAATCAATTTTTAAGAAAACAGCTATTCTGATTTGTTTTGGAATAGTAATTACTAACAACAGGGCTCTAGAAATGTCTTTTTTATTCCAGATCACTGCCTTCATCCTCTTTTAAGTAGGCATTGACTTTTAGTTTTGTGAAAAGCAATTTAAAGGATTTTCCCCAATACTGGAAATTGAACCTAGATCCTCATTTGTTCCAGGCAAACATTTTAGCAATGAACTGAAGCCACAGCCCAGGATTTCATAAATTTTCCTTAAGAAAAGAAGAGAAAAAATAAAGTCAGATTATTCTTGGGCTAACATAGGGGAGCAAAGTCATTGCGCTTTTTGATAGATAATGGCAATGTCAAAAACTAAATATAAAAAGAAGAAACATTGGGGTAAACTCAAGTTAACAAACAGCTGACCACATAGTCAGATGACAACATACTACTCTATCTGGCAATACAATAAAGCACAATATAAGTGATATGAGGAATATTTAATGTTTAAGATGATGCATTTTCAAACTCAGTAGCCTCTGATGTCAAGGTATGAATGTCAAAATTGCATATGAACCAATTAATTGAACATACATCATAGATGATTAATTTTAATAGGTCAATATACGTTTTACCTTTAATTGCACAAAATAATGTTAATAAGAAAGGGTACTGGTAATTCTGATTAAGATATGTTAGTTTATTCTTTCATTCAGTGAATACATATCGTATCTATTGCATTACTATACAGCTCTCTAAATGCCTATAAAATCAATAAAATGATTTGTTCACTCCAGATACATCTTATTCTTGATTTTCTTTTTGCCAGTTGTCAATATATTTCTATAAATTTGTTCTTTAACGTACAAACAAGGCAAGCACTTCATATCGATTGGGAATATTGAAAGATAAAAGGGATAAATAAAGGGGCTGGAGAGATAAAGCAGTGGTTAAAAGTACTTATTGGTCTTTCAGAGGACCTGAGTTTGGTTTCTAAAAGCAGATGGTAGTTTATAAGCACCTATAACTTCAGTTCCAGTAGATCCAACAGCTTCTTGTGACCTGTGTGGACTCCAGGCATGCAGGAATAACATTCATACATTAAATAAAGTAAATAAACCTGAAAAAATTTAAAAAGCAGCCAAAACTCTCTATTATTCTATGACCTGTAGGTGAACACTTTTAACCTATTGCATATTTTGTACAATATCCATATGCTCATATGACATACCTCTTATAGTTTATATGTTTTTCTATCATATTTTTACTTGTATGACATAACTCTTACAGATGCACACAATTCTAAAGAAACAAATTCAGTACTAACTTATTAGTCATAAATAAGGATACTGTCAATAATATTCCTGATGTTTTTAAAATATGTATTAATAAGCAACTGAGATACTCTAGAAATACTGTGAGTTACACACACATGAAGATTTCTGTAAGAAAGGAGTTGAGACAGCACTCTGCGTAGTCCTGTAGGTCTGTATGAATAATTGGAACTGACACTATACAGGCTCAGAAAATTTGCTTACTCACTTAGAACAACTGCTAAACACCTAACGCTGTCTTAAAATATATGTGCCTTTGTGTAAAATGCTTTTGAACTTTAAAAACTTGTGTTTTATGGGTATTTTCCCTGCATATATATCTGTGCATCATGTGTGTGCCTGGTGCCAAAGGAAGTCAGAAGCTGACATCAGATCACTTACTTGCAACTTGAGTTACAGACAGTTGTGAGTTGTGATTTTGGTGCTGAGCGAAGTCCTCCTCCACTGCAAGAACAAGTGCTCGCAGCCACAGGGCCATCTTTCCAGCCCCAAGAAAATATATTTTCCAAGTCACTTCTTTACTTTTAATTTTAATATTGTAATATAATTACATTTATCCTTTCCACTTCCTCCCTTTAAATCCTCCCCACTCTCCATCTAATTTATGGTCCTTTTTTTTTTCTTTTACTAATCACTATTGCATGCATACATTTATACACATACATATCCCTAAATACAGCTTGCTCAGTCTGTATAATAGTGCTTGTATGTATCTTTTGAGGGCTGGCTCAAACACTGAACAATAAGTTTGTGTGCCCTTCCATGGAGAAGACCATCCTTCCAATCTCAGCTTTTCTCAGTTGCCTATAGTTCTTTGGGTAGAGTGTAGGCCTTTTGTGCTTTTCTGCAAGCACTGTGGCATGGCCATTGTTGTGGTCCTGTTTCAGCTGACATTTAGGGAGTCATATTGGTGATAATTTATGGTTGTATCTTCTGATGTTACTAGACAACACAATCTCAAAGCAAACTCTCTGATCTTCTGGCTCTTGAAACTTTACACACACACACACACACACACACACACACACACACACACACACACACACACACACACACATCTGTTCCCTGAGACTTAGGTGCTAGAGCACTGTCTTTTTTTTGTTTTGTTTTGTTTTGGGGGTTTTTATGTTTTATTTTGTTTTGATTTTTTTATATCCATTGCGACTGGGTTCCATAACTGTGTATACTGATTGATTGTGGTTTTCTGTTGTGATCTCTGTCTGTTATAAAGAGAAATTTCCATGATGAGGGATGAAGAATATACCTATCTGTGGATAAGGACACACATTTATAAACTGTTGTTAAGGATTATATTAGTATACTAAATTAGTGCTTGTAGATTCTCTGTCAATAACTATGATTTCACTAGCACGGAGTAGTTGGCTAGGTTTCCAGCCCCAAGCATTGTTTTCTTCTTGTTGAGCAGATTTTAAGGCCAAGTAAGGAACTGTTAGTTACCAACAAGGCATGTGTGTCACTACAGCACCCTTGGGCTTATCAAGCCATGCTGGTTGTTTAGGAGATTCGTAGCATCATTGCTAGTAGAAAGGTTGGTTGTCTCCCTCCTTTAGAAGCTCAGTAACAGTAATTTTGTGTAGTTAACATTTTCCAATTTTGGAAGCTGGGTTTTAATGTATACTTTAAAAATTCCCAGATACATGTACATATCCTCACACATGCCAATACTGTTACTGAGATTATGGGCTTAATTCCACTGAAACACAGTTTTATATGAACTGTGTTTATATGAACTATTCTAATCCATAACCCAATTTTTACTTTTATGCAGTAATTGGGACATAGAAAAAATTTCAAATTCCTTTTTTATAAAATTAATCTAATACTTTATGGCTAATAATTATATGTGCCTATATAAACACAAATATGATATATATATATGTATATATGTATATAGTTATATGCCTTTTATGTATATAAATATGCCTAATTCCATATAGAGAAAATTTGATGGCATACTGAATTATCCAAGCAATATATACTATTGGTTTTCATTCTCATGAAATCCATTTTGGAAATAATAAGCCACATACTACAAAATTTTCATAAAAGATAAAGTTTTATATATAATTTAAAATAATAAAAATTATAATGATTTATGCTCCTCTAACCTGAAAATAAACCTGAGATCTTGATGTTTCAAAACTGTATTTATTTTGCCCTGCCATTATACATAGTTTCTAAAACCTCAACCCAACCTAAATCCTCAAAGACTGTAACTTATCTCTGGGCTTATTCTAGAAGTCTCATGGGAACTTTCAAGCCCAGAAGATAAGTAGTCTGGAAAGTTTCTGCTAGACCAGCATGACATGCTCTGCTCTACACTGTGATGGCCTCTTAGGGGCTCTGCCTTGACTCCTCACACTGACATTTTTGTGGTGGAGCTTGCTCTAGGTTGCCAATAGCTGAAACATAAAAACATACTCTCACAGTAGAGCTGAGAATTCCTCCTTCTCACACTGTCAGGGTTCTGGCATCAACTTTGCTCCATCTACTCATGTTGATTTGCACCCTCAGATATGCAAAGTGACTTTTACAAAATAGTTTGAATTCTAGAGTTTTTTTCCAAGATTAAGTAAAATAGCGACCAACATATTGGTAACAGAACTGGTACCCAGTCAGTCACCGTCACCTTCCATACCATACAATAGGTATCCTTTCTATCCAGCTTGGCCCTTTGTCCTGACACCTGTCTTTTATCAGTTTATGGTGTCAGGAATTTATTCAAAAGAGGCCAATTGTAGCTTCCAAATAAACACAAGCTAGAGTCATGTGAGGGCATCAATCAGCCTGTACCACATTCACTCCGCTGTGCTTGATCCAGAAATACCAGATGCAAAGCTTTATTTTGGGAAGTAGAGACACAAAGTAAAATAGTGTATCATTATTATATGAATTTATAGTATGTTCAAAGAGAGCTAGGTGGTCAACAAATATTTGAAATATTAATGGGTGTTAAAATTAAAGGGGAAGTATAGGTTGCTGGGTAAAACTGAAAAAAAAGTCAGATGTTAGCCTGTCTATGGATCAGCAGTGGTGTGTGACTGTATGATTGCATGGGCAAATTCTATTACAGGTGTTATTGCATCATGTGGAGCTGCTTCACAAATTTAAATTCCCTACTTGACTGTTGAAGGCCACTGAATTAGAATTGCAGACATAGAAGTGGGGAAAATGGTTTCCCAGTATAAACCTAGAAGAGTAAGTTGTAACTGACCAGAAATCATAGGTACAGCCACTGAGAAAAATAATTTTAGTAAAAAGGTCCTGCATGCCTGCGTGAACAACATCTTATTAGCTAGAGTAGTAATGGTAGCATCACTGTACCCAGACTCATGAAGTGTTTGTTCTGTGTGTTTTACCTGGATTGTCCCATGTTTCCCACATGAACAGCATTAAGAATGTGCTATAATTCTACATTTTCTTGGGTGTTCAAACTACAAACTGGAAATCCAGTGTGTGCACTTTTTTGGTAAACAGAAAAATGGATGAGGATATCAGAATATATCATAGCTTGAAAAATGAAGCATTGTTTATCAGAACTTGCATTTCACAAAAATCAGTGTGTGAGTTGAAACATTAACAGTGTACAACATAATTTTATCTTTGAGGGTGAAGAATACTTGAGGAAGCATTAATATCTAAAGTGCAAAATTCAAACAAAGTAAGAAATCTCTGTTGAATAGAATAAAGGGGTGACCAAAAAAGACTAACAGAGAAGCGATAAAAACTGAATGATGGAGGTAGCTGCTCTATACATTGAGGCATCATAAAAAAGCAATGGATTGAGATAAGAAAATTATGTAATACATTTTGTACAATGGTCAGTTTAAGATGAAGAAAGATGAGAACTCCATAGATGGTAGTTAGGGAAATGTGGTGATAATTCAAGGAAACACGGGTGGACTCAGGCGAAGGCATGTTGCAAGCACTGAGAAAATGAAGGCTGATGGAGTCATTTGGAGGAAGACCCAATTGAATAAATATACAACTTTATACAACTTTTTGCCTTCTTTTTATTTGCATATTGTTAGCTAGACTATAAGTCAATTTTTTGACCTTTAGTTTCACATTGTTTAATCAGAAGAATTATTTGATTGAACAGACTCACAAAGGGTCAAAGTGCAAAAAGCAAGTGAATATATATCATAATATATATCATAATATATCATAATATGATGACTATTTTTTTCATACAAAATATTCTTATCACTCTATACCTTCTCCCAGTTCATATCTGATCTTCCCAAACTCCATGTAATTCCATTTCTATTTCTTTTGTATATGCATATTTAAGATGCTTCTACTGTAGTAGATTTCTATCTGAACCCTGAAATGTCTCTGAGTCTTAGCTCTCCCTCCACACCCATACTTCCTACCTTACCCTCTCTTTCATTCCCATCTCCATTTAATCTTCCCATTCTGTCCCACCCCATTGATAATTATATATCTATTTCCTTTTTGAAGGGTAATCATTCCATCCCCACTAGTTTATTGCTCTATACATATATGTGGTTATATGGGCTGTAGCATACTTATGGGAGACTTAAATCTGACAGCCACATATAAGCAAATATGAGCTATATTCAATTATTGAGCCTGGGTTACCTCACTTAGTATTATTTCTTTTCACTCCATCAATTTACCTGCAAATTTAGTGACTTTGTTTTAACAGCAAAGTGACAGTCCATTTGGGTAAATGTACCATGTTGTCCTTATATATTCATCAATTGATGGTCATCTAGACTATTTCCAACCACTGGCCATTATAAACTGAGCAGCAATGAACATAGCTGAATATGTGTCTCAGTAGTAGGATGTAGAGTCCTCAGGGTATATGTCCAAGATCAGTATAGTTGGATCTTGAGGTAAATGTATTCCTAGCTTACCAAGCAATGGGAAGAGACCTTTGGGTATATGCCCAAGAGTGGTATAGCTAGATCTTGAGGTAGATCAATTCTCATCTTCCTGAGCAATAGCCTCACTGATTTCCATAATGTCTTCTCTGATTTACACTCACAACAGCAATGTATGAGTTTTTCTCATAGAGTTGGTGGGTTCTGGTGCATACATACCATCTTGGGTGTCAATGATTGTCTTTTGTGTTGGCATTTAGATGTCTGGGTTTGGGATGACTGTGATTCTAGGTCTCGCTACCTGGTCCTTACTTTGATGGGTGGCTGTTCTATTCTTTGTTTTTGTGGATATCTCTGACCTTAGGAATGTGTGGAAGTCTGTGGGTTGCCTAGTGGAGTATGCTTCTGCGTCCCTGACATATGTGTCCACTGGGATCCTAGGTAGAATATGTTTCTAGATATTGGAGGCTAACAAGAAGGAATGAAAATTTGCAGTGGAGAGCAGGAAGGAAAATGAAGATTGCATTCCTGGGCTGGCCTGGCCACTGGGTTTTCCAGGTAGAGAGTGCCTCCATGTACTGGCAGCTGATATAAAGGAACTGGATTGAGCTGTAAGGGGGTGCTGAGAAGGCCCCCAAGAAGGAAGAAAGTTGTATATGCTATGAGTTTTGGCAGAGTTTCCAGGGAATAGAGTCAGAGATGGAGCTTTGTTGGGAATTCTGAATGATGCCATCACTCCACTGAGTGTTAATTAACCCTTTACAAAACAAATGTTAAATGTCTTCTTTCTTGACTATAATGGTAAAATATCATCATCTCTCCTGCTAACATTTCTGTCATTTTCACAAGTGTCTGCACAATGTGAATTATGTACCAGCTGATTTAAAGGCTGACATTTGTACGGCCTCATTACAAACCCTTGATATGGGTATTATCCCTACTCTGGAAACTGGGCCATTTTATTTTTTGTTGCAATCCTTACTATATTAAGTAAAATAGAGTATCCAAATTCTTGATAAAAAACCAAATTGCTTATGATTCCAAGGAGGTGTTTGAGTCCATATATGGAAATGTGATCATTTAGACAACAACAACAAAAAAAACAAAAATAAAAGAAAATAATAAAACAGTTCTTCTAATAAGTTCTCATATTGACTTTATATTTGCTCTACAAACAAGCTATTTATAAAAAATCATTCTTTCTCTGCCTTCCTTCATGCTTTTCTTTATTTCATTTGTATACTATTTTTCCTATTTTACTTTTTCATCTTAAAAATTCATTTTTATTTAATTGACAGTTTCCCACATGTACACACTTACTTTTATTTCTTTTTACCCATTGCTCTGTCTCATCCCTCCTTGACTTAGAATGATAATGATGTAACATTTTCAGGCAGAGCTAAATATCTTAATTATTTATCCTGTTGATGATGAAAATGTTCTTTTATTTCCCATCCTCTTATTATTTTCTTAGTAATAGTAATACAAGTATCTTTTACCCATGCCTCTCTATTCTTTGAATTTTTTTCTAGCAACTAAATCATTAAAATTAAGATTCAAATGTTTTGCTGTGTACAGTCAATTTTACACTGGACCTATTTTTATCCAACATAGGCAGAGATTGCCAGCCATATATTAAGTTCCCCACAAACAAGTGACATTGAATCATTGTGGCATTTTGCTAAATTTTCAAGAATGTCACTAGAGACATTTATTGGATTATCAAATAACTATACCAAGATAAAACAACTTATTCACTTGGAGGTATATTTAACTCATTCCAGTTAATTTATTTCTGCCCTTTGGTGTTCAGGTCACCTGTTTACTTGGGCATCATGAAAGCCTGTTTTTAGTGCCCATTAACTTATCTGAGAAGCCTCACAAGTATCATGGATCACTATGCAGAATATATACAGAAACAAATAAAATACATTCTCCAAAGATTGTACTGCTTTATCTTATTAAAGAAATCAAATAGTTTACTATTCAACAGTTCAGTCCATGAACAATTACAACTCATAGTTTTAAAGAGTCATGCAGTATGAGACTACCTAAACTGAAATACAGTCCTTAATAGGTAATAAAAAATGTTGATTTTTCACATGTGCTCACAAATAAAATGTAGATCATTAATTAAGTATATTCTTTACTGGAAGTCCTTAACTTTTAATTTTCTTCATGCAAAGAAGGGTCAAAGTCAACCAATGCAAAACCTAGACAAAAGCAGGTGAATAAAGTTACTTTGAGTTGTAACTGTTCCCTATGGAGGATTCTGAATCGCTAAAAATGTCTGATGAAGAGGTCCTTTAAAACACTTCTCCTTTTTCTAGAATGTTAAATTCGTAGATGTGACCCAAAATAGTCCACATACCTGCAAACTGAGAACAGGATTCATCATACACCAGGAATGCAGGGAAATGAGGTGCAAGGAAGGAAAACACATGGCATTTCACATCACACATCATGAAGCTAAGTTTCTCTTTGTATTCCAAAAAAAAAAAAAAAAAATCCAGACTTTAAAAATCAAAAGGCCTGAAAAAACATCATTGGCTACTGATGATATTTCAGGCTTCTGTTTTCCAGCATATGAATCAGTTGAAAAAGAAAAGATGGGTGATTATATGGTTAGTCATTGAGTCAAATTTCACTTCCACCCATTCTATACATGGAAAGTAAAGAGAAAGGAAAATAACAAGCATTTTCATTTAGCACACATTATTATTGCCCATTAACTCAGGAAAGTGTGGTTTTGACTTTATGCATAATTTATACAACAATAGGAAAATGATCACAAATTTGTACACACCCTTTCTCACTCTACTCTATGATGACTTTTTAGACTAAAGTGCAGCAAATTGATTTGAGGGCAAATCATGAGAGACTAGATCTTTAGGCAAGTGTTTCAGATTCTCCCATCCTTGATTTTCAGTCATTTGTTTTGGGTGCTGTATTACAGAGAGTTGAGTTTGATAGAAGTATCAACCTTAGAAAAAAAGTTTATCATCAGAACCTGCCTTTAGTATATCAATTTTCAAAACTGAGCAAGAAATACAAGTCAACTCAGCTGGCTGTCTTCCTGAAGAGGGCTACTTTCAAAATTTAACTGGATCTGACAAGAAAATAAGATATTGTCATGAAGAATTATTTGTTTGTTTGTTTTACTTTTTAAAGATATTTTAGAAAATGACTTATCCCAAAATGTTACTGTGAAATGTTATCTTCTATTGAATAATAAGAAATGACTTTTATGTCTTTTTTTACTGCTTTATATAAATAAATATAGTTAAAGTAGAAGTACAAATAACTATTTGTAGATGGGGTTTCTTTCTGACCTGGTTCCATAGCTGATTAGCCCCAAAATAAACACACAGAGATTTATAATAATTATAAACTGTTTGGCCAATGGCTTGGGATTCTTACTGGCTAGCTCTCTCTTAATTATCAACCCATTTCTATTAAACTATGTATTGCCACCAGGTTGTGGCTTATCCTTAATCCGGCATGTTACTCCTCCAGCAGCATGGCGTCTCCCTGGTGGCTTCTCTGTCTTTCCCAAGAATTCTCCTTCTCTGGTAGCCCTGCTTATACCCTGTGTTTGGCTACTGGACAATCAGTGTTTTATTCATCAACCAATAAGAGAAACATCCCCCATCATTCATTTAACAATTATTGTGTTACTTACATATCATAAAGTTTAATTTTTATTTAAGAAATAGTAACATAACAATTTTACATTTGATTATTGCCCAGTACACAATTAGTGCTTATATACTATTCTGGAAACCTATAGAGAATAAAGATCTTTATTCATGAAGATCAAAAATAAAATAAAATACATTACACCACAATTTACCATCTCTTGGATTCTTTTTCATTATTCTGTCTCAAAGTAACTTTATCTTTGCATTTTATTTATTTATCTATTCACTTTCTTAGTTTAAAGAGCCAAAACATTCTCAGGAACCATGGAGATTAAAACAATTACTAGGTTCATTGCCCCCCCCCCCCAAAAAAAAACCTGCAGCAATTGTCAAGAATATTCAAGAAGTAGCAAAACATTTAATTAAATGTATGCATAGTACAGACTCAGTGGCAGCATTTGAATGAAGTACACATTACAATCTGGAACTCTAGAACAGCCTTCTTTAGAAGGTATTCCAGGCTATTAAACCAGATTACACAGTAAACCTGCACATAGGAATGGATGGAAGGAACAGACTGCACAGGGTTGTCCTCAGATCTCCACCCTCCACATATGTACCAAGGCACCCACACCCACTCAACTTATACAACCACAGCAAACAAAAGCAATTAAAGGTTTTAAAAGGTGATACTCTCCCAGCATTCCTGAGGCAGAGGTAGGCCTATCTCTGTGAGTTCGAGGCCAGAGCCTTCAGAGCGAGTGCCAGGATGGGCTCCAATACTACACAGAGAAACCCTGTCTCAAAAAAAACAAAAAAAGGTGATACTATAACTTTGTCTAATTAGAAATCCCTTAAAATTGGCAATATGGTTAAGATGCTCCACACAAGAAAAGCAGTATCTGTACTTAATCTACTAAACTAAGGACCATGTTTCTCTTAGGAAATTGCAGGGACTTTGAAGGACTGGGTGAATTTTCTTTTGAGTTTGGACATATGATAACGAGACAAACTGTTAGCATCTTTGTCTACACACCAAAAGTTTCAGACTTTTGCCTGAAGAAGTTTATGTATTAGAGCACTGGCAGTTGTGCAGTAGATAATCTGATAAATTGGGATCAGTTGATTCGATTAGAAAGTACTTCTAACATTCTAAGTAATACATAAGGTAGCCTGAGCCAAAGCATTCTGGTAAGAATGGGGAACACACTGTTTGGAAGATATTTAGCAAATAGAAAAAAACAGAACTTGTTGGTATCTTGGAAAACCTAAAAATAGGCTACCCCAAGTATCTGACTTGGAAAATAAGCTGTGTGTGCTTCTATTTCAAAAGATAAGAGACAAAGAAACCAGTTTCAAAAAATTGTGGGTTAAGTAAAATATGATTATGTTTGAAATGTTAAGGTGCAGTTTGATACAGTTGAAAAATATGTTGATTTGTAAGCTAAAATTTAAAAATCCAGTGTATTTGTCTGACCTGGAGAAAACACAAATGAAAGAGAAAATAGTTATTTTTGGGCAAGACCACCATGAAAATGTTCCACATAAAGTGATCAAAGCCACACTCCCAAACAGTAAGTATATTTCAAATACTTCTTGAGAGAAATTCAGAGAGAGCATGGTGAATCTGGGCCTCAGTCATGCTGATTTTTGTGCTGAGGACAGTAGGGTGCGTGCTTTGACAATGTCACTGAAGCCACATGGGAGGTCTTTAGCCTGTTAAGGTTGTTTCTAAGTGCTTGTTCCCAAGTGTACTGTAAAGGTAAGGGTTTGACCCTTCATGTATAATTTGGACTGCCTGCCTGCTAATTCGTCAGAAATGAAGTGGAGTGTCCATATAGATTTGAGAAACCCAATGAAGGCATTAAAAAGAAATGCACTTGGCATTGTTCTCCAGGGTTATCCTTCCTATATGCATCATTCTTACAAAAAATATGAAACAGTGAATTAGATTTCACACAATGTTAATGTCAATGTGTCTATTTTAAAGTTCTTAGTGAATATGGTTTCATTAAGTTTGATGAATACAGATGTGGTAATTTGAAAGAATATGGCCACCAAAGGGAGTGGCAATATTGGGAGGTGTGGCCTTGTTGGAGGAAATATGTCACTGGGGGGGCAGGCTTTGAGGTCTGTTTTTCTCAAGCTTCCCTCAGTGATAGTCAGTCAACTTCCTGCTGCCTTTGGTCAAGCACCGTATCTTTCTGCATGCTGCCATGCTCCCTATCAAGAGGATAACAGACTGAACCTTTGAAACTGTAAGCCACCACCTCACTTAAGTATTTATAAGTGTTGCTGTGGTCATGGTGTCTTTTCATAGCAATAAAAACCCTTACTAAGACAACAGATCAAAGTGGTAAAATCACTGGTATGATGCAGTTAGATGAACTCCATGATTGAATTGATGGCATAGATTCAAGTAATAATTGAATCAAGTAAGATTACACATCATTATTTCCCCAATGCCCTGTTAGAAAGCTTAGAAATCTTCAACACTACACCTCACTTATCTCAGCTTCTGTGTGGTTGTGTGTTTGGCTCATCATTTCACATTGTTGTATGTTGGCCCATCATTTCACATGATGTTGCCTGGGGAGTGGTAAAGGAGGCCTATAATTCCACATCTAGGGCTCCTCCAAATACACTGGTACTTATCAAAGCTCATGTTCTGTGTTACCACAATTCATGGCACAGTTTCTCTGTTAGCTATCTGCCTCCTGTTAAATACTCCCTTGAATTTCACTATATATTTCAGAATATCATCTTAAATGCAATAATAATAAAGCAATCTCATCTACAACATGCCATGCATTGCTGGCTACCAAATCCCAGGGCGCTGCTCAGGTCTTCCTTCAGAAACCTATCCCTTCCTGTGCAGAATCATTAGTCATTTCTTGACTTCACTGGGAACTTCAAACCACAAGATGTCTTGTGTCATCTGTATCTCCTCCTTGTTTTGCCTTTCGGCATCCAGAAATGAAAGTTCTAAATATCACCTAATGTGTCTTTTTATCTTAACTTATATGAATTCTATTTCCCCAGTCTCCAAATTTTCTTCTCATTAGCTTGGTAAAAATCTCAGATTTCAGTTATATCTTTGAAAAGTGAGCATGGTGAGCTCACTAAGTTTCTATTGCTGTGATAAAACACTAACCAAAACCAATGAAGGATAGGAAAGGCCTTATTTAGCTTATAGTCCATTACTGAGGGAATCCAGAACAAGAAGTTGAGGCAGGAACTTGGAGGCAGGAACTGAATAGGAGAGTACGGAAGGTAGCTGATTCCTGGCCTGTTCCCTGTAGCTTGCTCATCCTGCTCTTTTATACTATCCAGGGCCATCTGCCCAAGCATGATACTGCCTATAGTGGGCTGGGCATTTCAGCATCAATCATTAATTGAGAAAATGTCCCCACAGACTTGCCTACTAGTCAAATCAGATGAAGGTGGTTTGTGGTGGTGGGGCGTTTGTTTTTGCTACTGTTGTTTCCATTCTACATCATCTTTCCATTTGGCTCTACCTTATATCAAGTTAACAAAAACCCAGGAGAAATGGGGCCATTTCGTCCATAACAGGCTCATCCAACTTGTTTCCTAAATTTCTATTCCTACTCCTGATATGCCCATATATGCTTCTCACTGAAATTGTCCTACTCAGAGCAGATTACATCTACCCATTTTTAACAAGCAGAACAATACCTGCATTCCTAAAGCTCCCTTGCCTTCATAATTTTGTTCAGCTCACTGATGTTTATTGGTTGTTCTTTAAATATCCATTGTCAGTAATCTACCACCCTGAAAAAAAGGTTATTTTGGGGTGAAAACTGTCAGCCAAATGAAATATTACAAAAATCATCTAATCCCTTTATTCACCACAAATACCTGATAATTATATCCTATCCTATTTTTATAATTACATGTTTGAATCACTCATTTAATTCATTTTTAATTTTAGGTAATGATGAGTGCAAATGGCACTATATCTTTCTAATAGTATTCTATAATCGCTTTTCAAATAATTATATTCTTAATTTTAAAATATTATTTCTTGTCATCCTTCAAGTGATTTCAGTTCCTTTCTTACCATAGCTTCCTAATGATTTCAAATATTCATAATAAACATATTTAAAAAGTTGTAGCTACACATATGTGTATATAAGTAAATGTGTATGCCACTTTTCCATATATGAAATACTGTCTTTAATGTCATTCTTTTTAATATACTCAACAGAATTTTTTAATTCTATATTTCTATATGTGAAACTAGTCCTTATTTCAAAGTACTACACAGGACTCCACTAATGTTTACCCCTTTTTAAGCTTCCCAGTCACATGAACAATGTGTTGCCTTCAATTCCTCTTCTCCAAACAATGCTCTCAAGAATGTGTTCTGGGACTGGAGAGATATCCCAGAGGTTAAGAGTACTGGTTTAAAAAGTACTTCTAGAGAACCCAGGTTCAATTCCCAGAACTTGCATGGTAGCTCACAACTGTCTGTAACCCAGTTCAGGAGATCTGACACCTTTACACAGACCTACATGCAGGTTAAACACCAATTCACATGAAATAAAAATAAAAAATATTTTTAAAGTGAAACAAAAAAGAATATGTTCTAACCTGTTTTCCGAGGACATGTCTGTACTACATGGAGTGAAACTGGTAAAACATAAAGTGCATATCTTATTTCATGGAGTATCTCTAATTCCTTTCAAGAATGTCTGTTCACGTTATAGTCCCAAAACTAGAGTATGTGCTTCGATGTGTATATTTAGGTGACAGATGGTCACTGGAAATTTTAGAGAGCATAACACTGGTTATATATTGCTGTATTGGCTTTTCTAACATTCATAAAACCTCATAAGATGCCTTTTATAACTCAAATATCTACAAGAGCAAGGACTTGTCATCACATGCCAACCAGAACATACAACATCTCATGCCATTATCTAATTTCAAAGGAACAATACAATCTACAACTTATCTTATAACTGATGCAAAAAGATTCTCAGAATGTAAGAATTATTGGCCTCAGTGTCATTGTGTGCAGATTTTTTCCCTCAGAATAAAATCTAATCAATTCAAGGATGTAGAATCAGAAAAAATTTCTCACTAAAATTACATCTCCAGTTCTTTATTATATATTTCACAACAATCCCAAGTTTTGGCTGGTTGGGATCAGCATTGTGCTGGCCAGTACTATGACCTTCTATCATCATGACCCACATTCTAAAACTACAGCCATGCAGACATTTACTTTATGGGCTCTTGGCACACCAAAATTCTCATCACACCCACAAAAAATCAATACAGTTGTTAATATTCATTAGGTTTACATGGTTGCTCTCATGGATTTTTTTTCTTGGAAAAGGCAAACATCAGGCACAGACAATCCATAGGATCACCACACTCGGGAGGAATCTCACAGAAAAGCACAGGTAAGCATAAACAAGGCATATCCAGATTTTCTACTTTCAGAACAACCCTGGAATAAGACAGGCTATTAGGATATAGACTTCAAGACAAGAATGGCAAGCAACAGTGTGCAGAGGGCAAGCTGAGGAGCAAAGATGTGGCTCTGCACCGTCTCTTAACTCAAAGACATCCATTCATCAAGCCTTAGAAAGATGAGGGCTGTGGGGTTTCACCCACCCTAAATAACTTGCAAACATCTACCCTCCAACATATTTTCATCATTTCAAAAGTATGCCTCACTAAAGCTGTAGTCAGTAAAGTACTTGCCATGCATTCATGAGGACATGAGTTCAATCTCCCAAGTCACAAAAAAGCCCAGTGTGCTGGCCCACAAACTTGTAAGATCAACACTAGGCAGAAGAAGGCAGATAAATCCCTGGAACTCATTGGGGAGCCAGCCTAGCATAAACAGAGAGGACCAGGCAGGGAAAGACTACCTTGTCTCAAAACAAACAACACAAAACAAGATGGATGCTGCCTGAGAAACAATACTCAAAGTAGTTTGACTCTCATACATGCACACCGATACATATGGCCTCCCACACATGCAAGCATTTATATACATGCATATACATAAAAGAAGCTACATATAGGAAAAGAGAAAGACCTTTACAATTGAATAGTAATTAAAATCCAATTGAGTAGTAATTGAAATCATATAATAAATTAAATATATAAGTTTGATGTTTACAAGTTATTAGCTGTGCTTTGCCTTTAAAAATAGTTTATTAGTTCTTTTATAATTTTATGCAATGCATGTTGATATTATACACCCCATCTTCCAACCCCTTCCAGCTCTACCACTACCTCCACAAGCTACCCAACTCCATCTCTCTCTCTCTCTCTCTCTCTCTCTCTCTCTCTCTCTCTCTCTCTTTCTCTCTCTCTCTCCCTCTCTCTCCCATCAAGTTCGGTTCATATTGACATACTAGTCCTGGGTGTCTGGCCCACCTTAAAGTGCAGTTGATATATCATAGCTAACCCCACTTATAAAACCAAAACTCCTCTCTAAGAAGCTATCAACTGACAACAGCTTCTTGTCTAAGACCGGGAATTCTTTGCTTTCTTTTTTTTTCCCCTTAGTACATTTTTGTGACACACACTCTTCCTGTAAGAAATGAATATAGCTAAACAACAGCATTTTATTTAGAACTCTCAGACTTACTTGATTTTTGTTCTTATCTGATCAATGTAATTACTAAAATTGTGGCTTATATTTCAGGTTAACACTACACGGAGACATAGGAAAGCAGTGTCAGCATCAATTACATTACTTTTGGGTTTTAAGTTGGAATAAAACATTCCTCAGCGACATGAAGAAACCACATTGTATAAAAAGAAGGCAAAATCCAGACAGCTTTGAGTTTGTAATCTGTAGATCTGGTCAGGGTTTTCCAGCTAAAAAATTTTGTTTAAACGAAAACAGATATGGAATCCTAGCACATGTATTTAAATTGCAATTGGTCTATCAAACAATTATCTCCTTTTTTTCTGCTTCATTGAAATGGAGTCTCAGGCAGTTTCCAACTTTGAATCTTTTTATCATCCTTAATTTAATACCCACTGGTTGTATCACACTGTGCTCATGGTTTCTTTAAAAGTGAACAGCAATCAATCACATGACATAGTTAATGGTTTCAAATTGTGAAAGTCTACTTCACAAAACATTTACGGGCAACATCCTCAGAAGAAGGTTCTTTCTTCTCAGGTCCTTCCAGCTGTGCTGCATGTATGAGTTTATGTGTGAGGCTAGAACATCTAATGTTTTAAAGTTTCCTAAGCTGTTACCGAAAATAATAATGACAGCTATAAACAGAATGTAAGCATTCATTGACTTAAAATAAAACAAAATCTAGAGATTATATAATGTATCACAATTTAGTTTTCATAAACAATACTCTAAGAGTTTTTGAGTTCAGGCAGAAAAAGGCTAAGTGGTCTTCCTGCAGCTACTTATTCTTTCAAAGATATTGCATTTGTATATAAAGTATCAAATGTTTATGGTATTGCATTTGATTGTTTACTATTGGACGTGATGCAGTAGGCCTTGTAAAAAAAACAACAGGTATAACTGTGTGAAGGTGGACAGAATCATGTGATGAGTTACCTGAATATTCTTCTAGATTTGTTTTCCAGTTTTGTTTTGGATTTTGTTTGTTTTGAAATGAGGCCTTTCTTGTAGCCCAGGTTAGCCTTGAACTTGAAATATTTCTGTCTGAGCTTCCCACATCCATCTTGACCTTAGTAATGGATTCCATATAAGCTTGGTGACTTATGCATGGACACACACCAGTGTGTGTGATTGTGTGTGCGTGTGTGTGTGTGTGTGTGTGTGTGTGTGTGTGTGTGTGTGTGCGCGCTTGTGAAGTTAAATTTAAATACAAAATTTTGAAAAAAATTTAAAAATTGTACACACTTGACAAAAAGTCACTGCTGCTACTATTATCTTATCTTATTCATAATGAATGTATAGAATTAATAAAAGTACAAAAATGTTGACAAAGCATACACATCTATAAAGAAATACTAATATGTTAATTTTTAAATAACCACTCAGTCTTAGATTTTTCAATATTGTTATTCAATGTTTGTGTATTATGTCTTTGGATCCAGTCTACCCTGTATCATACTGTTTGAAATCTTGCAGAGTCCCCCCACCACCACCACTACCACATTTCCCTTCCCCTCCCCCTCCTTTTTAACCACTGAGTTCATTTGGTTGTGTCAGGATATGCATGGGTGTAAGACCATCCACTAGAGCATGGGCAAGCTGTTTGGGGCCAAATGTATGAAGAAAACTGACATTTCCTTCCCAGAAAACATTGTTAACTATAATTTAAAAGCCATTACAGTTGATGTTCACCTATATGTTTCCCTTTTCTTTTTAAAAATCATTCATCTTCAGTTTAGCATGGTGACAGTCCCAACACTGTTGAAGGGACTGTGACATGCCTCATAGATAGCAATCTAAGACATTAAAAGCAATTACACATTTTTACTGATAATGTTCCTTTTAGACATTTTCTATGAAAACTATTAAAAATAGAAACAACAAAAACTTTACTAAAACACTCAAGTCAATCTTATTTATAAACAAAACCTTTGTAAAAAGGCAACTAACTTACTTCACATCCAAATTTTAGAGCATGGTAGAGCTCATCCAACTTTCTTTTTGAAACATGTTTATGCATGTGTGCATATGTATGCATGCTTTCATGTGTGCATTTACATATTTGCTTGTGCGTGTGCACATTCACATGTGTAGGGGAAAACCTTGATTAGAGGTACTGCTGACCATGCCCATTTGGGTCACAGTTACATAACATGGGTTTAAGAAGCAGGGAGGTGAGCACGTGACTCTCTTGCTTAGCTGAGCTGACTGGGAAGCATTTCTGGGTCTGTCCTGCTCAGGCGTAAACCTGGTCATTGGTTCCCTTGTGTGAGTATTTTCCCCTAATAAACTATCCGTTATTAACCTATCTCTGACTTCACTTTGTAATCATCAAAACACATGTGTGCCTGTGGATGTGGAAGTCAGAAGACAAGTTTCAGATGTCATTCCTCAGAAATGCTATCTTTTGAGAAAGGGTCTCTCGTGGATCTAGAACTGAGCAACTAGGCTCTGCTGCCTGGAGACTGGGACCTCTGGATACTCCTGTTTCTGCCTCCTCGGTTCACAAGCATGCCAATACATGTGATTTTCACACTTAACGGACAAACATTTTGTGGATTGAGCAATCTCCGTAGTCCACTTAGAAATGTGTATAATGATCATGAAAATGTTTATAATTACAAGTCAGAAATATAAACTAAAATGATGGTATATCAACCTTGAAATATATATAAAATATATCAACCTTTAAATGTGTAGAGGGAAATTTTGATAATGCATAGGTTAATTAAGTCCCCTTTGTACAAAAGTTTTCTCACTTCTAGACTGTAAAAAAATACTAATATCTAGATGTCACTGTGATCTACTTGTTTTGAAAATGTGTACATAGTAATTTTTTTCTAAATGTCAGTCATTATTTTGAAGATTTTGTTAGTATTGGTTTCTTGTTTTAGAAAGAGAAAAAGAGTAGTCCTGTTCTCAGAAGCAGTTGCTTTCTCCATGCATAAAGAAAGCAACAGCAATCATTTAAAATCTACAAAAGGAAAATTAAAAGGTAATTTTCTTGTTTTGAAATGGTGAATGAATTCATAATAGCCAAATAGCCAGGGCAATCAAACAGCAAATATTCAGGTGTTTCTTATCTGAGATAAAACGCCTGGGGGAATCTGTGTGTATCTGCCTGGAGAAAAGAATGAAGAAGTGTGATGTGTAGACATTTTGCTGATCACCAATCTCTGTGTGCTTGGATCTTTCATGATGATCATTTGTGTGTTTTCTACTGAGTGTCTTCAGTTTCTGTCAGAAGAGCAATATCCATAATTCCCAAGCCTTAAGGGGATAAATTATAGCTGGATATGCTGTTAGGATTGGGAAGTTCCTTAAGATGCAGTGAAGTTGCAACACAGAACTTAAGGCTCTGCCCTTAGGATAAGAGATGGCTCTTTTGAGGAACTGGTGAAAAGAGCTACTCTCACACATATGTGTCAGACACCAAAGGTAGGTTTGACCTTCAGCATCTCCCTATGTCCTGCCAGTCTTCAGCCTTTGGATGCTTGCTTATTAAATCATATAGGTACTTACTCTACACCATTTGTAGAAATCAGGATTTAGTGAGTTTGCATGTCTCAGTGCTACAAAGAATGAACTCAAGCAAGAGATACCTTGATTTCTACTTTTGTCTTTTGATCCTGTGATGCTGGAAGCAATGGTCACCCATGCAGCTCCACAATTTGAAGAAATATAATATATATTATATATATATATATATATATATATGTGTGTGTGTGTGTGCGTGTGTGTGTGTGTGTGTGTGTGTGTGTGTGTGTGTGTGTGTGTGTAACAAGCCAATGTTCAACTTCACATTGAAAGTAGAGAAAATAGACAAAGCTGGCCATGTTTTCCCTCTAACACCATATTTTATAGACTTCATTTCATGTCCCTTCTAGGGAAATATTCCTAACATTGTTTAGTTCTTAGAATGAAGTCAACAGGGTCACCACCAGTCTGGGAGGAGAAGCTGAGACCACCAGGTCAAAACACAACCCCTTGCCTGGAAGGAATGAAGAAGATATCTGCTGGGTGATGGCTCTGTTCTCTACCATCTGCAGCCATTCACAAACAGCTCATTGTCTTCTCAGATTGCCTCATAGCTTTCTCCAACAGTATTGACAAGTAATTGCTTCTTGTTTGTACAACTAAAGAAACATTTTAGGATTTGTTCCTCACCAAATGAGTAGGTGTCAAATCAGGCTTATACTTTTACAAAGAGCCATATGAGGTGGCCCTTTCTCACCTCAACCTCACTGAAGTGTCCACCTGAGAGCCTGCCTTCCAGCTCCACCATCATCACATCAAATGACACATGAAGGACAAGGGCTATTTAGCTGTGACTTGAAGAGGCTCTTTTGTGATTGACTCAAGAGATTTTAAATTGAAAGCAAAAATATAGAATTAGTATTTGAAACACCATGTAGCAATTCTCTGCATGACTATTCATTTTTAAGTCTTCTTACAACTCCTCCCTGTCTCAAAAGACAATCTGTACACATTTCCAGCTTTCTCTTTTCCTATAATCTAACTAATCCTGATAGAGTATAATCACATAGCATTTAAGGATGGGTTTCCACTGGCTTCATGGCAGGATGCTAGAGCATCTTTAGTTGGAAGAATAGAATGAAATAAAACTTGGAATAAAACATTTCAAAGGATGCCCTTACTGGTTAGATCTTATTACATACTCTTTCATGAATGAGGGGCATTCCTATTAGACTAATTCATCTATGTTTGAAGTTTATGTACATTATCCAAAGTCAATCAGATCTCTATAAGAATTTGTTTTATCAGTTTTAGTTTGTTTGCTTGTTTATGAAAACCATCCATACCAGTCAGATTTTGGATTACCTGGAGTTCTAATTTGTAAGTATATTAGCATTTGCATTTCATATTGCTGATAATATATTAATATAGTCTTATGTTCAAAGCTATGCAATCTAATATATTCTAATACCTTAGCTTATAGAGAGAAAGGTATTGGAATAATTTAGTCATCACAGGACATAGAGTAAACTTAAACAAAACCAGCCATGAAAGGCAGGCCTACCCATGTTTGCCAGAATGGATTGCATCCTTCTCTTTGCACTGCCATTGAGTGACCAGTTATTAAGAGTACCCAAATTTTTAGATAATTTTTTCTTTTTCTGAGAAAATTTACCTGTCATTTTTTAACTCAAATTTCAGTAATATTCTCACCTTCAAATGAGCATGACAGTTTTACAAAATTATAAAATAACATCTCACACAGATATTGAATGATTTGGTGAAAGAGTAGGTCCTAAACACAGCAAGAAGACTTCAAACTTTTACTTCTGTAAATCACAAGCACTTGTACATGGGTACCTATTGCTATGTTAGAAGTCACTTGGCTGAAAGCATTAACACCTATAGCATTTTAATACATGCACACACTGTCACCAATGACAGTCTGGGGGTGTTTTAGTTAGGGTTTTTATTGATATGAACAGACACCAGGACCATGGTAACTCTTATAGAGGAAAACACTTAATTGGGGTGGCTCCCTTATGGTTTCAGAGGTTCAGTCCTTTCTCATCACGATGGGGAGCATGGCGGTGTGCAGGTAGACATGGTGCTGGAGAAGTAGCTGAGAGTATTACATGTTGCAGGAGACAGGAAATGACTGCGACATTGAGTTAAGCTTAAGCAAAAGATAAGCTTAATCAAAAGAGACCTCAAAGCCTGCCCCATAGTGACACACTTCCTCCAATAAGGCCATTGCTACTCCAACAAAGCCATGTCTCCTAATAGTGCCACTTCTTATGAGCTCATGGAGCCTAATTACATTCAAACCACCACAGAAGGACACTATATAAAATATAATAAGCCAGGCACAGAAACACAAATGACCTATGCTATTTTATACATTTGTGAAATCTAAAAACGTTAATGCTATTGAAGTAAAAAAAAATAAAAATAAAAAAATTAAAAAGCAGAGTAATATTTACTGGAGTCCGAGGAAAACTGAGTAATAGGTATGAAATTATAGGTAGTATAGTTTTAAATATCTTGACATTATACCTAAGAAAGCCAGCATGTTCTGCCTTCAAGTCACTGAGCTGAAATGCAGACTCATTGAGTGTAGATGCAGCAAATGACATGCTTCCCCAGTCAGCATGAGAAAGTGTGATGAGGAAGCTATGGGCAAGTGTCCTGGACACCTGGGCTGTGGTCCTGGCACCCTTACTCACTGCCTCATTTCGAGCATACTACTTAATCACCACTATGTCGCTGCCTCTATATGACTGACAGAGATTATCAGAACTCCCTGGGGATCTGATGCAATTTCATGTTTCCAAGCACTTGTTCCTTTAAGTTTCTAAACTCCAAGGAAAATGTGTTTTTCTGCTATTCAGATGAGCTATTATCCCTTAAGTTGAAGGCCAGATTGGGACGCTCCAATCTCATTCAAAAATCATATCCCCAAAGAGCTCTGGCATGGTCATTAATCTCTGTTTGAAGACTGCACTGTAGTAATCTTATAACAAAACACACACCAAAAAAAAAATGTGTAGAATCAGATGCTTTTATTTTGTGGGAATGCTGCTACCCTTAGTGTCAGATAAAACTTGAAAGAACCATAGGCATTTTTTTTTTACAGAGTAATATCATTGCTTTAAATGTAGAAGAGATGATATGTTCATGCCAGAGCATGTTTAAGACAAAGGGTTGGGTTGTCATGTTCACCTTGACAAAGGCATAGAATTTCTTAGAAAACAAACAGTATTTTTGTAAGCAAGAGATACCGCAAAATACTTTATCCTCTGTATATAAAAACTCAACAGACTACCAACTCTCAATCAGTGGCGATTTTGTCCCCTTGAGACATTTAAAAATATCTGGGATCAAGAGAGGAAAAATGAACAAGACAATTTTACAGGCTATCAAATAATATCTCCTATTGAATTGTAAGCAGGAAGACTTCAAAAGCTTTCCTTTGTAAATCACTTAATTATTGTTCATCTATAAGGATACACCCTTAGCTTTCCTCTTTTTCTTTTTTTTTAGATTCCAACAATAGGTAAGATCATAGAGGACTCATGTATGTTCCTATGCCTGGCTTATTACACTTTATATGGTGTCTTCCAGGTGTTATTATCGTGTGGAGACTGGAGACATTGTTAAACATCTTACAGCAGGCAGGGAAGTACCTACAACAGGGGACTGGATCTCCAGGGATTAGCCAGGCTGAGCTCTAGAGTCCTGCTATAGGTCACAGCTACACATTTCTGTCACCTGCTTTGAGTCTGTCAAAAATTGGACTCTCCTCTGCACGGCATGAATAACAGCTCCATATATATCCTATTCTTTTCCAGTTTTGAATATATAAAGAGTGGAAAATATTTAAGTTCTTAAGTGAATTAGTTCTATTATTTATCAAATAAAATTTTCTTATAGGGCCTGTCTTACCACACAGGCTTACATCTTTATGTTACTAATATAACTGAAGATTCAGCTGAGGAAGCCAGTTAACTCCTCCCTATACCACTCTTTTGCAGTGTGTAAATCAGGTTTTCCAGGAAGGATACAGTGACACTCGTAGGAGTTGAGGGTGATTTAATGTCACATTTAAAGTGTATTGGATGCATCTATATTAATTTCCAGGTTTGTTCAGTAAGTTTTCTCTTTTTTTATCATTATTGCTTAGACTTAACCAGTTTTTTCTCCTCACTGGTTTTCCATTTTCTGAAAGAATCTTAAATCACTATCTGGGTAAACCATAATGGAGACCTGTTGGTAGCTCTACCATTGTTCTTGCAGGACTGGAGCGCCACCTACAGGGAGCCATAGGCACACTACTATTACCTGGGAAGTGTGGGTATGTGTGCATGACATAAAAGGAGAACTGACTAGACTGGAAAACGAAATAAAATAAAATAAATAAACAAAAATGTGAGAAAAATGCTTGTATTGTACAATGCCTTTCAGGAATGAGCTTTATCTTTTGAAAGTAAATAACTTCTTGATTTAGTTCCACAGAGAAATATTATTTTCAAAAAATATTGGATTATATTTACAAGAACATCTTCAAAATTGAAAGCTATTATTTTATTCAAAATTAAATGTATTAAAAACAAGTTAACAAAAAATATCAAATCAAACTGAAATCTGAAACATTATAAAATTGTATTAGTTTGGAGTATAAATTTTTTAAAAGATCAAATCCTCAAAATTAGCATCAAAATAAAAGTTAGTTGGAAGATGCTCTCCTAGTCTCAGTCTTTTCAGCTGAGCTCAGGCTCCTTCCTGGTGGCATGCCCATAGATAGGAGTTAGTGTCTTCTAAAACAGGATTTCTTTTTGTGTTAGCAACAGCCAGAGTTTTCTAGGTATGAATCTGAATAAGTGCATTTTTGACAATGGCACAAATGACAAGCTGTATTGTATTTCCTCTGTTCCTCCTGATATGTCAGGACTTCATAATGGAAAACCCATACTCAGACACATAGAATTTAATGACATTCGCAGGAATCAGCAAAAGACAAAGGAAGGTTCAGACCAACATGGCAGCATTTGTACGTCAGGTAATTCTCTTTCAGTGGGGTGTGGTGGGGAGAGGAAACAGAGGCATGACCACATAGTTGTTCATAAATGAAGCTGATTTTTAAGACATCTGACTTATCTTTTATAGAAAGGCAATTCACCACTGGAGTTCCAGTTTTTGCATGAACCCATTGAGGCAGAACCCATTGAGGGTGTCATTAAAATCTGTCCCCGAACTTGGTGAGGGTCACCGGTCACACCTTTGACAGAGTACAAGAAGACATTACCATAAACTCCTGTCACTAGTAAAATGTTCCAAGCCAGGCCTTGTTGGTTCCTATCCAGAAAGAAAACCTAGGAAGGCATTTTCAGAATGAAGGTCAGACAAGAAAATTAGATGACTCCATTGAGTTCAATGGAGTTTGAGGCAAAGGTTCAATCAATTCCTGATGATGAACTTCAAGCCAATGTCAAGGAGGTGTTATTTCCATTTTAATGGCAGAACTTAGCCCCGTATCTCCCCCCCCCATCTTTCTCTCCCTAGACTCCTGAGTTTAACCACAGAAGGTCTAGGGAATGAAGATGGTGGAAGTCACTAGTGAGACACAGTGGCAATGATGTAAATTCTTACTGATTAAATATATTTATTTCTCCAATACTGTAATTATCTTTAAAATTATGATACCCCAGTAAGTAAGATTCACATTAAAGTTATCTAAGATTCCAGGTAAAATCATTCTATAAGATGGTCCTGAAGAGACATATGCTGTTTATAGTTTAAAGGAGGCATGCTGGCTGACAGAATAAAAGCTGTGAGGGATAGTATCACAAAAATAATTAAAAGCAGTGAGTGGCTTTCATAGGAAGCTATCAGTCTCAAAAGTCATGAGAAAAGAAAGCTATTTTTCTCCTTGCTCTTCTGTTGAAATGGAGCATACAGTGCAGATTAGATTGTCTGAACAAAGAATCTTAAAATGTTTTTGTTGTTGTTGTTGTTGTTGTTGTTGTTGTTGTTATTGTCTTTTTTCTGAGACAGGGTTTCTCTGTAGCTATGGAGCCTATCCTGGAACTAGCTCTTGTATACCAGGCTGGTCTCAAACTCCCAGACATCCACCTGCCTCTGGGTGCTGGGATTAAAGGTGTAGCCCATCACTGCCCAGTAACTCCTAAAAGGTTTTTATATTTAGTTACTTATTTGTGCTGTGTTCACGTATGTGAGGTTCAGCAAACGTGTGTTCTCTCCCTCCCTCTGTCCCCCATCAAGCACCACTAGGAGCAGAAGCCAACTTCTTTTAGGATGGTTCTCCCTTCTCTCTCCCCACCATGCAAGACCAAGGGATCCAGCTCAGGTGGCCCGGGCTGAAGTGGCTTTAAACACTGTATCATCTCACTGGCCCAAGAATTTTAAATTGTCCCTATACAAACAGATTAAACATAAAACTATGGTTTCAAATGCCATTGCTAGATTGAGATTGATGATTTGTGTATTTTATGTTAATTTCTCTGTCTTTAAATCTTGGTCAAATGTAGTGAATCATGAAACTAAACAACTGAATGAAACCATCTTTCTATTATGCAGATTACTCTGAAAACGACAAAATTTAGTTCATCTCAGTGTGTCCAGACTGACAACGAGATCTACTATTGACTGTTCACATGATGCCTTTGCTACCCAAGAGTGAGTTATGTGGCACAAGTTCTTCCTAGTCGCTTTTACTTCAGACCTACAGTCATCTATGTAACATACATCAAATCAAATGAAAGAATATAACGATCAGTTCATGTGCTTTATATTAAGCAATACAACTCTGTTGATACTTTGTATAATCTTGGGAGATATTTATAAATAACTGAATATATAAAAGAATCTATGATTTGAAATAAAGCAAAATCTCCTTTACAATAAAAGCAAAGTCAGGAGACAAATCAACACAAGTATGCATTCTCTCTTTGTATGAGATTGAATTATTCAAACAAGTTAAATAAAATCTGCAAAGACTAAGAATCCAAGTAGATTTGT
Source organism: Cricetulus griseus (assembly GCF_003668045.3). Classification (NCBI taxonomy): domain Eukaryota; kingdom Metazoa; phylum Chordata; class Mammalia; order Rodentia; family Cricetidae; genus Cricetulus; species Cricetulus griseus. Next base: position 260,968,370 of record NC_048595.1, read on the forward strand.
GATTTGGAATTTGGAAGGGATAACATAAATTTTGAGACACTGCTGAAAAGAAAACGCTTTAAATATTTGATGCGATTACCCTGGGAAGGCTTTCCTTTCATTTAAGATCTTAGTCTACAGTGTGCATCCCATCAATTTCCTGGACATCTTCTGTAACTCAGGCTTTTAAAACCCACTGTTGAGTCATCTTATAAATTTGACAAATATCTCTTTGAAACATGCTGAGCTACACATGGCTTTAAATAAAACAAATGGGAGCCCTGTTACTCAGAGTCAAAATTAACTTATTTTAGATAAGTTTGACTTCCATTTCTCTAAGAAATAATATGGAGACTTAGCCAGACAGAGAAACTGGAATTTTAATTTCTATTAATGACTGACTATGATGTATTGTGAAAGTAGCAATAAATAATGACAAAGTCAATACCTACTTCATGGACTCATCTGGTGTAGAAATGATGAACTACTGGCATGACTGATGAAAAAAGTGAATGCTAACCCTTCAGAGCAGTAGACAGTACCTACAACTCATCTACAACCCCTATGTTCTTAAATACATCTTTATAGATACCTTCTCTACGTAACAAATTGAGAGTGCAATGACACACATGTGACTCCTTGTGTATACAAGTGTTGCTTTGTCCATTAACCAGGTTAGAATAGGCTCTATAATGTGGCACCAGTGAGCTCCATACTGAGATTGAAGGGTTAGCATAGCATCTTAGACACTTGCTGCTCTTCCACAGGACTAGAGTTTGGGGTAGGGACACACAAAAAATACAACCCCAGAGCTCTCTGCACAACATCCAGGCAGCTCTGGACAGGCCTGAGAAATGTCTTCCCTGCATTTGGCTGATCAGCATCTTCTCCACCTGAAGTTGTTTACTTCTTCTGTAACCCTGGGAGACCTTGGTGAATCTTGGGAGTTTTAGCCTTCAGAAGCAATCATTTGCATTTTGTTAGCCTTCAACATCTCCTGAACTGCCCTATTCCCTCTTGGACGAATCTATCAATTTAGAGGAAACTGCTTTCTAACAGTCAACATTAATGCATTCTATAGTAATATACAGTGTTGTCCCAGTGTCCTGTTGTAAAGCCCGATAGCATCTTTCATTATAGATAGACACAGCAAGATTAAAGTAATAATTGGACTACAGCTCTTTTGTAAGTATATCAAAGTATTTAATGTCATGAGATTGGAGGCAATATTACAAATTAAAGGCATACCTTTTGCTTTAAAAATGTGTGTGTGTGTATTTCAAAATAAGCAGCTGAGACTTACATTGTCCAAGATTATCCTTTGGTGATAAGGAAAATACACTAAATTTGTATATAATTTTACTGATCAAAAATCTTACACAAAACTCCTAATAACTGGATTAGGTATGCAATGATAGAATCCACTTCACAGCTTATGTATTTCATTTCTGACACCCCCCCACACACACAATGATGCAGGTGAAAGTTTAGAACAGAGCTTTTTGAGTTGAGATTCTGTGTGATGGGCCCACAAATTTGGTTTCACCAAAGTCTTGATACTAGTAGTACATCCTTACCTAAGATACTCCCATGAAAAACTCTTGAGACTTATATGTAATTTCCCCATCATTGAAACTGTATGTTTCTCTAGTTTGTCAAAGGAGCATTTTAAAATGGGAAATTTTAATCAATCAGTGTTACTTACATTCACGTTTTCATTGAGGGACAAGTGCTACAGAGGAAGTTTATCACTTATTGTAGGAGAAACTGCAGCCACCCTACCCAAGCCGCAGTGGCCCTGCCCAACTGCCCAGGTGTCCAGGCCAGCCTGCATGAGCATTCTAGGCAGGCACTTCCTCCCTTAGCCTAGCCTGCGTCTAAACCCAGAGAGAGATGACAAAGAGACACCTGACCCAGAGACACCAATGAGTAAAGAACAGCGAAGCAGAGGGGGTATAAAGACAGGTCTAACTTCCTTAATAAGTGAGTCTACAACAGGCTCTACTGCTACTCACGGACTCTCAGTGCCTAAGTTGTTAGTGCTGCATCTTCTCACCCCCTCCCTCAAGGGGTGTCTGAGCAGGGTAAGCTGCAACAATTTACTATCACCAGTTGTATTTTAATTTCTCAAAGGCAAATATTTTGCCTCTAGTTACAAGTCCAAGTTTCCCTTGTAAAGAAGTAGGATGTTGTAGGTAGAGGTTTTTGTTGGGACAGTGATCAGCTCTGTTCTGCCAGTCACTTTTGCAATAACCACTCAGAGGTTTATTATTCATTATAAATTATTTGTTATAAATGGTAGCTTAGGCTTGTGTTTTGCTAGCTCTTATAACTTAAATTACCCCATTTCTTTTGAACCATGTTCTGCCCTTAGGCTCATTTAACTCATCTGTAAACTTTCCATGTTGTTTCTTCCACATCTGGTTCTCAATTCCCCAGGCTCTGCCCTTCTTCTTCCCAGCATTCTCTCTGCCCAAAAAATTCTTCCTAGTTATTGACCCTTCAGATTTTTATTAACAATGAGAGCAATATGTATTTATAATGTACAAAGATTGTTCCACAGTAGGATGTGTTCTAAATGAAACTGAATTAATGTCTCTAGTAAGTACATTTATACATCCCACCCCTTATCAGAAAAGGCGCCATTTCATTCCTTAGGGGATTAAGAATATAGTTGGGCCCACAGAAGAGAACATGTATTTCTTACTTTGCCTTCTTGATTACCATTAGGTTATCCTAAGCTCACTATATATTGGCATCCAAACAAAACCTCCTTCTTACCAGTCTGTCCTTCCATTTCACTTGTACCATCTTCCCTTCCTTTCTGTTTCCCTCCTACATACAAGCACTCACATAGATTCTCTTCTCTTGTGCCATTGTCATTGAGTGTCAGATAACCACAGCAGCAAGGTCATTGCCATTTCCTGCACTAGTGAATTGTTTGCTTTAGAATGAGATAATTACAAGACAAACCTTTGGCTTCACTGAAATTTATAACTTCTATTAGCATTACTCCTACGTATGATTAAATTAAAACCTATTGTCATACTCAGCATCGAACATCCTAAGACTTTTAAATGAAATGATTAAGAGAAACACAAGTTGAACAAGGAAGGAAAGTAGTTCACAGATATTCTCCTCCCACAAACTACCAACTGCTCTTTGAATCAAGTCATTTTTCCATGGTCTTAGACCTATAAGAAAGTCAATGGTTACATTTTCCACTTTAGCACCTTATTGAAAATTCAGCCTTCATAAGATACCTAAATGATACATTATGATGGCTCAGAAAAAAATGCCCTTAAATAGTCAATATTTAAAGTTTACACTTTCATTAATAGCTAAGCCAAGAAAAAGGCTGTATTTATTGTCTCAATATTGAAAGATGGCTGTGACTACTTGGAAGTGTTCATTATAAGAGAAAATTTTCTTCTTTATTTTATTGTTGTTGTTCGAGGGCATGATTACATACTGAGTTCAAATTAAACCATATATTGGTGGGGATGTCCTTCTGTGTATGTTTATCTTATTGGTTGTGGAATAAAGTACTGCTCAGCCAATGAGGCAGAAAGATAGGTGGGACTAGGAGTTGCAGAGGACTCTGGGAAATGTAGTAAGGACAGTTGCTGCCATGTGAGCCTGAGAAGAATGGATGCACACCGCCAGCATCCTCAATAAGATAAGTCTATAAAGTATATAGATTAATAATTATGGTTAATAAATAAGACTGAGCTTGCAAGTAAGAAATCCTAGTCATTGACCAGCAGCATTTGTACCTAATATAAGTCTCTGTATGTTATTTTGGCAACCCACATAGCAGCCAGACCTCGGGCAGAAAGATTTATCATTACAATACACCCCTTTCTTTTTCCACCGTTCTGTTCTCCATTTCAATTGCTCTGTCTCAGTGATCTGTTATTGTTAACTCTTCATAAACTAGAAGGAACAGAACGCTCATTGACTGTCCCAATCCTACTTATTCATGTCATTTTAATTCCATTTGCTCACAGATATATACATTTAATTTTTTACTCATCTATAGTCCCCAAAATCCCAAAGGTTGTAAGACATGTCCTAGCTTCCTTTCAGTTGTTGTGATAAATGCTATGACCAAAAGCAACTTGGGAATGTAGGAGTCCATCATACAAGTTAGCTAAGGCAGGAATGCAAGACAGGAAGCTAGGAGCTGGAACTGAAGCAGGAAATAGGGAGCTATGCTGCCCACTGGCTTGGTGCAGAGGTCATGTTAAACTACCTTTCTTATACAGTCCAGATTCACCTGCCTAGGGGTGGCACTGCTGACAGTGGGCTGGGCCCTCCTACATCAATTAGCAATCATGAAATTTCCATCACATACAACACAACTACAGGATAATCTGATACAGACAATTTTTAAATTTAGGTTTTCTTTTTACCAGTGTGGCAGGAGGACAGCCAAGATCAGCCATCACAAAGCAATAACAATTTTAAATGAATATAATGGGTAATCAGTTAATAGGCAAATCAATAAGATTTTAAAAATCTACAAATAACCTCACTTGCAGAAGACTCATATATAGGTTGAGTATCACTTTACCAGATTCTATGACAGGAATTTTTCATATCTCATGTTTGAGTTTTAAAAGACTTGAATATGCATAAGTCAAATTAAAGGTAAAACCCATATATACATAGAATTCACTTATGTTTTATATATACCTCACATGAATAGTCTGCAAGTAATTTTTAACAATATTTTAGCATAAGTATATTTCAATTGTGACCTAACACATAAGGTAAAATATGGAATTTCCAACATTGGGCATTATGCTGATGTTAAACAATGTATTTTGGAACATTTCACATTTAGGGACATTTGATATATCTTCTCAATCTATATCATTAAGGATTATTAGCTTCCATAATCATTTCAATGCATTTCCATGTCATGTCCTACCCTCGACTCTGTTTCTCTAGAGGACCATACAAAGATGTTTTCAGTGAAGAATTCTACCAGAAATTAAAAGATTAGCTAATGCCAATTCCTCACAAAGTATTCCACATAATAGAAGTAGAAGGGTCATTGCCAAACTCTTTTACGAGGCTTCAATAACCTTGGTACCCAAACCACACAAACACACAACTAACAAAGAGAACTACAAATCAATATACCTCATGAACATTGATGCAAAAATACTCAATAAAATACTGTCAAACAGAATCTAAGAACACATCAGAAAAATCATCCACCATGATCAAGTAGGCTTCATCCCAGCGATGCAAGGATGCTTCAATGTATGAAAATCCATCAACGTAATCCACCATATAAACAAACTGAAAAAGGAAAGTAACACAATAATTTCACTAGATGCTGAAAAACCTTTGGCATAAACAAACACTGTTTTATGATAAAGGTCTTGGAGAGATCAGGGATAACAGGAACATACCTAAACATAGTAAAAGCAATATATAGCAAGCCATCAGTCAACATCAAACTAAATGGAGAGAAACTCAACACAATTCTTCTAAAATAAGGGACAAGACAAGGCAGTCCGCTCTTTCCATACCTCTTCAATATTGTACTTGAATTTCTAGCTAGAGCAAAAGGACAACAAAAGGAGATCAAGGGTATACAAATTGGAAAAGAAGCCAAATTTTCACTATTTGCAGATGATATGATAGTTTACAGAAATGACATGAAAAATTCTACCAGGGAACTCCTACAGCTGATAAACACCTTCATCAAAGTGGCAGGATACAAGATTAGCTCAAAAGATCAGTAGCCCTACTGTATACAGATGATACACTTGCTGAGAAAGTAATAAAAGAAACATCACCCTTTACAATTGCCACAAACAACATAAAATACCTTGGGGTTCCACTAGCCAAACAGGTGAAAGACCTATATAGTAAGAACTTTGAGTCTTTAAAGAAAGAAATTAAAGATGACACCAGGAAAATGGAGAGATCTCCAATGCTCTAGGATAGATAGGATCAATATAGTAAAAATGGCAATCTTACCAAATGCAATCTACAGATTCAATGCAATCCCCATCAAAATCCCAGCACAATTCTTCACAGACCTTGAAAGAATAATACTCAACTTTATATGGAAAAACAAAAGACCCAGGATAGCCAAAACAACCCTGTACAATAAATAAACTTCTAGAAGCATCACCATCCCTGACTTCAAGCTCTATTACAGAGCTATAGTCCTGAAAACAGCTTGGTATTGGCACAAAAATAGACAGGTAAACCAATGGAATCAAATTGAAAACCCTGATATGGATCCCCACACCAATGAACACCTGATTTTTGACAAAGAAGCTAAAATTATGCAATGGAAAAAATACAGCATCTTCAACAAATGGTGCTGGCATAACTGGATGCTGAAATGTAGAAGACTGCAGATATATCCATGTCTATCGCCATGCACAAAACTTAAGTCCAAATCATGAGGATCAAACTCCTCAACATAAATCCAGCCACACTGAACCTCTTAGACAAGAAGTAGGAGGTACCCTTGAATGAATTGGTACAGGAAAACACTTCCAGAACACCAGTAGCACAAACACTGAGATCGATAATTAATAGATGGGACCCCCTGAAACTGAGAAGCTTCTGTAAGGCAAGGACCACAGTCAAAAAGACAAAATGTCAGCCCACAGAATGGGAAAAGATATTCCCCAACCCCATATCTGACAGAGGGCTGATTTTCAAAATATACAATGAATTCAAGAAGGTAGTCATCAAAACACCAAATAATCTGTTTAAAAATTGGGGTATAGAACCAAATAGAGAATTCTGAATAGAGGAATCTAAAATGGCTGAAAGACTCACAAGAAAGTGTTCAACATCCTTAAGCATCAGGGAAATGCAAATCAAAACAACTCTGAGATAAGATCTTGCCCTGTCAGAATGGTTAAAATCAAAACCACGAATGACATTTATGCTGGAGAGGATGTGGAGAAAGGGGAACCCTCCTCCACTGCTGGTGGGAGTACAAACTCGTACAGCGCTTTAGAAATCAGTATGGTGTATCCTCAGGAAAATGGGGATCAGTCTACCACAAGATCCAGCAATTCTACTCTTAGGCATATACCCAAAAGATGCACATTCATACAACAATGACATCTGTTCAACCATGTTCATAGCAGCATTGTTTTGAAAAAACCTACCTGCCTCTCAGCTGATGAATGGATAAAGAAAATGTGGTACATTTACACAATGGAGTAATACTCAGTGGAAAAACACAATGGAATCTTGAAATTCTCAGGCAAATGGATGACACTAGAAGAAACCCTCCTGACTTAGGTAATCCAGTCACAAAAAGAGAAACATGATATATACTCACTCATATATGGATTTTAAACATAGAGCAAAGGATTACTTCAATTCACACTGCCAGAAAACCTAAAAAATAAGGAAGACCCTAAGAGAGACATACATTGTTCCCCAGAGAAGGGGAAAGGAACAAGATCTCCTGAGAAAATTGGGGGGAGTTAGGAGAAAGAGAAGGGAAGAAGAGGAGGGGATCTGAGGCCTTAAGGGATCAGGAAGATTGGCATATACCTTATATGCCATCCTAGAACCTTCATCCAGTAGCTGATGGAAACAGAAGCAGACACCCACAGCTAAACACTGAGCTGAACTCCTGGAATCCGTTTGCAGAGAAGGAGGAGTGATGAGCAAAGGGGTCAAGACCAGGCTGGAGAGACCCACAGAAACAAGGGGGAACTCATGTACCTCAGATTGATAGCTGGGAAATTAGCATAGGAATGCTCCAGAACCCTGAACATGGGTGTCAGTTTGGAGGTCTGGACAATCTATGGGACCTCTCGTAGTGGATCAGTATTTATCCCTAGTATAAGAATGGACTTTGGGAGCCCACTCCACATAGAGGGATACTCTCTCAGCCTAGACACAACGGGGGCTAGGCTTGCTCCAAATGATATGACTTTGAAGATCCCCCATGGAAAGCCTCACCTTCCCTGTAGAGAAGAAATGGGATGGGATGGGATGGGGGGTTGTTGGGGTCAGGGGAGCAGGGGAGGTAGAGGAAATGTGGTTGACATGTAAAACAATGTCTTTTCTAATTTAAATTTTAAATGGAAGAAAAAAACACAAAATGGTGACTGGACATCAAAAAAAAAGTAAAACAAAAAGTAATGTTTGGCTGCCTTTTGTACAATGCACAATCCATACTTGTGTTAATGAAGATGTGTAAGTTATCTTTGAAAGTTTGTGTGTTTTCAGAACAAGGAGCTGAGACTCCAGTGAAAACTGGTAACCCAAGTAATCCATCAGGCTGCCACTGCTGCAATTTTTCAGAATTTTACATCCAGAACAGCTTTAAGGCTGCTGGCTGACATGTTCTAGCCACACAGACTATTCTGGCCAGCACCAGAAATATGCCTTGCACTTTCCCATTGCACAAACTGGACAACAAATGGTATGACTAGCTCTCAAGACTTGGTCACTATTTCAATTTTCTCAGGGTCCCTTAAATATTTCACCACCCAGAGACAACAGGAAGCAATCTAGAAAACATGACAACCACATCCTCAAGAGGTAAGGTGGGTGGTTTTTGGTTGATCAGTGCATTATGGATGTCTGTCATTGTTTAGGGTGGTTGGTTACAAGTTATTATTGACCATGATCAGAGAGAAATTTAAACAAAGAAGATTAAATTCAGTGACCTCTTTCTGAAGGGAAAAGGTATAGTGTATAGAAATGAAACACACACACACACACACACACACATATCTGTATATATATATATATGTTTCATTTTTGTTTAAGATGTTGTGCCTATGCAGCTTATTTAAAGTTTTAGTACTTGAAAGCTATTTGGGATAATAAAGAAAGGTCAATAGCTAGTCATCTACAACAATCAAGTTTATACTCATGTTAGGTATGTTTTCAAGGTCATACAGACATATGTTCAAGATAGGTGATTTTCACACACTTTTAAGACATACAGAATATGGCATTTAAAATGTTTTAATAATGGGCTTTTCATAATGGTGAGATGATGAGACATGTCTGTCTCTGGCAGCACCAATCTACTTTACAAAAAAAGGTAACTGGCATCAGAGAACTGGAGAACATCCATATGGAGTTTGATTTATTTGTGGCAAAAGCTAGCCATTTGGGCAAGGGTCTGCCTTTGCTTTGACTGAAAAGGACCGTATGCTGTTCATACTGGCTAAACAGGACACAAAAGAAAAAACCACAAAACTTTGCCAAGACCAAGTAAGACAGTCCTTTGAAATTCCTGCTTTACAGAAAAGTCTGTCTGATATTCTAGGCCTATAGGCCAAAGATAGATTCCCCAACATTTCAGAAGAACCTTGGATGACTGTCCAAGGATATATATATATATATATATATATATATATATATATATATATATATATATATATGCTAAGCTAAAGGACCAAAGCACTTCAAGGAGAAAATTCATCTGTGAAAGATGCTGCTGAGATGAGGGGTGAGAAGTAAGCATGGGCAAGGAGGAGGAGGAGGCAGAAAGTGAGCTGGAGAAAAGCTTCCTGGTAGAGCGATGGGGGAGGCCTTACTGAAGTTGATCAACTAGCAACTCAAGGTTATAAAGAACAAGCAGGAAGTAGAAACAGATACATTAAGCAAATACAGGACCAAAAGTATAGCATAGATGATTCCATGTTGCCATTATTATTTAATGAAAGACCAATTCCCCTTTACCAATGATCTTGAAACTTTTTATCAGGAGAGTCTCAATTGAAGCACTGGAAGAGTGGGGAGAGGGAGAATGATTCCTTTTTGAAATATACTTACCATGGTTATGCTCATGATTGTAATTTAGTGCAGTCAAAAGATAATAAGTCATCAGCAAAGGTGATAGATTCATGATGGGAGGTTTAGAGAAAATCAGGTACAAGTTCTCAACAGTCTTCTCCAAGACGGAGACAAACACGGTGTACCTTTGTCTTCTAGCATCAAATTGTGACATGTGTAAAATACTGCTCAAAAAGAAAGTCTGTAAGAGACTTGGTGCCCAAAGACAGATTATGACATGCATAAAATACTGCTAAACAAAAAAGTCTGTAAGAGACTTGGTGTCCAAAGGTTATGTTGTGGGCTGGTTACATATGTGTGCTTGAAGACATACCAAAGTTCCAGAGTTCATAAAATCAAGCATTAAGCATTAACCAATCCCACTGTAAAGACCTATTCAGCATGATAAAGCTCTTCTTGTCAGTAAATGAGACTCCTGAGTAAGCCTGCTCCCAATCATCAGCAAGGGTCCAACCTTACAAGCAGGCTTTCCAAAGGATGGCAGTCTCAGACAAGATGAGCTTGATCTTTCAGCACACAACTAAAGGTAATTAGTTTTTTCTGGTGTCTTAACTTTTTCAGTTTTTTTTTCAGTTTTCTGGCCATGTGTACAGTCTACCCATCAGAAAGACTAGACAGGAGCAAGGTAATTAGCGAGCAGGCATGTACCCACAGCTATCTCATCAATGAACTCTGGCAGCAATTCACCAAGTCTTGACACCCATCTGAGCAGCAGGCTCACAGCTCAGATTTATGAACAGGGAAGGGTAAGATAGGGTGGTAGCTAAAAGCAAGTAGTGACTCAAACATTATTATATATGGGTCTTAGCAAGCCAGTCCAGCTCCATTCTTTCATCTGGCATTCTCAGCCACTTGGTTAGCTTCACGATGGTCCTATTTTTGGAAACAAGTCTATACACAACCACAGCACAAAGTCAATAGGGTTGAGGTGCTCCTTACACAGAGAATCCCCTTGCTCTGTTCTACTGTTCCTTAAGAAAAACTCCACCCAACTTATAGAATAAAGCTGAAAACATTTTTATTTTATATTCGTGAGTCAGAAATTTAGGAGGCTTCGCTTGACTAATGTATGCATGCTGTTAACTACCAGCACTACTTAATTGTAGTCACCTGATGCCAGGCTGGGGCAGAAGGTCCAGAATGCCTTAGCTCACATAATGGCATGTTTGTGGAGATGATAGGAATGACTGATAGATATCTGTCCTCTTCACGTCATGACCTGGGGATCCATTGACTTCTTACATTTAGGCTTACATGCCTGGAAGACTATCTAAAGTAGACACTCCCAAGCCTCTTCTGACATAGCCACATGAGTCCCAGAATGTGTTTTTGCTATATTTTGTTGGTCAAAGACATCACTAGAGCAGCTGTAATTCAGGACAATTAGATTCTGCTTCTCAATGAGATGAGTAGCAGTGAATTTGCAGCCACACTTCACACATTGCAGTCAAGATTCCCTTATTTTTATCTGAATATGATGAACAATGGGATGCCTTTGTCTTTTTCATACTTGCATTACATTCATAAAAAGAAAGTTACTACTCTCCAAGAGAAGGGCACACTCTAATTCTCTAATGAGCTCTTATGCTCCTTTAATCAATTTTACTTCATTCTTACAAAGCACTGCTCCTTATTTTGCAAACTAAAGGGCCTCCAAGAATTTCTCTTGGGTCTACATACTAGTAATAATAATATATTTGTCTGACATATAAACAATAAGTAAGAAAAATAGGCCTATTCTCTAAGTGGATTATGCAATTATTATAACTTAAACTCTAGATTGTAGGCTGTAATGGTAAAACAATTACCCATCCATTTAAGGGTTACTAGAAGGGGTATGACAATGATAAAATATTTAATGAGGGTGTTGAAACTATTCCCAATGCAGGAATATGCTTAGAGGTCACAATCAAAGAACATGCACCTTAGACTTGTATGTATCTTGGTTCAGGATAAGGAATAATACACTCATGGTGTGCACTTGTAGATGTTTTATATGTTAAAACTCAAATTTTTCTTCTTATGAATTAAATTTACAAATATCATTTTAAACCATTGAAAATACCCACTGGGCACTGGTTTGTAATTACAAAATAAAGACAAGGGAATACACACCCCCTTCCAATATCCACAAGACATTTATCGATGTACGCATTTGTTTATGTACATGCTAAAACAGTAAGAGCACATGCTGTACATTTGAAATTTTAACATCATCCTCATATTCTTTATCTACATACTACTTTAGTAGAAGCTCTTATTGGTTATAGGGTAATTCATTTAATAGCTATAGTGTAATTAATTTAATAGATAGTGTTCTTCAATTAATAGCTAATACTGCTCTTCATTTCTCAATGCAAATACACCTCACAAGCTTTACTTGAAAACTGACAGGAAGAAACACTGTAGTTTCCCCCCACTCCTCTTCTTCTAGAGAAACCCTGGAAGTGGAGGATGGTAAGGATGTGACCATGCTTACACTAGACAATGGTGCTGGCTCCACGGTGCTGACAAGAACCTTTTCAACAAAAACCACGCCCCTAAGCTTTCTGCAGGACCATTACAGATTCTCTTACAGAAAAGGATTGGCAAGTGTTGTGAGAGATTTGTTTGTTTGCTGTTTTTTTTTTTTTTTAATCCCAGGCTCAACTCCAGCTGTTGCCATGGAAATTATCCTTTGCTTAGACCCCTAAGTACCAGCAAGGCTGATTGGCGGTAAGTTCATCTATGCATGAATATTCACTATAAAGTGAATATCGAGAACTGTTCGTGATCAGAGCTCACATTTTCTACACTGAGAAAATGTACCTTAAAAACTTCTTTGCCTGTGGTTGCTCCAGCCACCCGAGCACCCAGATGCACAGTGCTTGCCACTTCAGGACCCCCTCAGCAGAGTTCCTGGCTGGGCTCCACACCTGAGCCCCTTTGGTACTCTGCAGTAAAGCTGCTATGCTACCAGTGGCACTTGTCACTATTACAAAGTGACCCCACTCTAATTCACCTGACAGCCTTCAGCCTTCAGGAAGCTTTTTGTATAAATCAGAGCAGAGTATAATGAAGATGAATGCAGAAGGAAAGACAGAAGTCTTTTATCCGGACGTTCACGTTAGGTTGGACACTTTAAAAGCCATCACTGCCCATACACCTTTCCCCTGATTGGGGTTTAATGATGCAACTAATGAAAAGCCTGGCCTTCTTCAAAGAAATCAAGCAGCCTCTGAGATAATGAAAAGGGAAACATGTCCAAACACTTTAGGGACACTATCACTCTTGATTTACTTCCTTCTGCAGGTTAAAATGTACAGGGAAGAATCGTGGTCTTCTGGCTCCATAGTCATAGGACGAGTCAACCATAGGTGAACCAGACTGAAAAAAAATAAGTCCAAAATGAAATAGTGCGAGCAATTAAATGTGAGTTTTTGCTACACAAGGAATTTCTTAGTATCAATATTTACTAGGGCCATACACAAAACAGATTTAGTATCAGTCAGAAATTTAAATTGAACTAGGTATCTTTTATTCAGTATTCTTTATTTTACATGCCTTTGGATATGTGTTGCGTTTATATGGTTTCCCCTAAAAATCTCCTTTGAACCAAAAATGAGAAAAATATCCAAATAGAAAAAAAATGTTTTATTGTTGTATATTAGTTGGACAAAGTGATGTATGCCATTGTGACGTCTCCATACTCTGATTAAATTTACCCTCCTTATCACCTACACCTAACCCTCTTCACCCTTCCCAATGTCACCCCTATTCTGTAATGTTCCTCTTTTGCTTTCATGCATCTCCTAATTTATTTTCCTATTAGATTTCACGTATGTGTAGAAAACAGGCATTACTTTTTTCTCTAGTTCTGGGTTTTTCCATTTCACTTCTTAAGTGAAGTTGAGAGTAACCATGAGACAGAAATCCTTTAAATACACATCAGGATCCTTAAGCGTTGTGCTGTTTTATCTTTTATGCCTTCAGTCAATAATGCCAGGATTGACTAGTCTGTGAGCTCTAGCTCAGTGTGGACCTCAAAGAAGCAAGAGCATCAGTGGGGTGTTGGGCATTGTTTACATTCAGATAAGAGAAGAAAACAATCTGACTGAGAATCTGCTATTTCATAGTTATTGCTGGATCATAAAAGGAGACAACACTATAACCAAGTCTCTAACATTCATAATAGCTTACATTAAATGCAAAGTATGCTTTGTAAAATGAATGAATGATTGAATCAATAGTAGGTTATTGTGTGTTTCCCATATTACCTGTATATATACCTGTATAAGTGACTGTTCATAATCATACCTGCCTTTAAGCAGGTATGCTAACTCACAGAAGATCTCGTAAGCTTTGGCTTATTAATATTCCCTCTTGCAGAGAGATTGGAAGCTCCCCAGGCCTAAGACCTACGTGAGGCCTTCTCCAGAACCTCACAAGGCCCAAGCTCTTCCTATTTTTCCTATTGTCATTATTTAAAAGATCAGCAACTGACTGAGGTGAGATTTCCTAAGGGTGAAGCCATCTGTGAGTCACCAAGCAAACCCAATAAACAGACTGGTTCATGGTGCTGGCATTGGAGAGTGCCCTTTCTTTGGCTTTTTACTAGGTTCTTTGTCTTGGTATAGAGATGTCTTTTTATTTACAGGAAAAATTACATAACTTTATGTGTATATTAATATACAAATGCACCTCCCTGACTGAGAAGGACAGCATTTAACAAGCTTTATTTATGGACTTTACATTTCGCATTGATGATATAATAGAAACAGCAAAACAATTTGATTATGTTTACACAATAAAGTAACAACTCTATTATTTTTCAGTCTTTAGACATTTTTATTTTCAATCTGCATTTGAATTTTTTTGTATTAAAACTTCTAAATTTCTACAATAACAATTGACTATGCTTCTTTCTTGTTTTTCATAACCTCTGTTTTGCAGAGCATTTTTCTCTTTTATCTAAACTCATTATTTTGTTTTGTAAATAAAAATACCACTTCATTATAAAAACATTGCAAAAAAGAAAAAGCACCTAAACAAAACACACAAAAAAAGTCAAGCAGCTATATTAACTTATACTCTCAAACAAGTACTTTGCAGAACCCAAAGTCTGTGTATCTCAATGACCTCTGTGCAATCAGAACTGCCTTTCTGCAGCCATGGAGCTTTGCTTCAGAGTTTCCACTTCCACTCTGAATTACATTTTTATACATTCATCTACAAAACACAAACACAGACATACAAACACACATGAAAAGTCCATGTCAGACTTAAAACTAGATAAACAATTATAGTTATATCCTCTTTCATGATTCTTGTAGGAAGATTTTCCTGTTTCACCCACTAGTTCCCAAATAACCACATGGAGACTTCTTATTAATTATGAAAGCTTGGCTAAAAGCTTACACTTGTTTCTATCTCTTATAACTTAAATTAACCCATATCTTTTATGTGGCTCAGTTACCCTTACTTTGTAAATCCCATGCTGCTTTCTCTGTATCCCTGGTGTCTCCTCAAGACTCCACTGTTGTTCTTTTCAGCATTCTCCCTGTCCCGAAAATCCTGCCTAGATATTGTCCATTCAGCTTTTTATTAAACCAATCAGAAAGTCCTTGGCAAAGACACATCTTCACAGTGTACAAAAAGATTATTCCATAACAGACTCCTGGCATTTTCCTTTACTCAAGTCATGAAATCTACTTGCTAAAATCCAGAAATTAGTCCTTCATTATCACCTAATATTTCCTTTCCTTGTTCTCCTGTCTATATGTTACAGTATATCCATATATGAATTTGTTTACATATATATACGTATATATGTACATATCATAGTCTAGGATCTGCATTGAGGAAAAAGGAGCATTTTTTTCTTTCAGAGATTGTATAACCTTATTTAATGTTAAACATTGTAAGTCTATCTATTTTGCTAAAAACAAATTTTCATTTCATTTGCATTTCTTGCTGAATAAAATTCATATATATATACATATATATGTATATATATAACTCTTTCAGTATCTATTTGTTGATGAGCAACTGAGGTGGTTCAATTTCCCTGCTACAGTGAATAAAGCATCAGTGAACATGATGCAAATAACTCTTTGGAGGGGTCAGAGGTTCTCTGAGCACAGACCCAGAATCAAGTAGATGGGTTGTATGGTAGTTCTATTTTTAATTCTTTTGAGGAACTGCCAAACTGATTTCCATGATGGCTGTGTTACTTTGCATCCCCACATCTGTGACTAAGGATCCTTCTTTCTCCATATCTTCTTCAACATTTGCTGTCAGGTTGCTCAACGTTATTCTTTCTGACTTGGGTGAGTTGGTATTTCAAAACAGTTATGATTTGCATTTCCCTAATGGCTAGAGATGTTGAAAACTGCTGTTTCCTCCTTCGATTATTACTTGGAGAGTTTCATACAGTGTGCTGTGATATTTATCCAAATTCACGCAAATGTTGCTCAATTTGCTTCCTTTGTCCCTATTCATCCAAGTTTGTTTACTTTAAAAAAGAAATATCCTTCAAAACTAATTTTCTCCTCCCCAAATATCCTTGGATGTGAAGCCTTACACTCAAGAATAGTCAACTTTGCAGGGATTACACTCTTAGGGCAAACTGTTTCTCTCCTAGTGGTTAATTGCCAATAGCTTCCAACCCACCAGCTTGGGGTGGAAATGTTTACCCAACTCCTTTGAAGGCTTGCAAGAATTTCACACATGCTGTCAGAACTGCTGTGTATTCATGTGTGCAGCTGCCCTGCTGTGTCCAGAGATGTTTTTTTGTCATTCAGTACCTCAGGCTCTTGCATTCTGTCTGTCTCCTCTTCCACAATGACCCCTCCATATTGGGAGGGCATGGGTGCAGTATTTATGTTCATTTCAGGCCTGAGAATTCTCTGGTCTTATGTTCACTACACCTTGTTTGGTGTGGGTCACTGTATTTATCACAGTCTACTGCAATTAAAATATTCTTAGATGAGAGATGCAATATTCTGAGCACATAGCTAGCTATAGGTCATTAGATCAGGTATGGTGACACACACCTTTAATCCCAGCACTCAGGAGGCAGAGGCAGATGGAGTTTTGACTTTGAGATCAGCCTGGTCTACAGAGCAAGTTCCAGGACAGCAAGGGCTATACAGAGAGACTCTGTCTTGGGGAGAAAAAGTCATTGGTGGTCAATTTAACATACAGTTCATCTGGATATTTGTCTTTCTTTCTTCCTTTCTTTCTTCCTTTCTTTTTGAAAACTGCTGAATTCATTAGCTCATTTGTTGATTGATAGTTTTGTTTCCTTTATATTTAATTTTTACAGTTCTTTGTAAATTCTGGTCATTGGCCCTTGTCTGAAATACAGCTTTCAAAGATTTTTCTCCCTTTTTGTGGGCTTTGTTGGTAGTTCCCTTTGCTGTGTAGAAACTTTGTAATTTCATGTAATCTGATCTGTTTAAATTTGGGGCTATTTCCTGTGCCACTGATATTCTGATCAGAAAATTCTTGCCTTCTCTTATTCCCTAGATTTTCATCTAGAAGTTTCAGTATTTCTGACTTTAAATTAAGGTGACTGATGCATTTTGAACTGATTTTTGTAAAAAACAAAATATATAAATCTAATTTTGTTTTTCTACAGATGATTATCTAGTTTTTCCAGAGCCATTTACTGAACAGGCTACCTTTCTTCCAGTGTATGCAATTTGCCTCCTTTGTCAAAACATAGTTGGGCATAGTGATATTGGTTAATTCGAAGTCCTGTATTCTATTCCATTAATCTACCTGTCTTTTTTTTTTTTTTTTTTTTGCCAGTACCAGGTTGCCTTGATCACTATAGATCTGTAATGTAATTTTGAGGTCTGCTATTTTCACATCTTTAATTTTCTTAACTCTTGTGGTTGTTTTACCACCACATGTGTCTATGCATGTATCTTTTTCCCACAGAGGTCGGAAGAGAGTGTTATAGACCCTGAAAATGGAGTTATAGACAGTTGTGACCTGCCATGTGAAATAAAGCCCAGGTCCTCTGGAAGAGTAGCAAGTGCTCTTAACCACTGAGCAATCTTTGTAGCCTACATTTTGTATCTCTCATGAAGAGAAATTCAAAAATTTTCAACAAAATATTACAAAATGTGTTCAGAAGTTCATTATGACCTGAGCAATGGGCTTCATTATGAAAACGCAGGGTTGGCTCAACATATATTAGTCAATAAAAATAATGTACTGTATAAACAAATTAAAGAGCAGAAACCATATAATTATGATCACTGTCATTGATAATGAAAAGGAATTTGACAAAGGAATTTGACAAAAATTCATCATGCCTTCATTATGAAAGTCTTAGAAATGTTAGAAAAATAGATCATACTTCAAAATAATAAAGGTTACAGACAACAGACCAATATCTGACACTGAGTAAATGGAGAGGAACAGTATTTCCTCTAAAATCAGGAATATGAACAAATGAACATTTCCTCTAAAATCAGAAACAGGACAAGAATGCCTCTTGTCCCTTATCTCATTTTATTAGAGTGCTTGAATTCTTAGCTATAGAAAGTAGACAGAAGAGAGACATAAACGAGGTAAAAATAGGAAAGGAAGACTATCCTTATGTGTAGATAACATGGTTTTTTAAAACATTGATTTTAGCTTTATGTTCATTGTTGTTTTGTTTCTTTCTATGTCTTTAAACCTTGTATATTCAATGACTATAGAGGCAGCAAGAGGACATCAGATGTCCTGGAATAGGAATTACAGAGTATTGACGTTACCACATGGGTCCTGGAAACTAAACCTGGGTCCTATGTGCTGTCATCTCTCCAGTCCCAATTATTATTATTGACATTATTCTTTATTCAAAATACTCTCTATAATCTACTTTAAATTCTTAGAACTAATAAACAGAGTAAAGTTGCAGGGTAAAAAGTGTGTGTGGGGGGGAGAGATGAAAGAGAGAGTTTCTTAATTGCTGGTTGATGGCTGGAGAGCCCAGCCCACTGTGGGTGGTGCTATTCTGTGGGCTTGGTGGTATTTAAGACAAGTAGATGAGTAAGCAAGAAAGAACAAGCCAGTAAACAGCATTCTTCTGTGATTCTGCTTAAGTCCCTACCTTCACTTTCCTGCCTAGAGCTCTTGCTCTGGCTTGCCTTGATGATGAACTATAACCTGTCAATTGAAATAAAGCCTCTCTGTTGTTTGCTGCAGCTGCAGGAGATGAAACACAAACCACAAAACTCAACAAAACCCATGTTGAGTTTATTGGGGAAAGGGAGCAAAGGGAGGGGTAGGTGATGGCCAACCAGGAACAGAGATGGAAGGGGGCAAAAGGTGGGAGGCACTTGCTTAAAAGGGAAAGCTTGCACATGCATACACAGTCCTTACACAGCCATGCAACATGTAACAAAGTGTTGTGCCCAAATTCTGAACTCCCAAATTGCCAAGAAGCTTTCGATTCAAAATTAAAGAGTCTTTCATTGCAGTTGTTTAACAAACTAACCCCATTAGCTCGGGCCCTTCATCCACCCTCCTCGTGGATGGCTGGAGAAAGACCTTGAGAAACCAAGAGGAAGGGATCTTATAGGGCAGCATAAGGGGAGTGCCTAGGGGTACATAACAGTCTCAGGATTGGTGTGCTTCCAGGCTTGGAAACCTGCCCTGTGTTGATTTGTCAACTGGTTGTTTTGGTCCATAGGCCTTCCCAGGGCGGTTGCTATGCTCTGTGCTTCACTGTTGTGCACTTGTGTATAAAGCACACCAGAGCTGTAAAGCACAGCCCCACCAGCTAACTTCTGATTGGTTCCTTGCCACAAGGGTATCTGACCTCCTAGTGACTAGGACAGGAGGGGCAAGGTAAGGTGAGCACATGTTACCTACCATTGCTGCTAAAATGGGGGGGCTGGTCGCTTCAATAGCCAGGGAACACAGGGCCCTTTGAGCTGTTTAAGTATCTGCCTGAATGCCAATGTTCGTACCCTGCCAGTTGTCAGGGGGCAGGGTCAGCATAATGCCAGGATATCAACACTCTCCTATCCCAAATTGCTTTTGATCATGGTGTTTAGCGTGGCAGCAGAAAGTGATTGCACTGTGTCTTTGGAGGCCTATCAAAATATTTACTGAACTTACATTCTTTTACAGATTTAAATAAAAAAACCTCTTTATAGATATTTTGTATTTCCAACAACATAAACTAAACCTAGTTCATAGTCCAAATACGATACTCTAGTGGAACTTTTATTGTGTGTTTGGAGGAAGGGGAAGGCACACATTCATATCTGTATAGGACTAAGATGATCATGTTTGCCTAAAGGGACATCTGTACCATTATTCATTATGAGATCTAATGAGCTTACCACCTTCGATTTTTCAGAAAGTGGTTTTCAGTTGCTTTAAATATGCCTCCTAGCACTTAAGAAGATTGACTTACCTACTTTGGTAGTTTCCCTTGACAGCTGTGAGATTGCAAGCTGCTTCATTGCAGAGAATCATAAGCAGAAGTGGTTCGTGGACAGGTGTTACCTTGTGTATTAGGTTTTAGAAAATCACGGTTGAAGCACTTGCTATGGAGTATGTGAGCAAATGGTATCTAACTAAGTGATAATTTATTTTGTTGAAAACTCAAAATTCATTTGAGATTTCCACAGCATTTCACACTCCTAAGGATTCTAACATTTTCAGCTAAAAGAAACAAGTTTTTTTTTTTTTTTTCATATTTGGCAGCAACTGTCAGTCAGGTTAGCATACACTACAGAACCTGCTAGGAAAGCTTGATGCTGCTTAGCCACATGTTCCTGTCTAAAAATCCCACAGGCAACTAGCCAGAGCAATTAGGTAAATTCTGGTTGAGCTAGGCTGGACCCTTTCGGATATTTTGAAACCTGCCTAAGTGCCTGTCAAAGTGCATCAGTGGACTCTGTACTTACAGATGAGAATGTTGCTGCTGGCAATATTTCCCATGCTTAAAAACAGACACTAAAGGCCCAGTCATCTCTCACTAGGGCTTTCTAGGAGAAAGGTTATTGAAGGAGGTGGCAGAGTGATATACAAATGCCTACTATCCAACTATTCCACTATTCAGATCACGTATACCTGTACACCTGCATTGCCTTAATAGTGTGCACCTCTTATGTTTATTAAAGTTAGACGTATATCTGGACTAGCCATAGTCTTTTCATATGTGATACGGATTCTAGACAAAATTATTAACAAGGATGTGGGCTATTTTAAAAACTGGAATGTTTTAAAACCAAGTCGATCTAAATGGCACCACTACCAAAAATGTATATACTTTAAAGTCTATACAGAATACTTGCCAGGATATGTCCTACTTTGCTTTGTAATCAAAACTGAATATATTTATGACCATTATAACTGTGTGCCTGGTATTTCCTGCCCTTAATCAAATTAAAGTTAAAAATCAAGTGAAACATACTTGCCTATTTACAAGTTTTAAAATACACTTTCAATAAATCATTTTTTTACAATACAAAATTTAAAACACACTGAATGGTATGAAAAGTCAAAACGTGTTATTCCCATTTAAAGGGCAGAAATAAATTAATGGTATTAAGTGCTTTTTATTTGGGGAGGGGGAATAACAAATCGGTAGTGTATACTAAAATATAAGAACTTAAGAACTTAAGGCATAAATCCACAGTATTAAATGGCGGATGCAAAGAACACTTTCATAAAACAGAAAGCAGTAAATGAATAAACAAATTATTTTAAAAGATTTTGGTACTAAGAAAATATCAATAAAATTGCTGAAATTATAGAAAGACTGATTAAGAAAACAGTATACACTAGGCATGGTGGCACACACCTTTAATCCCAGCACTCAACTGGCAAAGGCAGTTGGATCTCTGTGCGTTCGAGGCCAGCCTGGACTACAAATTGAGTTCCCGGACAGCCAGGGATGTTACACAGAGAAACCCTGTCTCAAAAACCAAATACAAAATAAAAAAAAACAAGCAAGAAAATAGTATAAAAAATAGCAATATCAGGAAAAAGGCACACATTAAAATTAACTGAGTAATAAGTATATTTTAAGCCCAAACACTTGAAAAAAGTGATGAAGTAGAAAGAGACATTGAAGGGTACAAGTTAGAAGCACATTGAAGAGGATTGGTTGTGTGAAAGGAACTTCATGGATGAAAATTTTATGTATTTTTATTTCAAAAGTATGATTATGATACAGTAATATTAAAATTTATGATTAAGATGAAGTGAGGGCCATAATTCATGTTGATCTAATTCTTTTCTGCCTATGAAATTCAACCTATTTATTGAAAAGAAATCCTTTTGTTCTTGCATTACCCTGGGCTTGGGAATTTCTCTTTGGGAAGGCTTTTAAAAAAACCAAGCCTAGCTTTCTTCCATGCAGAACATACTATGCATAGTATCTGATAAGGAACACAGAGAGAATGACTAATTCTCAGTATCATAACAATCATCTTGAACAGAAGTTTGAGTAGGCTGTCTACAAAATAAGATAAACAAGTATCTTCCAGCAAGGGAATACTGCTATGGAAAGAGAAAGGCAGGCACTCCCAAAGCATGAGATGACTTGATGATTCTCACCGTCATTTTGTCAAGTGAAAAGCAAAGGGCTGATGCACATATGCATTGCACCTGTGGGACCAGATGTGCAGCTTCCCTTCCCATATATGGACACCAATGCCTCCCCTTCTGTCCTCCCACTACATGGAGTCTGGAGTCTGCTCAATCCAGAGAGATCTGAACAGATCACCTTCCAATTCAGCATAGCTGTGTCAGCAATTTACTCCATAAGTATCTTTCTATTTCCTATTTTCTTTATTTAATCTCCATTCTTGCATATATGTCTCATAATGGTTTTGTTTCTGTCTGTATACTGCTCAGTTAAGATTTAGATTTGTTGTGTGTGTTTCCTTGCCCAGCCTATTACAAATCCTCTTTACTATATTTTTCACCTATATCTCACATGCTAATGTACTCCTACATCTTCTCCTTGTTCTCTCATTCATATTCCCATTATCTTTATCTTTGTACCTTGTTATTATAGAAACTGACTACAACTTTAACACTCTCTAAAATATGTAGATCCAGGTAATACCCCAATTTGCTTTACTTACTTTTTTATTTTTAAAAATTAGTCTAGCATTTATCCCTGTCCCTACCCATCTAACCCCTCTCAATCCTAAACTTATTAACTGAAATCCCAATATGCACCAATGTATTTTGATTGTTTATGCTTTAATGGTTATTGAAATGAAAGGGGACATTGTGGTTAACTGAATAGTATAACACTTGTATGGTGGTAACATCCAACACTCTTGGTTGTTCTCACAGCTATTACTCTATTCAGGGAATGATATGTTGTCTACATCAGTCCACCTTGAACCATTATAGCTTTTAACCCTAAAGCACTGTATCATCTTGGTATGGAAGCATTTTAATGAAAGTGCATCATCTCTGCTCTGCTTAACCAGCCAACAGTTTCAAGTTTTTGCCAATTTAGAAGACTGCAACAGATCTCAATAGATCAGGTAGTTAGTTGCTCTATGGAGATGGGTTGCATCTTAATTTTCCTGGGCCTGCAATAGAACCTGTTAAAAGGAGAGATAAATTTGAACTGTGTTAAGCTACTAAACTATCTTTTAAGACATGTCACTCTGTGACCTGGAGACATGGCTCAGCAGTTGGGAACACTTAACTGCTCTTCTAAAGGACCTGGGTTTGCTTACCAGAACCCACACCATATAGCTCACAATTGCCTACAACTCCAGTTCCAAGAACTCAGGACTCGCCAGCCTCTGTAATCATCTGCATGTACACCAGGCACATCAACTCTTGCCGGCAAACACTGGATACATGGATAGATAGATAGATAGATAGATAGATAGATAGATAGATAGATAGATACAAACATACATACATACATACAACTAAGTGTGACTTTGGCTTTGCTTTGTCATTGTTGGTTTTACCTTCTACTTAATTTGGCCAAGTGTGGTATGATTTCATACAGATAGTCATTGGTAATGTAGAGATATCTGACATCTAGGAGATAGGAAAGTAACAATTAGATACACTGGAAAAGGCCATTAAGCCCTTATGCTATGTCACCATAGCTAATAAATTGTTAATAAATACAGTGATCAAGAGCAGTCATTTTAAAGAACTGAACAAACTTGTGTGAAGTGGAACTGAATGCTCTCTTATAGGTTTGTGGAGTCATCAAGGAAGTTGACCAACCATGCCCAAGTCTATGGCTAATACAATCCAAAATTTAAAAGTAAGCTAAATTATATGGGAATTTATGGTAATGAGATGTAAATTGGAGTATAGACTTTTGGTTGCTTGATTTAAAAAACCTGTGGAAGAACCTGCTTGAGGGAAAGATACTAGTTACTTAAGTCTCCTACTCACAATATTCACCACCAAAGAAAATGAGACAGTCTAACCATATTAGAATCCTGTAGGTTCTATTTTCTTGAATTCTACATAAATACATATTTTATTCAGATGCTAATCTCATGATATATGTACAGGCCACTCTTGTTTTCTAGAGGAACCTAGATTTCCTTACCATTCTATCAGTTTGCTACAATGAAAACATATACATCAATTTCTATAGAGAAGTCATACCATGCATTATATGTTCACTTTAACACTCTGGTTCTTACAGGTTGAATAACATATTAATTTGTTCATTCAGTAAATATTTGGTACTACTGTATGAAATGCAGTTTCAGGCGATGGATAGTACAAGGAAGTAAGCTGGAAACACTAATCATGGTACTTATAGTCTAAGGAGGGACACAGATTAAAGGCATGTCATGAAAAGTCAACCCAAAAGAATGCTGTGAAACACTTCCATAATTAATTCTTCACATCACAAATATTTTGCTCACAATGATATTAGATGCTTCACTACAGTTATTTAAAGAAAAACTAAAAGATTTATAGGTATTAGGAATATTATCAGATTTAAGAAAACTATAGGTGTTATTGAACTACAAAATCTTACAATAGTATTTATTCAAAAAGTAGTATATATATATATATATATATGTATGTACATATATACACATACATATATATAGTGAACAATGAATTTATCTTTTATTCCAAATATGTGTGAGCCAAGAAACATGCTATAAATAGGGTAATAATTATCACATTGCAACAATTTAAATTCAAAACACTTACAGAAGTGCTTTCACAACTTTAAAGCTGTGCTTGGGGATGAAACACCTAAGAAAAAATGCTGCAGAGTGTAATGATACTGTGTCTTATTCCTTAGTTTTATTGTACTATAGATAGATTCTAAAAGTGTTTGCAAATAAAAAAGCGGCTATGCCCTGCTGATTTATCCAGGAAAAAAGATGCATTTTAACCAAACATTACTTTAGTTCAGGGACAAGAGATCACATCACTAAAATGTGTGCTGAAATCACAGGTTTCTACTATCCTAGATCAGATGGAAACACTCCATCTTCAGCTACAGGGCAAACAATAAAGAATGAAACATTGTGCATCCCCAGGGACCTCTTAAGTCACTAGCCAATCCATATTTTCTTTTCTAAATATTGTTTATGGTATAGAATCCAGCATTCTTGAAACAAGCAACATTATTGAGTGACGGGTGAGCTGCTGCATGTAGGATACAAAGAATTAGAGAGAAGGGAAAATCAAATTTCTCCTTTTTTTGAAGGGGAAACACAGAAGACTTGTTTCTCGGGTCTCACCAAGAGTGTTGAAACATCCTAAAATTTGCCTCTCCATTTCTAGTTCACTTCGGAAGTAAAGGCAAATGGTATGCTTTCTGTGTTCGGCCACATGTTGTTTTTCTATTTTTAAGTGACAGAAAAAAATATTTAACATGTGACAACTCAGGGGATATTACATCTAAATAGAAAAGTATTATCCTGTCAAGAGTTTAGAGGACAAGCTGATAGACAAAAAGTGCCTCCAAATTGCAACTCAAGTAGAATAATTGAATGAATGATACAAACCTAGATTGAGAGGTAGCTGTAAATAAAAGAATCCACTATTCCAAGAGTCAGTGTTTTCTGTGAAGGTATAGCACTGAATATTACACTGTGAGCCATATGCTCCCTGTTTCAACTAATGAACTCAAAATTTTGCATTAAAGATCCGTAGCCAATGCCTAAAACAGAGATTATAGCAATGTTTCAATAAATATTAATTTATAGACACTGAACACAAATTTCATGTTATTTTCATCAATAATCTTATTTTTTTCAAATTTCATGCTATTTTCATTTATAATAATTTTATTTTTTCAAATATTAACTTTTCTTGTTTTTATTAGTTCTTTGAGAATTCCCTGAAATGGTATTTTGATCCTATTCCTATCTCCTCTCCTTCCT
The DNA here is from genome assembly GCF_003668045.3 of Cricetulus griseus. NCBI lineage: Eukaryota > Metazoa > Chordata > Mammalia > Rodentia > Cricetidae > Cricetulus > Cricetulus griseus. Next base: position 260,994,523 of record NC_048595.1, read on the forward strand.
CCAGATCCAGCTGCCTTGTCCCACCTCCCGAAATTTATGTCTTTTTCCCCTCCATCTACTGCCCATCTACTCTTGGGTGTGGCCTTCCCTGGAAAGACCCACCACGGAAGACCAATACCATCAAAGAAAACTGATCCTTTCTCCCCAAGCAGTTAAGGGATGGGAATTCGTCCATACCTCCCCTCTGAATTAGTTGTGGGTTTTGGTGCCAATTGTTATCTACTGTGAAAAGAAGCTTCTCTGATGAGGCCAAAGAGCACACTGATCACACCAATAATTTTACCTATATTAATGGGTATAGCAGTAAAACAGTATGAGTAGGTGTAAGACTATGTCCACTTACAAGAGTAATAGTAATATGTTGTTCCCTGTTATGACCTGTCTTATCAACAGGTTTTAGACCTGATAATGGTGCCAGATATGGTTTCTATCTTGTGGAGTGGACTTTTCATTCAATCAAAAAGAGGTTGATTATTAGTAGGCAGGTCTTTCTGACTAGTCATTGTTGTAGGTTGCAGGGATCACAGCTGGTCAAGATTGCTATTTCATTTTCTCTAATATTATGCAAAATACCTCCCAGAGCAATGGAAGCCAGTAAAGATGAAGCTTCCAAGTCAATACAAGCTTGATTTCTTCATTTTCTGTAACTTAAGTATATGGTGCCATCAGCAACACAGTCTTGTTGTTGAGGTTTGCAGGGTAACAAACAGAATTTCCATAGCCTGCAATATTTGGATGTCTATGGGAACACATTAGCCAATAACTCCAAAATAGGGAACCTATTAATGGATCCGAGCATTTTATTTGTTATTCTGAAGTGTCTAGTATTTGCCTCATTAGAGAAAAACTTCATTTAAACTCTTTACATATGTGTGTGGATATATTTTAGGAAGCTTCTACAATAGTGGGTTTGCAATAAGACCCTTTTCAGATTTGTTTCTTGTGGTAGCTCTCCTTCCCGGCTGTCCCTAATAAACTCTAACCCCCTATTCATTTTTCATTAAACCCTTCCTATATCATTATTCACCATTTAACACTTTATACCACTCTCCTCCCTCGAATACTTCCACATGGCTCCTCACTAATATCTAGGCTCTATAGGTCTTCCAAATGGAACATACATATCTAAAGATTCAAGACTGACATCTATAAATCAGAGAAAATGTGTGACACTTGTCTTTCTAAGTCTGTGATAATTAACTCACAATCATTGTTTGCAGATCCATCCATTTACCTGCAAATTTTATAATTCTATATTCTTAATAACTGAGTAAAGTTCCACATTGTAAATGTGCCATATTTTATTATCTATCCATCAACTATTGGATATCTAGGCTTTTATCATTTTCTAGCTAGTGTGGATAGAGCAGCAATAAATGTGAATGTGTAGGTGTCTCTATAGCATGATATAGAGTATTTTTGGTACATCCCCAAGGGTATAAGTGGATTTTTTGGTAGATCTATTTCTTGCTTTTTGAGTAAACTCCACATTGATTTCCATAATGGCTACACCAGTCTACACTGCCACCAGCAATGAGTAAATGTTGTCCTTACTCCATATCCACACCAGCATTTGTTATTTGTTTCTTGGATCTTAGCTTTTCTGATTGGGGTAAGATAGAAACAATAAGAAACCTTCCTTGGCTGGCAGGGCACTCAAGAGGATGCTAAGGACCAGAATTGGTCCTCAAGTGTGCAGAGCAGTGGTGGCTCACACTTTGATTCACAGCACCGAGGAGGCAGAGGCAGGCAAATCTCTATAAGTTCCAGGCCGGCGTTTTCTACAGAGTGAGTTCCAGGACAGCTAGGGCTATCACACAGGAAACCCTGTTTCAAAAAAAAAAAAAAAAAGCAAACAAACAAAAAACAGAAGTCACAGTGTGCCAACCTCTATGCTGTCCTAAGATATTCTAATCAGGGCTTGAGATATTGCTTAGTAAAACATACCTTTGGAAAACAAAGCAATGCACAATTTAACCATCTAAAAGGCTATAGGAAAATGTACTTTTTGCTTTATAGCATCACAAATATTACATTTATTAATGGATCAAGTACAGTGCAGTACACATTCATCAACGGTACATATTTTTAATTGTATTTATTCTGTGTGTATGGATATTTGTCTGCAAGAATGTCTGTATCACATCTATGCCTAGTATTTGAGCAGAAGAGGGTATTGTATCCCCTAAAACTGGAGTTAAAGAAGTTTTGTGAGCCACCATATGGGTGTTGGGAATTGAGCCCAGGTCCGCAGGAAGAGAAGGTAGCATTCTTAACCACAGACCTCTGTCTCTAGCCCCAGCAGTATGTGTTATTACAGTAAAGTGTGGCCATTCAATGCATGCTGTAGATATTGAAGAAATAGGGTATTTGGCATTTGAGTCTCCTTAAACACATTTCTTCGTAATCAAAATGTTCAAATGTTTCAGTTTTGTTCTTTATAGATTATATAATAAATTAAATTGTAAATTGCAGCCACCATTTTGTATTGTGGAACATTATAAAACATTCCTTTCCATCCACTTGTACTTTAGTAGCTGTTGTGTTATTGTCTCCCTTCTCAGGCAGTATTGATTCTACTTTTTGTTTCTATAAATCAACTATTTCCACTTCCACATATGAGTAAGCACATTTACCGTGGTGTGTGTGTGTGTGTGTGTGTGTGTGTGTGTGTGTGTGTGTGATACTCAGTCAAATTTGTCAACCCATCAGGGTTCTAGCACCTAAATGGGAGCACTGCACATCACCAATATACTAACATCTAGAGAGCCCAAACTGAACATCACAGTCACTGAGATAAAAATCTTCAAGTGACAAAGTATGCATGAGAGAAAGATAAACACTGCACAGATATTTTGATTGTAATTTGGTATGTAACTTCCTCTTTATAGCTGGGACTAGTCTTCAATTCCTACATGTGTTCACATAGCTCATTTTGAACTTCATGGTTTTCTATCTCCATATAATTGTGTCTTCAAGAAACCACCCTGACTGCAACAGGAAAGTTTGTTTTTAGGAGTGAAGCCTGTCAAGTCCCACCTCCCCTCAGGCCAGGACTCTTGAGCTTTGCATTGTTCTAGAATCCATCCAGAGAAGGCAGATGCTCCAGCCAAATGGCCAAGTGGTGGAGGTCCCTCTAAGAATTCTTGATGAGTATAACTGTACCAGCAGTTCAGTCCACCTAATTTATGCACAGGGAGAAGTATTTGCAGAGGCTTCATTGTGTGCAGTCAGTTACAACAAAACCAGCAATAAAGGGATCTTATCTTCCATAAACAGTAGAAGTCCTGCTGGAAGGCTCAGATCTACCTGGAGGTTGACCTAATTATTTTCATGTGTGACATGTAACTAAAAGTGAATTAAGTGGTTTTTGAAACATTTGTTTTTTCCCTATAAAGAAACCATTGCATTACCTCAGGAATCAAATGAATCTTGAGTCTCAAGGTATGAATTAGTTCTAAGTTGGGTTCTTGAAACTGACTTGCAAGGGAATACTACTGCTTAGATTTCTTTCATTCAATGTGGTAACGCACAATGCTTTGTGGATTTTTTTTAAAGATCATTGATTTTATTCCTTTATTATTTTACCCTTAAGTATTGGTTTCCCCAAAACAGATACAGAAATTACACTCTATCAGAATAAAATTCTGCACAGCCTCCTTACAAAATTAGGAGAAATGTAAATTGTCTTTTAATTCCATTACCCCTTTCCAACAATGTTCCAATGTTGCTCATTATCACCTACTATGTTGGTTATATATTTTGATTTTCATAGCTTTGAGAAATTTTCCATTATAAAAATGAAATGTACCCTAATTTCAAGCATTTAATTTTGGAAGGCAGGAAGCCAGTATATTTCTTCTGCAAAGCACTTAGAAATCATCCTACAGAAAGTATGAACTTCAGGATGAACAAGTGTGAGGAGATGAAGAGAAATGAGCAAAGGAGGACAGAGAGCCTGGAGCTAACAGGAAGCAGCCCAGTCTCCCAGTCTCAGCGATCCAACTGTAAAGACTTTAGAGAAAACAGTACAGTCCCGGATGGAGGAGCGGATGGAGGAGCAGCCCCCAGCTGTGAACAGCCATGGGAAATTAAAAGATAGGATGACATGCATAATTTAGCCTGGCTGACAAATTAGCATTCATTCCTGTCTATGAATACACTGCTTTGGCCAGACAACAATTAAAGTGCCAACTAAGCTTTTAATTCAAAGGGCATTATAAAGATCAGAAGAAAAAAAAATAACTCTTCCTAAAGTCTTTTATTTAGAGTTCTAAAAACATCTTGAATTAAATAGAAAGAACAGCTCATTTACTTTCAACTACATTTGCCACTTGTTTCTCATAGATGAAGAGAAATGCAACATGGAGACTGTTGAGGGCAATTTTTCAGATCCATGAATTATTACAGTCCACAGATCATGACCCAAGTTGCTTGATCCAAATTTCAACAATATTAGGAATATGGTTGCAATTCAGCATGATCGGTGTCAAGTATAATCGAACTTAGGTTATTTATTTTTAAAATGTTACACAGAACAGAGTAGTTCTTAATATAAAAATTAAAATTCAACAAGTGCCTCATGTTATGCAAGAGCACATCTGGAGACTGAGAAATATGTTAATTTGGTCCCTGATCTCAAGCAGCTTCCCCAAGACTGTAAGAATTTAATTTATGGTAGATTATTTGATTTCTCTCCAGGCTCCATTTTTTCAACCTGTGGAGGTCAGTCCTCAAGTAGATGAACAATAGTAATCAGTTAGAGAATCATTATTTTTTCAAAGAGGAAATTTCTGAAGTTATATTTTTAATAAGTCCTATAATAAGCATAGGGGAGTGTATATATATTTTTAAATCCAAGGATTTCTTGAGAGTATTTAAAGAGAGAAAATAAAAACCAAGGGGGTTTATTTATCAAAGTTTATTTAGCAAAGTCCAGTTTCCACATTTCTAATAAATTCTCAATCATTTAAAGATAGATTGCACATATACACATGTATGCGCATATAGTTACATATACAGATGTCCATGTGTGTTAATATCTGTTTATTTTCAATGCTGTAGGCAACCTGAGAACCTTTCTACACTCACGTAAATCACAGAGGGGTCATCTGTTCTCATGTACCCTACAGCAAAATAATATGTATAATATGTACTGTATAATGAACTTCGCTGTGATGAGAACAGGTCAGAATTGTACTTGCTGAAGGGTCACTAAATGTGATTAATTCTAACATAAACATAGAATATCCATGGCTCTAAATGGAACCAAATGAAAACCAAACATGAAATGAGTCGGCAGAGTATTTGAGAATGTTTTATGGTCACACTGTGACTTCCCACATGCCAGCACACATGTTAGTTGACAACATATAAATCGAAACAAAAGCCATTTTCTTCACTGAGTAAGAATTTTAATTATTACATAGAATATTTCTATTTGTTTTAAAGAAAAAATGTTTTATTTGAACTAACCAACAAAGAAACATGTTAATAATCAAAGAACAATGCTTATGGGTAATTTAAATAGTTTGTGCTCTCTGGATCATGAGTTTTCCTTTCAATAGTCTAATTTAATTTTAGGGAGAAATTGGGGATTTTGGCTGCCTTCCAAGACACTCTTTATCCCTTCTCTCTCATCTCCAAGAACCTCATGGCTTTGCAGAGTAGCTGTCGGGGAGAGTTTGTTTACTGGTGAGTTATAAAAGTGCTTTAACATCTCCATTTTAATCCACCCAATATGCATGTGATGAGAAAGAATGGATGGATGGCTGTTGTGCTGCTGGGGTATCTTCATGAGAGATGCAGAGGCAGAGGAGGAGCCCAGTTGTCTGTGTGAGGTAGTTGCACTCTAGGGCTGAATCACCCAGGCATTGATCACACTGCTGTGGGCTCCAATACAGTTCCCAAGGAATATGAGATGCTGAGCCTCTCAGCTCCGGGACCACATAAGATTCAGAGAGATGAGGCCTGGCGCCAAGAGCTCCAGCTGTACAGGCTTAGTTTGAACCACCTAGAGAAAATCCTAAGCCACTTCCTTTGTCCTTAAACCCTGCTGAATGGCACTGGAGTTCTTTACCCAACAACCACTTCTGAGACCAGCAGCAGCTTGTGGACAAAGTGGGGTGTACTTTTCAGCTTTATCTAAGAGTTATAGTGTAGTTAATATTATCTCTCCTTTAAAAATGAGGTAGAATTCTGTGGTAAATACACACACACACACACACACACACACACACACACATTTATTATGCCCTTCAGCTGATGAATTGATAATGAAAATATGGTACATGCATGCAATAGAAAACTATTAATCTGTAAAGAAAATTGAAATCACAAACATTGTAGGTAAATGAATGGGACTGTGTGTATTGAGTAACACAGAGTCAGAAAGACGAATGTCACATTTTGTGTCTTATATGTAATTCCTAGCTCTGAATCTTTAGATGTGAGTATATAAGCTAGAGTAACCTCAGATCCCAAGAATGTAAAAAGACACAGAGGGAGAGAGAAGAGCCCAGAAAGAGTTGTAGGTCCAGCATTCCCCGGTAAGATAAGACCTCGTGGAAATGCATGGGTTAATATTTAAGACAGATCTAGCCAAATAAGAAGCCCTAGTCACTGGCCAACAGTTCATAATTAATATAGTGTCTGTCTGTTTATTTGGGACTGAGAAGGGTGGCAGGACCAGCTGGGACAAAAACATTACGTTACAAAGATTTTCTTTTTGTGTTTTTAACGCATTATCATTACATACTCCCAAGTGTTCCCATCAGGATTTTCTCCAAATTCATGAATATAAAACATTCATGTGTATCCCAGAACTTTGAGTGGCAGGCAGTCTCTGACCTAAGAATTCCAGTCAGCTGCAAATGCAAGAAGGTGCTTTGCAGCAACCTTAAAATACTGTGGCTTCTCCTTTCCATGCAGGAGGTCCAGTGGTGGGCAGACATAGATGGCTTCTTACTTTTTTCTATAATATTTTTAAATTCCTGCTTTCAAATGTCATTTGTTTCTCTATATGCCAAAAGACAAAAAGTAGGAAAAGAGGTACAAACAACACTGGCAAGACTGTGTCATTTGGGGACTACCACCTGCAAAACAGCTGGGGATTTGATAGTTTTTTATTTTATTTTAGAGGAAGGAAAATGAGCAGTGAATTGGTGAATATGAGCAATGTATATTTCCTACTCTCCTGTTCCACCTTTGCCCAGCTCTGTGCTGGCTGGTCAAATTGAACACCCAGCCACTGAGAAAAATTCTTTTGGGAGTATAATATAAGAAGCCTTCCCAAGTACCTCCTTCTTAAGATGGGTAGCATGAACTCCCTCTGGCCTTTACAGTCATAAATCAAAAATGTCTGCAAATGTTGAAAGTATTCATAAAAGGACTCTACACTGCATGCTGAAAATAATCAATAAGAAGCACTTACATTGTAAAAGCCAAAAATCTCTGGTTTGGGGTGTATTAAGTTGCCCCTTCACACTCAGCCTGTCTGTTGTATGTCTATTTAACGAAGTATATACCCGCTGGACCACAGATCTGTCCTCATAAGGACATCACTTTTCTTAAATGGTACATTCCTACTTTTGGCTCAGAACAGCTCTGCCTTGAGTAAATAAAGCTACCTGGTGTGCTCCAAACAACCCAGGATGAAGACGTGGTGTTTGCTGTATGACCTTGAAGCAGGACTACCTGGTGTGCTCCAAACAACCCAGGATGAAGATGTGGTGCTTGCTGTGTGACCCTGAGCAAGAGGTTCAGTCCTTCTGAACCTGCGTTGCTCATCCAAGAGGAGGATCCATATAAACATACAAGGAGGAAGCCGTGGGCATCAAATAAAAGTACATCTGACACTGTACAGGTAAAGAAGTGTTGTTGAAGTGTGGTTTCCTTCTCTGAGAACACATGAGGAAGCTGAATGTTAGGTGTGAGCACACAAGAGTGGAGAAGGCAAATGATATTCTCAGTCTCTCAGAACTTTCATTTGCCAAATGTAATGATGAAAATAATTACTAATGTGAACAGCAAATTTACATTCTTATTAGTACTGTTATTATCCATTCTTTAGCTATGGTGGTTCCCTATGTCTCGGTGGGGTGGGGTGGGGTGAGGATTAGTTACTTTGTTCCTTCAAAGAAATTACTATTGCAGACAAAAAAGTAAATGATCAAGTAATGAGTCTCAAATCACACAACTAATAAGTTGTAATATTGGATTAATCTACACATTTCTTCTTTTCTTGCTTTAATTTTACACTATGTTCAAAGTATTAGTATACTAGATAACCCATAAGAGAATGTAAAGTTACTGTCTTCGGTCTTCTGCTTGTGACACATATATTTTCTTAACTGGAGCAGGAGCCCCTTCAAACATGTCACGAGTAAGTCAGCTTCATCTCTGTGACCTTACAGATTTGTAGTGTTTTTTCACTGAGTGAGGGGACAGATGAATGTCCTATTAATAGAATTAGCATTTGTCTATGTAGATGGCATTTCTTCTGGTTGTTTACTAAATCTTATTAGAAATTTCTTGAATGTTTTGTTTGCTTTTAATCCCAAAAATTCTGTTGGTATTAGTGTTTATGACCAATGTAGTGTTATATCGACCATTAGACTACCACATGAAATTAATTAGATCATGCAAATGTTTACACAGAATAAAATCAAATTTGTAAAATATGTGAATGTTGTATGGAAAAATAAGGCTAGAAAGAACTCTCAGAGTCAGAAAAGCAAGTTGGGAAATGTGAGAAAGAATTCTCATCAGCTAAGCAGGCAATGAGCAGATGTGATGCTGGGTGAGTTGGAAAAAAAAGATTTGTGTATCCAAGGGTTAGATTCCCGCAGGCTTTCAGAAAGAAAGGCAATTTGAAGTGTTGCTTGTAATCAAATTATAGAGTTACGTGAATGTCAGACAGACAAGACAAAACATGACTTTGGGAATTTTTGGAGGAGGTTGGGGAGTTGAGGGAGAGCATCTTTGACTAAATTGGATCTCAGAACATTCAGGAGGAGATATCAATGTCAGTTGCAAAGAGGTATTTTAAAACTCAATAGCTAAATGAAGAGATGCATGTGGCATTCTATAGAAGTGACTGTATGATCCAGAGGGAGGTAGCGTAATATAAAAAGAACAGAAGCCTTGAGCTGGGTGTTCTCTCAGTGACAGGTATTGATCAAATGAAGAGAGGCCTGAAGCAGTTACCTAGGCCAGTGCCAGTGAGAAATTGAAAGACAATGAAGAATAAGAAGACAAGCCATGACTGTGTCTTTAAATACAAAGGAAACTCCATTTGTCTGTGGGTGGCTGGTGACTGTAGCTCTCCAAATTGACTGGCCATCAGAGCACCTGCAGATGCTTTTGTAAAGGAAACCCTGTACATTAAGCACTGCTCCCTCAAAATATGATTCAATATGTGCATGAAGAAATCTGGTAGTCTTATTAAAATCCCGGGTGATGTCATTGAGCAGCCAGATTGTGAGAGCTATGGCCTTTGGTAATCCATGTCATGCCATCCCAGCTTTGTATCCAAGTGAGCTTCACTGAAGTTGAAGATACTAATTTTTATATGTTGTGTAATCTGGAAAGCAGGAGAATGTAGTCAATATTTGAGTGTGCCATTAGGGTGCTTGAGACTGATTTACTAACAATGAATATAAAATAGAAGTCTTGTATGGGTAGGGATGCCTTCTCAGAATCTAGAAATTTTTATCACAGAAGCAGCTAGGATGGGATGTGGCATTGAACAAAGGCAGTATCCTATGACATGGAAGAGAAGTATCTCCTGAAGTGCAGAAAGATAGATAGATAGATAGATAGATAGATAGATAGATAGATAGGGAAGGAAGGAAGAAAAAGAGGAAGAAAGAAAGAAAGAAAGAAAGAGAGAAAGAAAGAGAGAGAGAGAGAGAGAAGAAAGAAAGGAAGGAAGGAAGGAAGGAAGGAAGAAAGAAAGAAAGAAAGAAAGAAAGAAAGAAAGAAAGAAAGAAAGGACTAAGAATGTAGCTTAAAATAAGAAAGTATAGTGAAGTCTGCAAAATATCCCAATAATGAGTATTTCAACAACAAAGCACATCAAAAGTAAGTATGGTGTGAACCATGTTGTATGCTGCACTGTCATCTATAATTATGGAAATGTTGAAACAACCTTATGGATCCATAGTGTAAATGGGATACTAATCTCCATTTCATTGTCCTCATCACTTTAGTTTGTAAATCACTGGAGTTTGTATACATGTCAGATTCCTGCCTCCAAGGGGAACATTTCTGGGTTGTGCTATGCACTGTCTTCTCTACCTCCCCAGTGGCGTGAAGCCCAAACTATGAGTAACACGGATAGTCTTTCCTTTGGGCTTAAAGTATCTCTATTTCTTACCAGTTGTTATGGACTGAATATTTTTAACCCTTCCCACATCCATATGCTGAAACTTTGCTTCGGTGGGATGGTATCAGGTAGAAGTGATGATATTAGGGAAGGGCTTTGGAGAGATAACCAGGATTTGATAAAATTGTGAGGATGGAGACCTCACAAATGGTATTGGTGCCCACATGGAAATCCAACGACAGGCTGTTTCTAGTACTCCCTACAGAAGTGTGAGAAATAGATCTCTCTTGTTTATTAGCTACCTTTCTATAGCATGTCTACTTTAGAAGTCTGAAGATAAGACATCGATGCTTCTTCTACCATCTGCATAATCTCCCAGATCTTTGTCATAGGACCTGCTTCTGTGAAATCCATGCTAAAGGTACCTAGTTTTAAGGTCCAGAGACAGTGCTTTAGAACCAGTGCAAAACCTGGTGGAGATGGAGAAAGACAGAGATGCTACCATCTCTAGTGGAGAGCTAGATATGAACTCCAGGGCAGGCAGAGCTACATGCAGATTTTGTTAATAGACATTTGATTCTTAATTTCCTCTTCCACACACATGTATGTATTTCATATATAGTGCACACATGTGAAGACAATCCCATAATTTTGTTGACTCGTGGAATGAGTAATTGTAAAATTAAAAAAGCAAAGAAATACTAAAATTTTGTTACCCCAGTGAGGTCACTCGTGTGTGTGTGTGTGTGTGTGTGTGTGTGTGTGTGTGTGTGTGTGTGTGTGTGTGTGTGTGAGAGAGAGAGAGAGAGAGAGAGAGAGAGAGAGAATTTGTTTTTAGAATTTTTTAAAGTGGATGATAACATAGCTAAGTACTAGATAGAATTTAAAATTATATAACTGAATTTTATAGAATGTAGCACAAGTGAAGTCATATAGTATACAAGTTTTCTTCTACTAAACATGCACTTAAGATTCGTCTACATATAAAGACAGGAGGGCAATCAATGTTTCCCAGGGGCTTCTGGAGGAGGGGTAAGAAGGACCAGAGGACTTTTAGAGCAGTGAGACTTTCTATATACTATATTGACATATAAATGTCATTATATAGAGGATGCATAACACCAAGAAGGAACCATAATGAAAAGCATGGCTTCAGCTGATGAAGGTGTAGTTTTGTAGGCTCATCAATTATAAGGAAGGGGCCCCTCTGGTTTGGAATGTTGATGGTACCTGAAGCTGCGAGTTTGTGGGGGGACAGGGGTACATATGATCTCCCAACATTCTGATATTGCTGTAAATATAAAAGTATTCTAGAGACAAAGCATCTTCAGATGTAAAAGAAATAACTGATGAAATTTAAAACCTAATTGCCTTACATTATTGTATCTCTTTCCATTAGCTGCTTCAAAATTATCATGGATAGTTTTTGAAAACTGAACAATTTCTTTAATCTCCCAACCCCATGAAGATGACTAATCTTTATGGGGGTTAAACAAGGAGGGTCAGGCCAGAACTTATACTTTTGATATTATATAGCTTTATGATTCTGGAGTACATGGTGAAACTGACAGCTCATGAGGTAAAATCATTTCATTGCTTTATGGATTAGTGATTAAATTTTAATTCCTATGTGGAAATAAACCCAGGCTGTCACACTTGAGACATATTAACTAAAACTTAAGTGAAATTAGTGTCTTTAATTAAAAATAAATTGTTGATTGTAGATTCATTGGTCATATGTATCACAAGACTTTTGTGGTGATCCCATAAACAATTATAGGAACATTTTCCTTTTTGGCAAACTAAGAGGAAATTTCTATTACTAGCATTATTTTCTTCAATAAATTTATGTATATTTCTAATATTGGAAATGGACCTAACAGTGAGTTTTGTTTTTATGTACAGCTAAGGCAAATATAATTTTCTTGTTTTAATTTATGTTCCCAGGCTGACTACTTCAAACAAGTTCTGTTCTCATGATAATCCTGTTTGAGGTTATTGAAGAGAAAGTTATGGGATCCAAGAACTAAAGCACCTCATCCTCTGGTGTGTGCCCTCTCCATGAACTACTGCCTGACCAAAGACAAGAAACCGCTCTGTCTTAAGGCTTGGCCTAGTGTCACCATAATACCTGATGCAAAAAATGGCCCTGGTGACTCACAGCACAGCTCAGTCACCATTTCTCCACCCATTAAATGGGAATAACCATATTTATTATAAATTTAAATATCAGCATTCATGAGTACCATATGAAGAACAATTTTATCTGCACACCATTATATTATCTGGGTCATAGTCTAAGGCATGGCCAGGGTCCGTATTAACATTAAGCAGCCTTAAAACTCATGTTTGAAAATTATCTCAGAAATATTTAGCTGTGGCTTGTAATGTAATCCTCCCAGAACCAGAGGTTCTCATATCAAACATCTCTTCCCATTAGCTGTTTTGAAATTATCATGGATATAAAGGAAAATTGAACAATTTCTTCCATCTCGCAACCCCATGAGTATTGCTGGTATTCAGCTTAGATGATTAAGTGGTCAGAATGCTCAGAGAAAATTAATATTTCTGCATCCACCACCTCTGGATATTTTGAAAAATAATGATATCCAAAGAGATTGGGTACTAAGGCAGTAATTTAGGCCTATCTTGTGATCTACTATAATAGTAATTTTCTGGATGTTTTGTGGAGTAATTCAGTGAGGATTTGATCAGAGACTTTTCAATCATTCTTCCTTTTCATTATGCCTTTCCTAATACCATGGAAAGTAGGTTACAGTAAAATGGATATCATAAGATAATGTGTTTGCTTTAAGTCTATGACTTCCCCCACATTTAGTCTGTTCATGCCTTAAAATGGCATGTAGGCTGTTTTGGTGCATATTGCACTTCAGTATTCGGTGTAATATGATATGAAGCTAAAATTATAATATTTTGGTTACATTATCACACACACATATGAGAGTAGGGTGTACTTCAAATAACTCAAAATAATATTCCAACAAATCATTCCTCTATGATTGACCTGTTATTGATGTTAAGCAAAACATATGGTGCTGATGACATCATTCTTCTATGGTTAACCCCTGTTACTGATGATGACAAGTGAAACTCATGGCACTGATGACATGATACCATTTCTACCAGAAGTTTGTACAATATCTCATTTTAAGTATTTTTTTGTAATTATAGAAAGAAAATTAGCACTATTCCTAGAGAACCAAGTGAAATATAAATAAGGATAGATGTAGCAAGTGGAGCATAGGATAATGAATATTTAAAGCAAACACTTAAAAAGTAAAAATTGAGCAGTCAAATCCTACAATTTCATCTTCTCATTGGAATACAAATATTTGTCAGGGCTTAGATTAATTCTTGTTGAAATTACTGAATCTACCGTTTTTACTTAAGCATTTGGCACCACAATGCTGAAAATTTTAGATTCAAATGCTAGCTTAATTTGAGAACCTAATTTGGAAACTGCGAAATTCAAACCCACAGTCCCTTTTAGAAGCAGTATAAAAGAATAGTACTGAGTTTGCTTTTGGATTATAACCCATGGCTCAAAATATGTGTACAAGAAGTGGAAGAAAAATGTCAAAATGTTCTCATTCATTAAATTTTTTTGTTTTAGAGATTCATTTTCATATGATTCCATGAATTATGGTAGTCACAAAGCTTTGAATTAATGATGCTACAGACTGGGCCTCCAAGTTTGGGTTCTCTTTTTTTCATTGTGTGAATGCATTTGTTACTATATGCCAAGCTGAAAGGCAGATGCTACATTTGCTACGTTTTCCACAATATTTGCCATCACATTGTTTTTTCTTAATGACTGAACTTGAAAAACAATCGGCAAATAATCCAGTGAAAAGCTATTATTTAGTAATCAGTGATATTCAAATCAACGATTTATTATTAAACTAAGTGTACATGCATATTTTTGAGTAAAAGCGTGATAGTTTGTTCCCATCTTGGTTGCAAAATCTATAGAGATGCATATATAATTATTTAATTAATTGTTTATCTATAAGTATTTGTAGGTCTACTTCAAATGTCATTTGCTTTGTTTCTTTTATCTTCTTTTTAGTCTTGATTTATTTCCTATACCTAAAGACTAAAAAACTCACCAAAATCAAGAAATTTAAATCCAAACTCAAGTTTGTGATTGTTTATTGGGCTGCTTAGTGTTTTGTCAAATTGGCACAATGCAGGGTCATCTAAGAATAGGAAATATAATTGAGAAAATGCCTCCTTCATATTGGCCTGTAGGCAAGTCTGTGGGGCATCTTCTTGTTTAACAATTGATCAGGGACATCCCACTGAATGCTGTGCTACCCCTGGGAAGTTGGTTTTATCTGTATAATAAAGAAAGCTGAGCAATCCTTGGAGAGGGATGCAGTAAGAAGCTTTCCTTCATAATCTCTAGGTTTCAGTTGTTACCCCTGGGTTTCACCCTGAATTTACGCCTTGGCTTCACTCTGTGATGAACTGTAACCTGTAAATCAAATAAAGTTTCCTCCTCTAGTTGTTTTTGACAGAGAAACAAACTAGTACAGTTATTGAAGATCAGTCTTACTTGGAAGTTAGGAATGCTCAAATTCTAGACTGTTTACGGAGGGCTGTGTAAACTTCCCTTGGATATACATACATTTTCCTTATTCACGCATCTTCTAGTGGACATTTGAACAGATCAATTTGATTGTTGTGAATAATACTAGTGTCAATATGTGTATATGTGATATGGAAGCATTTGTTTGGTGCTTTGATGTAAAGTCCTTTAGATATAATCTACCCACGAGTGGTAGAGCTAGACATGGTGAGAAATTGCTACATCAGTGGTGAGTGCACATGCTGACCTTCCCATTCTCCCCAGATTCATGGTTCAGAACAGAGAAAAAGATCCAAATTGCACGTATGCCAGAGGAAGTATAAGTCACAGGAGGATAGTTCAGGGTGTAGATAGCCAATCAAAAGATTGCAAGGAGCCATTGACATCCCACTGTCATTTCAGTCCCTGATACTGGCAGCATGCCTACACTTTCCATCTCAGAAGTTGACTAAGTTTATTAGTTAAAAATGTGTTTGCCAGGTGTTGGTGGCTCATGCCTTTAGGTCCAGTACTCAGGAGGCAGAGGCAGGTGGATTGCTGTGAGTTCAAGGCCAGCCTTGTCCATAAAGTGAGTTTCCAGGACAGGCTCCAAGCAATACAGAGAAACTCTGTCTTGAAAAACAAAACAAAACAGAAAAGGCATGGCTATACCTATCCACTTCTTCTAACTTTCCTGCTAGTTCTATTCTACTCCTACAACAGCCACCACAGAGAATTTGTCTAGATTAGCTTTTCTTAAAAAAAGTCATTTATGAAGGCTATTCACAGATTTTATCAAGCCACTATGAAAGGCAGTCCTCAAGGGCCATCGTCTTGGTGGGAAAACCCATCACATGCTGGTAAGGTTTACATTTATGGTGAGCAGCTATGTGCAGATAAAAAATGGGAAGGATTAATTCAATGAGCTGCATAAACCACGAAGTTAAATAGTTAGTAGGGCCACATGTCCCTACTGTCCAGAAAGCTAATTTTGCATGGTTTTATGGTCCCTAATTTGTTTTACTTTTGGTGTAACACATGCAGGTGTAAAATCTTGATTTAATACAAGTTGATTTCACCAGGTAGCATTTACAACAAAACTTATACTTGTAATTTAACAACTAACACCTCCAAAATATATGCATTGTCCTGACCTTGGGTATAGCACTCATTACAAAAAGTATCATCAGTTTTCGTTTTTGTTTTTCCTTTTTCGTTTATTTGTTTTTGTTCTTTTCACCTACTATTTACTGGTCTAATGAAACAGGGTCATACTTGCTGTTCTGGTCATGGATTAGAGACAATGTAGTATCTATAATCCTCTGGCTTCCTGTTATTAAATCATTCATCTAAAAACATGAATTGCTCAGAAGCCAACTTCATCAGTCTCTGTGTATTTCATTGAGCCTCATCGAATTTGAATTTCCTGGGAAAGTATCCCAAAAGTTCGAAGCTTAATGTTTAGTTTTCACTTGACTATCATTGTCCTCATGATGGATTCATGATGCATGACACAGCCAGTTTCTCAGTTTGTTTATTCCAAACACAGCCTTTTCTGTGTTGGTGCCTTTTCTTCCAGTCATCTGCTTTTGTTTAAACTGGAACTTATCTGTAATCTTTACCTAACTTCCTTGGTGAAGGGACCTTTTGGCTTCCTATGTCTATCTTGGTACAAAATAAGTATGGGTTGCATGTCAGTCTTGTAACTAAACTTAAGTCTATTTTTGTCCAGGCCAAATCCCAAATACCAAGGTAGATGAAATAATTAAACAATGTTATTTAATACCCATGTCTCAGCATCATGATTTTCAGATGATAAGATAAAGCTTACCTGTTTGAACTATTGCCTTTGCAAAAGTATAAAGCCATCTGATATTCATTTTAACAGTGCATAAATCAAGGCAGCTTACATAAATCAAAGCAATGTTTTCAATTTAAGATTCCAAGAGCCAAGAGAGATAAGCCAATCTCTTAAGAGATCCAAAGAAATGAGGGAAACAGATGGTGAGGACTTTGTATTTCAGAGAGTTTTTTTTTTTTTCTTTCCAAAAATTTAATTTCTTCTTTTGGTCATAAAGAATGAGAGAAAAAGGAAGGAAGGAAGGAAGGAAGGCAGGAAGGAAGGAAGGAAGGAAGAAAGAAAGGCCCCTGCATACCATCTCATACCTTGTCAGAATAAGTGCCCTTGTCGCCTGGAATTAAAGCACAAACTAACGTGAAATGAAAACAGCACAGGTTAAATGAATGATCAGAAACATCACATTTCACTGGCCCTTCTAAAATGCCAAAGAATATAAAGCTAATTCATGCCAGCTTCCTTTGAGAACTGTTTAATCAGGTGCTCTAGAAAACAAAGAATAAACACACCACCTGCTGTAAATTACTTCCCTGTGTTGTATCATGAATTCACCAGTGTGTGTTCAACTTGAGAAAATAATAATAGACTGCTGAAAAGGCACTGGGATGTATGTCAGGCGATGTGGGTCTGGGAATTTTATTCTTCCTCTATATTATCTGTGGCCCTCAGATAGCTCACTTAACATCTCTCCTTGACACCTTTACATCCTGACTTAGAGTAAGGATACAAGGAGGGCACATGCTGTGAGACACAAAGAACTTAAAAGGATTTTGATGAAGTAAAACATGTGTAACAAATTTTGTATTTAATCCAAAATCCATTTGTAGTGAGGAAAGAGGATGAATCCCCTTTGCTGGATCTTAGGTGCCCATGGGGACAGCTAGAGTCATGGGGTCTGGGAAGTATGACACAGGACAGGTCAGAAGGAAATAAAGGTCCTCTTGTTCTTCTTGTCCATGAATGTTTGTCGACACAGTGAATGCAATAATCCAAGGAAAGTTTTTTTATTTTAGGGGAAGGGGCAAAAGACAAATTTTATAGTGAACTAATTATCAATCCATAGTGCAGAGGGGAATTATATATATATTATATTCACAGACCTAGACAATATCCAAAGCAGGCTGTTGACATGGAAACAATGGTTCTTAGTAGTTGTCAGTTTATTCACACACATGGTTTGTGTAACCACCACAGTAAAGATACAGAATATTACAGTCAAGATACAGAATAATCCTGTCACCATGAAGGTTCCCTTCACATTGCTTGACAGACACAAACTTTTATCAGTAAGCCACTCACATAGTGAACACATATTTCATAGGGAAGCTGACCACAAACTTGGACATTCTTTAAAACAAAGGAAATTCACATGAGGATCTATCATGTGATCCATCATGAATCCCTGAAGACCTCAAATTCAGAATAAGAAGCAGATAAATTTTAAAACTGTAAAACTCAGGTTAACCTTTTGACTAATGAGGAAATAGGATTAGAATTGCTCTTCCCTCTTCCTACCCATGCAAGTGCACACACGTGTGCATGCATGCACAGACATGCATGTGTGTCTGCTTGTGTGCACGCGCGCACGCGCGCACACACACACACACACACACACACACACACACACACACACACACAGCACTCACATGGTCATTCACTAATATCACAGATAGAATTCACAATTTCATCGATTCTTTGGAGAGAATTGTTCCTGTTAGTTCTTTTCTTAAACCTTATACCACCAAATCTGAATTTTAAAAATCCTTCTTGATTTGCTTAAATGTTATGATTTCAATAATTAAGACAAAATAATAATTGGCAAGTTGAACCAAATGTCTTGCTTTTTACATAGAAACAATGTTTGTTTCCTTACACTCTGTATAGCTGATTCTTCACAAATACAGCCAGAGTAATCATATGAAAACACAAATCCTATTATAAAATTCATTTTCAAAAATACATCAGTGGCTCCCCATTGTACTTCAGATAAAATCCATGTTAAAGGGTCTGTTTCAGGCATAAAGGAGGTATTTAACTACCCTCTGGGAATGACACCAAGCCATCCATCAGATGTCTGATCCCTTGGTAAATTGTCTTAGCAGAGAAGAAGCAGCACTGCCATGGCCTATCAACATGGTGACATCACTGGGCAAAACTCACAAGTGCCTCCTCAGTTCCCATGGTGAAAGCTGTCATATTTTCTGGATTATATCACACAAGATCTTGCTTTGTCCTAGCCTATGTCAGGTTCACTTTTTAAAAGATGATCCCAGGAGTTCACCTAGTAAAAGTCACAAGAGCTAATCTGTGTTCCCCAGACTGCTTCCCAGGTTTTAGCCAGGGACCATACCACAGCCCACAGGACTGGGGCTGTGTTTCTAATTCACCTCATTTCCTTGGCCCCATCCAGTACCTGACTGGACACATATCTTGTTTGGGTTCCTTGACTGTTTCACTATGTAAACACTGCATTTTTCTTCCCTCTTTTTGAGTAACCTATCTGGCTACTGTTTTTCTTGCTGTTTCTGGATCCTCAGAGACCTCCCCATCCCCCTCCAGAGGATGACACTGTAACTAACTTCCAAAAGATTCCCAAGTCCCTCTCAGTTGTTTTCCCTTTATAGTTTTTATATTTGAAATCATCCAAATCATCTCCTTCCACTGGAATAGATGCTCCAAGAAGGCAGGGACATTATCTGCTTGGCTTCCTTTTGTTTTCACACAGTTTACATCAGTCCTTAATGCACAAAAAATTAGTAAGCAATCAATAAATAGCTATCAAATGAAAGGAAATGCCAAGCAAACCTCAGATCCAAATCTTATTCTATGGCTTCTTAGAACACTGTTTCTGGTTTAAATTTTGTAAGTTGTATGTGTGACAGTATCCAGTAACAACACGCGTATAAACCACTGCTTCATTTTCTTCTTATCTTTAACAATTTCATACACGTGTATGCTGAATTTGGTCATTTTCACCCCCATTATCCTCTTTCATCCACCTTTTTTTCACAAGAAAATGCTTCTTGTTCAAGTCTCCTCCTTATATGATTTCTTTTATTTTTTCCTTTACTGAATTTACTTAATGTTATTTGCATAATTGGTGACTAATAGAACATGGACAGCTTATTACTGACCACTCCATTGAAGAAATGGCACCCTATTCATCACACATTTCTTCAGTGAGACCTAGGGCCTCATGATATTCTCCTCCAACACAATGAAATGATGACAGAATAAATCTCATGTAGGTCTTGTGAAGGCAATCACATCCATGAGATTATGGGGTGCTTTGGCTATGTTATATCTAGAAGACACTTTCACGGTGGTTCTTCCCAACCTCTGTTTTTAACACTCTTTCTGCTCTCTATTCCTTGATGTTCCCTGAGCATGGAAGGGGATGATAGTGATGTCCTGTTTAAGAAGGAGCATCCCACAATCATTTATTCCCTACTCTTTGAGCAGTTGTGAGTCTGCATTAGCCACTGTTCAAGGAAAAAAAAACCCACAAAAACAAAAAACAACTTTCTTTAATGATGGCTGAGAATAGCACTAATCTATGGATATACCTGTATGTAGAAAGTAGTTTGTCACCATGTCCATTTAACAAAACAATTGTATCTTCTTCCTAGGACCCAAGACCTCCTCAACCATAGCACTTGATGAGATACATCATACCAGCTATGAGTTAACTCCAGTGGAGTGGGCCGCAAATCTAACAAGAATAATAGTCATGCCACTGTTACACCAATGAGCATATCTTACCAGGAAGGACATTATTGTAGCTCATCAGTTCCACGCTGAAAAGACCATTAATGACTTTTCTCCATGCTAGGATCTACTAGCACTGTGTATACAGACCCACAAGATTGAAATTTCCACCTCATATCCAACTTCATTTCTCAATGACCTGCAACCAAATATATTGGCTCTTCAGCAATAAAGTCTTACAATCTCATTCTGGTGGGAAGACAAGGGCATGTTTCGGGGGCATCTGAGCATTTTCAAACTCTATGGACATATTATTCACCTGTTACTGGGATTTATTGAATAACCTATGTGTTCCGGGAGAAGCATTATTCACCTATGTAGGGTGTTTCTGATAAAGAATTTTAAATTATATTTTAATGGACTTAGAAAATAATAAAATTTCCAAAGGCTTTTTGTACACTGTTAGTTTTTGTTAACCCCTGTGCCACCTTCTCCTATCTTCTATTTCCCCATCCCCATTCTTGGTTAAACCTTTCCCTCCTCAGTATTCCCAAAATTCATTCTGGGTACAGCATATCTCTCAAATATGTTATAGGGAAAACTGTCTTCCTCAAGTAAGTAGCAGCCAGATGTCCCCACCCACAGGTATTGTATAAGTAAATGACAAACAAGTGTGGCCTCTGACCACCAAGAGAGAGTCTGATAATACTGGAGAAGTGGAATCCACAGTAACATGCTGCAGAATAAAATAGGCAAGGTGTTCCAAGCCAAGGCATGTGAATTCAATTATGTAAATTACTCCTTTGATGAATCAGAGCAATCACTCTGCTACAGATATATTTCAAGTGAAAGGTAGAGCTTACCCATAAATTCTATGAAATGTGCATTGTAGATCTTTCCCTTGGCTTTGGCCATATAGCAAATACCCACCTTTTAGAAGACTGCAGCTACATTCTGCTATCAGTATCCCAATATCCAAATGGACTTTAAAGTTGGCAGGACTCACTTGTGTCCACTTGTTTGTGAATGTCAACATCTGGTTCTGGTAAGAAATAATATCTAAGCAATGCTGTACAATCAGTGGTTAGTACAAACAGGTTTACTGATAGAGATTTTGCTTCCTTTATTCCAAGCATCAACTGAGAAAAACTGAATAAATCACCCAAAACTCAATATACTCCTCTCCTTCAACACAACTAATTTATTTTGCAGCAGAAGCATCTTCTTCCACAGAAAGTCCTTTCCAATGCAAAATAAATTCTCCCTGGGCACATGCCTCTGGAGTGTGAACATTAATCATGCTGGGACTTGGGAAAATATTATTAATATTTTTGGTAGTGATACAATTTTATTCACAGGGACACACATAATTCAACTCTGTCTTTATTCCAACTTTCCCTTTTCGATTAGTTTTTCTAACATGATCTTTAAAAGAAGGGCAGACACAGAAGGAACTCTGTATTGTATAAATGCTTTGAAACACAGCTCATAAAGTAAAATTACACTGTTAAAGACAATTTGCAGCAAAATATCTTGTATCAAATCACTTTTTATACTTTAAATTATGAAATAAATATTTATGTACACACAAAAGTGGTTCTTTTTACTCTCTGCTGCATAGACTTATTTCTATCAATCTACACCAGACCATTTTCCATAAAACACATTCATTAAACAGGGAAACACACTGGCACAAAAGTGATGAAAATTTAAGTGATCTTGCCAGAGATTGTATAACAGTAAATAAAAGGTTATGATAACACAGAAGATAAAATTTAAATAAATGTAAGTTTTGCTACCCTTCTATGTTTAGTTAGTAACATATGCAAATTGGTCAGTATTCACTAATCTTTGTACACACCTCTTTCTGAAGTTCAGCTTTTGCTAAATTGTATGTAGAAGTCAATATTTCCCAAAGATACAAGACACTTAAGTCTGATGTGAACAATGACGGAAATGATACTGAAGCATTTACTCCTGTCCACCACTTATTTCTAGTAAACACATTGATATACAAATAAATCATCAAAACAACATTAAAAATATTTACAGAGTGTGTGTAAGGGGGACAGTATAAACGCGATCATTCTTAAGAGACTCTTATTTCCTAGCCTATTGCAAATAAATATGTATTTGCATCATTGTGACAGGGATATTGGAAATTTGGATTTGATTATAATACTTTTCTATAAGTTAAGAGCATCCTTCACAGGGTCCATCCTGATAGCTCCACAGATTGGGTTTGATGATTGGTGGGCACACTAGACACTTTATGTGTTATGCAAACTAGAGTGAGTTGGACTATTCTTGTTGGTTCCAACTAATAGTAGGTACAAGCAAGAACACTAGGATGTAAGATGACATAATTGACTGGAATGACCCAGACATCTTGACCATTTCTGAGTTATCAGCTTGAGGGAGACTTATATCCTACCTCCCGGTATAGTAGGTAATTTCCTGTAAGATAATGAAACTAAATCAAATTACTGCATCAAAGAGCTTCTGGGTTCATAAAAGGTGTCATTATCAGTTAGAAACACATCCAGCCCTTGCTTTATATCAGAGAGAGTTTGGAAAGTGTCTGTCTTGTCTTCCATTCCTTTGTTCTCAGGGTTAGTTGTTTCTAAGCAATAGCATTTCTTGCAGTACTTCAATCAAGAATGAAGGCCAGGTTGCCCAATAAATCAGCCAAAACAGAACTGTTGCTTCAGGAAACTGAAGTTTCCTTTTGTCTCCCATAACAGCTCTGAAATAGGCCTTCTAGGTGGAGAAGTGCTCCTTTGTACATGTATAGTAACAAGGAGATCCAGTCTGATAGTGTTTGGAGATACGTTTGCCATTCTAAGAACCCAAATATGCCTTCATTTATTTCTTTGAGAAACAGAAGGGCAAGAACAAAAGTGACACTGGAAAATTTCAGGAAACACCACAAATAGTAGGTGTCTAGGTGAATATGGATCCTTTGGATAATTTGTTGCAGAACCTAAACAGACATAAACTGAAGGTTGGGTCTGTCATGAAATCTTAAATAACAGCTTCAATCACAACCATGTTGTCTAACCTATTTTATCTGTTGAGAATACTAAGCCAGGTTTGATCCACAGTATTTTTTCAAGTTCCTTGGTGGAGTTTATATAATTTATCACTTTTTCCCATTCATTCGTATTTTGCAATTTCTAGCTCTCATTATTATCTTTTCCACCTTTCTTTCTTCTTAGTTTCCTTAGTTCTGGCTGGAAAACTTGAAGTAGCCTTCCACCTTGCTTCCTAAAAACCCTGCTGCCTAACTACCATCCCATGCAAAGAACACATGCAGCACATGCAAGCAACATAATATACCTGGAGATGACTGACGGATCTCTGGTCAGCTTTAAGCTTTGAACTCAATTTACCAGTGTTTTCCAAGAACTTTTGCATTTTTTTCATTGTGGAAATTGTCCTATGGTTTTGTTTTTTGTTGTTGCTGCTGCTGCTTCTGTGTTATTCCATAATTTGGTTAAGATAACTAATGACCTCAAGGAATAAAGATTGAAGAGGTCCCTCCGATCAGTTCTTTGAAATAGTTTTAGACAGATAGGGAATGCTTCTTGAAAAGCTTGTCAGTCACCAGCGGTGAGGCAGGACGGTCCTGGGCATTCTTGGTTGGAAAGGTTGGTTTAAAAGGGTTTATTTGTTAAGCACTTTGTGTATGTGAGAGCTTTGTCTGCATGTCCTCATTCAGGCCAGAGGAGGGCATCAGATCCATTATAGCAGGTTGTGAGCCACATGTGGTTACTGGGGACTGAACTCTAGAAGAGCTGAGCAGCTCTCCATCTGAGCCATCTCTCCAGCCCTGGTTGGAAGACGTTTTATCATGGCTTTAAACTCAATACTTGCTTTTCCTCCTCTGTTTTTCATGGTCTCATGGTTCAATGTGAATAATCTCATGGGAAGAACTTTCTCCATATTATCTAGGTTTTCCAATTTGTTGGCATATATTTTTTCATAGTAATTCCTAATGATCCTTTATAATTCTGTTGTTATTGGTTATGATTTTTTGTTTTCTGAAGCTTCTCTTTCTCTGTCTCTCTCCCTTAACCCCTCTCTCCTCTCTCCCTCTTTCTCTATCTCCTTGGTAAACCTCGCTAGAGTATTGTCCATTTTGCTTCTCTTCAAGAACAACAACAAGCTGGGCAATTGTGGTGCATGCCTTTAATCCCAGCAATTGGGAGGCAGAGGCAGGAGGATCTCTGTGAGTTCAAGACCAGCCTGGTCTTCAAGAGCTAGTTCCAGGACAGCCTCCAAAGCCACAGAGAAACCCTGTCTCAAAAAAAAAAAAAAAAAAAAAAAAAACTAACAAACAAAAGAAGAACAACAAAAACTGAACACAAATGCAAGCCCTTTGTTTCACTGAACTTTTGTACTTCTTATTCTCAGTATTATTTCTTCTATGATTCTTATTTCACTGAGTTTGATTTGTTCTTCAATTTTTGTTCTTCTATTTTGTCTTGCTATGCAGTTCACTTTAATTTTTAATTCTTTAAAAACCATTTTTTTGTTTGTGTGTGTATGTCTCTTTGTTGTTTACACTGCTGACATTGAATCCAGTGCTACACATACTCTATCATTCATCTATACCCCAGGCCCCTTATTGGGTTGTTTATGGGAACTAGACCTTGATGCATATATTCAGTCCTATGAGATTTTTCTTCTCAACATTGGATTTACTATACCACATTAGTGTAGGCATATTGTGTTTTTATTATCATTATTCATAAATCAGTTGAGATTTCAAGGAAAATCTCTTAATTCATCACTGTCCATTCTCTTTAAAATGTGCTTGCTTTTCCCATGATGACTCCTAACTTTATTATGTTGTAATCAGAAAAGATAGTGTGCAATTTCAATTTTTTAAAAATAAATTTCAAACGTTTGTTTTGTGATCTAAAACACAATTTATTCTGAATAAATGTCTAAGTAGCTGGTGGACGGATTTGTCTGTAAATACATCCTCTCTTTGTTGGTGGTGTTTTTTTGTGTATTTAGTCTAATTGAGCTCTCTATTTATGAATATGGAACATTAAAATAATTATATGGTTATCTATATCTCCTTTTATGTGTAATAGTGTTTGTTTTATTAAACTAGGAATTCCAGCTGTGTGTGGTGGTAAACACCTTTAATCCCACACTTGGGAGGCAGTAGCAGGCAAATCTCTGTGAGTTCCAGGCAAGCCTGGTCTACAAAGTGAGTTCCAGGACAGCCAGAGCTGTTTACACAGAGAAGCCCTGTCTCTGTGTATATATTGGATTCTAACATTTTGTGCATATAAATTTAAAACCAAACTTAAGACTGGTGAGATGGCTCAGCAAGTACAAGCACTTGGCAACAAGCTCTGAGTCCCAAATGGTGAGTGAGAACCAATTCCTGAAAGTCATCCTTTGTCTAGCACATGTATACATGCCTGGTCTCAACCCTTTTCTTAGTCTTTGCTTCCTGACTACAGACTAAATGTGATTAAGCAGTATCATGTCTTGTACAATGCCTGCCTGACCAAGACAGACTGTACCCTCACATTGAGCCTAAATAAATACTTTGTTGTACAGAGTAAATAAAGTAAAGGGAGTAGGTGAATATGTATTGTTTGACACAGGCACGGCTATGTTAGAGACCCTATAAGAGTGTCAAAACTTTCCTCTGTTCTGGGTGATAATGTTGACAATGTATTTAGAAAACGACCACATAGCTTTCTTTCCTGGATGTTCATAGCCTGATGGGTGCCCACTACAGAGACTGTTCCTTCTGAGACTGGCTGAACCTGCTTCCTCCTTCAGCTGTAAGTAAAAACACTGCTTCCTTGTCAGGCTGTATAATAACTCTGCCTCCCTGTTCAACTGTGCATAATACACAGCTGGGCCTCCGGGGTGCTGAGGCTTTTTTATCTGAGCGCAGAGGACCCAACCCAGCTTTTTATGTGTGTTTGTGTGTGTGTTTGCCCTTTATTCATTCTCTCACTACTCCAGGTAGGTTAATCCTGAAGCCATCCATGGAGCTGCACTCTATCCCCCAAGTTGCTTCTGTCAGGCATATGGTCATAGCACTGTAGAGAAACGTGTTAAAGTTGTTGTTAGTTTGCTCAAATTAGAAGTCTGAAGATGGAGATGAAACATGAACCGTAGAGAGCACATTAAACAAAAAGTTTATTACAGGGTGGGAGAGAGAGAGGGGAAGAGAGAAAAATGGAAGAACAGAGAAGGGCAGAGAGTAAGAGAGAAGAGCTAGTGTTCGACCACTGGAAACGAGAGAGAGAGAGAGAGAGAGAGAGAGAGAGAGAGAGAGAGGTATAGAACTTTAAAGGGAAAGCCAAAAGTGTGCACTGAGGCTTCACACATGCACAAAGTCCTCATGCAGGTCATAATGTGTAACGAGTGATGTGGTGATGACATGGCAAGTCACTGTGTGTGCCCCACCCATTGTCAGGGGGGTGGGGTCTGGGGTCTGTCTCTTAAAGTGGTACAAGCAGATCAGCATTAATGCTTGAACCTTTCAAAAGTGTTTTGTCATATGGTAAATCTGTTTGTATTTCATGTCCTTTTGCTTGGAGTACCATTTTCCATCCTTCTGTCTGTATGTCTGTGCATTTTGAATAGTGAATTGGGTTTGGGTTTCTTTGGTTTGGATTTGGGTTTTCTACTCATCCAGGCCGCATCTTTAATTTTGACAAGTTAGTTCATTTACATTAGAGGTCACTTTTGACAGGTAGAATGCCCTCTTGTCATTCTGATGCTGTGAGGACTCTTTCCATTGCTTTGTCTCTTTCGGTTTGATGGTTTACAGTATTTATGCTGATTCCTTCCTGTTTTTCTATTGTGAGATCTATGTTTCCAAATGCTTTCATGACAATGCTAATTTTCTTTCATTTTGGGACCAAGAATTCCCTTAAGCAACTTTTGCGAAGCTTCTCTAGTCAATGTGTTTTTTCTCTTAGGACTTTATTTCTCTTTCATTTTTAAAGAATAGATTTACTGGCTTCTTGAAGTTACATTGTGTCAGAACTTGGTACATTGTTCTATCACTTCTTGGCCTGCAGGTTTTCTGCTGAGAAATCTGCTGTTAGTCCTAACCCTTTAAATGTGACTTGGCAGTGTTATATGAATATTTCCGAAGACTTCTTTTGTATTATGTTTTGGATGCCTTGTGTATAATATGTTGTTATGAAAATATGTTCTTGGCATGGATATTTGTAGTTCTATAAGCCCTCTGCACCTTTATGCTTTCATTTTGCTGATTAAGTATTCTAGGCCAATAACAACCTTACCTTCTAATCCATGGAACTTAATTTACATGGCTATCTGTCTGTTTAATGTTGTCTTAAAGATCTGGAGTGATCTATTCATCTTATTTCTTAGATTATTTTCCTCTCTTCAATTTGTAACTCAGTTCTAAAATTTGGATATTCTTTCTTCTGCTTGACCTGTTATAGAAACTTTCAAATATACTTTCAAATATCTGTGCATTTTTAAAGATGTTTTAGTTCTTTTCAAAATTCTTGTTTCTTCTGAATTTCTTGTTCATATACTCAGTAACATATACTACAATGTGTTATGGTGCTATTGCTATTGTCTAAGTCTTAGACCATTCCAATCTCCTTTGATGGTCTACTATGATCTCCCATAGTCAGTTCTAATGCAGCTGTAGATTTACTATTTTGTTTCTCTTTGTGGAAGAAGAAATCAGGTCTGGTGTGTTTCTTCTGCCATCTTGATATGTAAATGGCTGCACTTCCATTAGTAAGTGTTATTTGGCAAAATATACAGGTCAGGATGCTCCCAAAGTGAATGAGTTCTCCTGCTTATTCTAGAAATGTAGCTCTACTGCATGGACTGTAATAAATGTCACATATGTCTAAGAAGGTATAGAAAAGGGTTTTGTTTTTTTTCTTCTTAAAACCCATATTAATGTGTTCTTATGCTGGAAATAAAGAATCTGCACTAAGTTTTGATGAGAAAAATAATAAAATTTGAACCAATTCCTTCCAAAATGTAATTTTTTATCATATGAGCAGTAATTATTGTATAATAGAACCTAATTATAATGTCATTAATTTTAAATATATTTATTATGTTTTAAAATTTTTATTAAAGATGCTGCTATTCTGGGATATTTAGCCAAAAAATCACAAAAAGTAAATATCTGGAAGATTATAAAGAGTACCATATTATCAATGAAGAATTCCATTTCCCCTTGTGATTATTACACACATACACACACACATACTCACAAATACACACACACATGTACTCACTCACACACACACACACACACATACACACACATACTCACATACATACACATATACACACACACATACACACACATATACACACAATACTCCCTCACACACACATACTCACTCACTCACACACATGTACTCATGCACACACACACACATGTACTCACACACACACACACATACACACATACACATACACACACATACACACGCATACTCACATACACACACATACTCCCTCACACACACATACTCACTCACTCGCACACATGTACTCACACACACACACCATACTAACACACACACTCACATACACACATATTTATACACACATACTCACTTACACTACACATACTCCCTCACACACACATACTCACATACACACACATACTCCCTCACACACACATACTCACTCACTCACACACATGTACTCACACACACACACCATACTAACACACACACTCACATACACACATATTTATACACACATACTCACTTACACTACACATACTCCCTCACACACACATACTCACATACACACACACACACATTCATTTACACACACACACACACACACACACACACACACACACACACACACAGTCTGAGAAACTCTGAGACCAAGTAAACTTCCTTTCAAGTACAACAGAACCAATTTTAAGAACAACAGAATGTGGTGAAAGGGTTGGCAGTAAAATACGAAATGGAAACAGAGGGGCTGCATTAAGGATCACTTCAAATGACCATCAATCAAAGCTACTCAGACTGGAGAAATGCCTTTAAAGCAAAGCCAGTGAGGAGAGCCAACTGCAAGCCTACCAAAAGGGCTCTTGTTTTATTTTAATCTCCCCTCCCCATTTTCAATAAATTAAAATGACCAATGTCATTTTGTTTTAAAGGAATTTTAAAGTGACTATTATCCAAACTAAAGTCACAACTCCAAAAAGAGCTACCAAAAAGAAATATAACAAATCTTTCTGATGCTATATTTGGAAGAAGTTGTTTGGTTTTTTGTTTTGTTTTGTCCTTCCCTCAGAAGTGAATATGAAAAGATTTCTTAGATCATCCATGTGACCCCCCAGCTCTTATCCAGAAGTCAGGAAATTTGGTCCACTAATTTAATTACAGACTAAGTGGCACTGTGAGCATCTCTTTCTTTAAGGTGTCTACTGTCTGCAAAGTTCTTCAATGAATGCCAGCTCTGAGAAGAAAGAAAACTTCAACACAAACCAGCCCTGCCAACCATGCTTGGGGGATGTTATTTTGATCATTTCTCTGCTTTCTAAGTGGAATCCAAAGGAGTTTTCAAAGTGCCCTATTTTGCAGCTTTTATCCTCTAATGCAAACACCCAAACAAGGAGCCAAGACAGCCACCCAGTCTGGAAAGCCGAATTCAAATGCACACAGGAAGGAGTTTGTCAGAAAGAGGAGGAAAGGACCAGGGAAATCCTCAGCAAAGTAAGCTGGGCAGCCCAACAACTTACAACTCTCATTTTGGTAGGAGAATACCCTGCTGGAGTCCCGGAACGGTTTTGTGAGAACTGCCATTCACTGGAGGATGCTACACAAGGGCCAGGAAGTGCCCTGGTCATAAAGCCACATTCACAGTTATATACACAGCACAATATAATAAAAGCATGGTGACACAATTAATAAAATAATATAACTACGGACAGATGAGATGGCTTAGGGGGATACAGTGCTTGCCTTGTAAGATATGAAGAACCCATATAAAACATCAGATAAGATACATGAGGATGGTTATGTATTGGTCCCAAATCCCCTCACCCACACATGTACACACACACACACACACACACACACACACACACACACACACACACACACTCATTCCAATACCCAATACACCTCTTACTAATTATTTGGAAAATTCAAATTAAAGCTTTATTAATGAAATAAATTAAAATTAAAAGAAAATATCAAAATAGAACTTTTTCAACTGTCCAAATAAAAGTGTGCTAGCTGGGAATATTTCCTTTACTTAAACACATTTTGCATAGTTTGACTGCAATACTTGCCATCTTGTTTTTCTTTTTTCTTTGATATTTGCTGCAGTTTGGAGTTAAAATTGTTACAGGGAGACCTCCACCCCCACCCCCACCCCCACCCACAACCCAGAGACAAGCATTCAGATACAGTTTAAAGCTAATTGAAAATCTTTCTCCCAGCTGGCTGTATGACCATACTCAGGTATAGGTGGTATTAGTAGCCCTAAGCAAACCAAGCATGGGGTTTTTGATGGCAAAATCCACAGCTGGTCATTTCAATTGTTGGGCAACTGCAGTGAGGCTTCCCAGGAGCAAGCAGTCTGACCGAAGCTAAAATAAGTTAGCTGAGGCATCAAGGTGGGTAATTTTCTAGGAGATCAAATCCTACTTAAACCTGAAATGGCCTCAGCAAAAAGTCAAGAAGAAGGAACCACTCTCTGCCCTGTCACAAAATGTCCCCAAAGGCTTTCACACAAAGGGCTTGTTTCCACAGTGACATATTGGAAAGTGGTAGAAACTTCAAGATTTGAGGCGGCCTAGCTGGAAGTTTTAGGTCCTTAAGGATAACTTCAAGGTAGATTTTGAGGTCTGGTTCCTGTAAATGGGTCTTTATTTTGGTCCACCAGTCAGCTCCCAAATCATGACACGGAGACTTACTAGTTATGAATGCTCGACCTTATCTTAGGCTCCTTTCTTGCAAGCTCTTGTAACTTAACCTATTTCTCTCCATCTACATTTTGCCTCAGGGATTTTCACCTTTCTTTCCTTCTGTATATCTTACTCTCACTGCTTCTTGTGTCTGGCTGGCTGGTGGCTGGATGAGTCCCTCTGTCTCTCCCTGATTCTCTGCTTTCTTCTTCCTTCTTGAGCCTAGATTTCTCCTCCTACATATTCTCTCTGCCTGCCAGCCCTGCCTAACCTTTTTCTACCTAGCTATTGCTTGTTCAGATTTTTAGTAGACCAATCAAATACCTTAGGAAAGAAAATTTGAAGCAGCAACACATCTTTTCATAATGAAACAAATGCAGCAAATCAAATATAACCTTTATAACACTAACAAAGGCAGCAGAAACAAATGTAATATACCTGCACACAGTTAAAGTAATGTTCTGCAGAATAAACAAATGTAATACATTTTGCCTAGTCAAAATAATATTGTGCAACAGATTCCTCCTTTTTCTGTCTCTTTCACACCTATCCAAGAGGTAATTGAGCCTCTGTGCCCTGCCCTCCTTCTGTTACCACTGGCGCCTTCACAGACCCAAGCCATCAGACCGACAGCCTAGAAACTCTAAAGCTATGAACTACATTGACCTCACTTTTTAAAGTTGTTTTATCACAATAATTAATTACAAATGATGAAAAGCTGACAGTTATCATATTGCTAGCCTAATTTCTATTTGTCAATCTTGTATTAGTATTTTAATGATATTTTAAGAGCTATAACTCATGGTAGACTGATTCCCATTTTCCTGAAGAATCTCCATACTGATTTCCAAAGTGGCTGTACGAGTTGGCACTCCCACCAGCCCTTTCTCCCCATTTTTTCCAGCATAAACTGTCATTGGTGATTTTGATTTTAGCCATTCTGACAGGAGTAAGATGGTATCTCAGAGTTGTTTTAATTTGCATTTCCCTGATGGCTAAGGATGTTGAGCACTCTCTTAAATGTCTTTCAACCATTTTAGATTCCTCTAATGAGAATTCTCTATTTAGTTCTGTACCCCATTTTTAATTGAATTATTTGGTGTTTGGAAACTAGCTTCTTGAGTTCTTCGTAGATTTTGGAGATCAGCCCTCTATCAGATGTGGGGTTAGTGAATATTTTTTTTCCCATTCTGTGGGCTGCCATTTTGTCTTGTTGACTATGTCCTTTGCCTTACAGAAGCTTCTCAGTTTCAGGAGGTCCCATTTATTAATTGTTGATCTCAGTGTCTGTGCTACTGGTGTTATGTTCAGGAAGTGGTCTCTGGTACCAATTCATTCAAGAGTACTTCTCACTTTCTCTTCTAAGAGGTTCTGTGTGGATGGATTTATGTTGAGGTCTCTGATCCATTTGAAATTAACTTTTGTGCATGGTGATAGATATGGATCTATCTGCAGTCTTATACATGCCAGAGTCTAGTTATACCAGCCACTGTTGAAGACTACCACAAGATCCAGCAATTCCACTCTTAGGTATATGCCCAAAAGATGCACATTCATACAATAAGGACATCTATTCAACTATGTTCATAGCAGCATTATTTGTAATAGCCAGAACATGGAAGCAAAGTATATGCCCCTGAAATGAAGAGTGGATAAAGAAAATATGGTACTTTTATACAATAGAGTATTACACTATTCAGGGAAATAATGGAATCTTGGCATTCACAGGCAAATGGATGGAACTAGAAGAAACCATCCTGAGTGAGGTAACCCAGTCACAAAAAGACAAACATGGTATATACTTACTCACATATAGATTTTAGTCATGGAACAGGGGATTGCAAGCCTACAATCTCACCACTAGAGAGTCTGAGAAACAGGGAGGACCCTAAGAAAAACATGCATGGTACCCCAGAAAAGGAGAATGGAACAAACAGGTTCTCCTGAGAAAGTTGGGAGGAAGCTTGGAGGGGAGAGGGAGCTGGGAGAAAAAGAAAGGGAGAAGAGGAGGGGAGAGGAGGACATAGGGGAGCAGAAAGGTTGAGTCTCGGGAAGAATTGAGGAGAGCATGATAAGAGATATTGTTAATAGAGGGAGCCATTATAGTTTTAAAGAGAAATCTGGCACTAGGGAGATTTCCAGAGATCTACAAGGATGACACCAACTGGCAATCTAAGCAATAGTGGAGAGGCTACCTTGAATGACCCTTCCCGATAATGAGATTGATGACTACATTATATGTCATCCTAGATCCTTCACCCAGTGGCTGATGGAAACAGAGGCAGATACCCACAGCTAAACACTGAACTGAACTCTGGGACCAAAGGAGTCAAGGCCAGGCTGATGAAACCCACAGAAACAGCTGACCTGAATGAAGGGGAGCTCATGGACCCCAGACTGATGGCTGAGAGGTCATGGGACTGATCCAGACCCCCTGAACGTGGGTGTCAGTGAGGAGGCCTCAGCAAATCTATAGGGCCTTGGGTAGTAGATCAGTAATTATCCCTGGTGCAGGAATGGACATTGGGAGCCATTCCAAATGGAGGGGTGCTCTTAGTCTGGATACATGGGGGAGGAACTAGGCTCTGCCTGGGATGATATAACAGACTTTTGAGATCCCACATGGAGGGCCTCACCCTCCCTGGGTAGTGGAGGGGAGGATGAAGTGGGGGCTTAGGGGAGGAGGGGAGGGAGAGGGAACTGGGATTGACATGCGAAGCAAGCTTGTTACTAATTTAAATAAAAAACAGCTATAACTCACTTGGCTGTTCGGCTATGATGTGCCAATTTTCTCAAAATGCAAAGATTATTCCAATTTGCCATGTCTAATATAATCTAATATATGAATCTCTAATTCCTTTAGCTTACATTACTTCTTTGAATTTCCTCATGCTAATAGGAAATGATTTATACAAATAAGAAACAGTAAATTAAATTAAATATTGGAATTATGCTTTTTTATTTTTCAAGACAGAATTTTTTTGTGTAGCTTTGGAGCCTGTCCTGGAACTTACTCTGTAGACAAGGCTGCCCTTGAACTCACAGAGGTCTGCCTGCCTCTGCCTCCCAAGTGCTGGGATTAAAGGTGAGGGCCACTACCACCTGACTGAATTATGATTGTTATCCTGGCTTTTGTTACAGGTGTTAATATTATGTGTTACTTTTCAAATACATTTATTTTACATTGTGAGTGAATTCATACCTTATAATACTGACATACTACTTACAATGTTAAATGAGAATGTTTTTTCTCTTCTTTGCTATTCAGGTCTTATTACACTATGAGAAAATACTTTTCTTTATTTGGTAATTTTAGTTTTCTAAACCTTAGTATGTTAGTATGTTTTCTGAGACTCTAGGAATGAAAACAATAACATATAAAACTATGTACTTTTTTCTGCATGTCAAAACATAAAATTAAAAGTCAAGCCAAAAAGTGAGAAAACATTAAACGGCTCATACTTCATTAATATCTTTTCCATATCATGATAACATGCCTGGCCTTCCTCCCAGCAGGACTGACTGTGCATGAGTGTCTCCTCCTGTCATCCCCTGTTACTCCACATTTCCTCCCTAGTACCTTTGGTAAATGTAATTGGCCTCCATAATCTCATAAGGAGCAGCACTATCAGGAGGTGTGACTTTGGTGGAGTGGGTGTGGCCTTGATAGATGGAGTGTGTCACTGTGGGGGTGGACTTTGAGGTCTTTTGCTTAATCTTTGCTCAGTGTCACACTCAAAGGGTTTCCTGTTGCCTGCAAGATGTAGCACTGTTAGCTACAGTACAGTGTCTGCCTGTGTGCCACCATGCTCCCCACCATGATGATAATGACTTGAACCCCTGAAACTCTAAGCAAGCTACCTCAATTATATGTTTTCTTTACAAGACTTACCATGGTCATGATGTCTCTTCACAGGAATGAAAACCTGAAGACGGAGCCTATGGAGGGAAGAAGACGAGGACCTTGTAATGTCCTCTGAGTTATCTGTGGTTGCGTACAAATGCCATCTTCTCCTGCTGTAGATCCCACAGGTCACCTGTGCCAGGGCTTCCAGGTCAAAGCACCCTACGTTCAATACAGTACCTGTCGTTTTCTTTGAAACAATTGTGTTTGGTTTAATTCATCTCTCTGAGCTCTTCCCCTAACCTGCAGTTTGAAACTGCCCTTAACTCATCGTGGATGAAATTCCTCCTGAGAGATCATTTCCTCCCAAAGTGAAAATCTGTCTTTCTCCTAGAAAATGGAACTATTGGTAATTTTAAGAGGTTAACTCACTAATTTCTAACTGTAAAGGTTCACTCTGGTCCACAGAATTCTATAAGCAATGAAATAATCCTATATGGACTTTGCATGTTCATTTTTTTGGGGGGGTGTTGAGACAGGGTTTCTCTGTGTAGCTTTGGAGCCCATCCTGGTGCTCGCTCTGGAGACCAGGCTGGCCTGGAACTCACAGAGATCTGCCTGCCTCTGCCTCCTGAGTGCTGGGATTAAAGGTGTGCTCCACCAATGCCCAGCTTGCATGTTCATTTTATAACAGGCAGCAGATTAACCATTTTAAAAGGACATTTTCATGTTTTGCTAGGCAGAAATTGAAATGTAGGTAAATTTTGCATTATAATTATATTCCAGCTTCAAGAAAAACAGGTAGCCTATTTAAACTTAACAACACAAACTTGTTAGTCTATGAGAAAGACATAATGAGCCACATTACAAGAGTCTAATTAAGAAGCATTAAATTTTACTAAACTCTTTCTAACTAGTACACAACCCAATTGTACTAGTTACTTCTCTGTTGCTGGGATAACACACCTTTATCAAAAAGCACCTGAAGAGAGAAGGATTTGTTTGAGTTTACATCTCCAGATGGATGTAGTAAAGGTTGTCAGGCAAAGAAGCCTGAAGCAAGATGCAGATGTGGCAGCAGGCACAGGATAAAGAGAGGTCAGGTCTTCAACTGAGAACATGAAGCAGAGAACCTGCCAGCATTGACATACTTCGTAGGAAATGCAATTCCCAAAACCTCACCAAATACCACCACCTGCCAGGGGCCAGGCATTCAAATACCTTTGTCTATGCTGGACATTTCTTACTTGAAGCACCATGCTAACCTGAAATGCAAAGTGCTTGAAGGGATTCTTTGGGTGGGAAGAGCTTTCCATTTAGCATCTAAGCACATAAGATACGCTTATGTGTCTCTCCAGTCTGCTCCAGTTGTCTTTTTAAAACAGAATTCCTGCCTGAAATTAGATATTTTATTTCACACTAGAATGTTGCACTCACATTCCCTGGTACCTGGAATGCTTGGAATATCCCACAAGCAAAGGAATAAGCAATTCTAAATAAATAATTCACTGTGTTGCCTTCAAGGATTCAAGATCTTAATTATCTGTTTGTGTGTTTGTTTGTTTGCTTGCCTCTCTGTCTATTCTTTGGAGGCAAGCCCAATACAAACATGGGTTAGCATAAACCCCTCAATTTTTTGTAAAAGAAGCT
Organism: Cricetulus griseus; assembly: GCF_003668045.3. Lineage (NCBI taxonomy): Eukaryota > Metazoa > Chordata > Mammalia > Rodentia > Cricetidae > Cricetulus > Cricetulus griseus. The sequence goes on from NC_048595.1 coordinate 261,031,428, forward strand.
TTCTTCCTTGGATGTTGAGTAACAACATATCTGGCCTCCAAAATAAACCACTCAACTGCCTCAGATATTTGGGAATGAATGCTTACCCACTAATTGGCTTCAGCTGTTTTTTCTCTCTCCCTCTTCATTATTTGAGCTGAGAAAGCAGCTGTTTGGCAAATGGTTGAGCCCTAAGTCACATGGCTAGTGATTTATGCACGTCAATGTGCTAATGGAAGCCTTGTAGAGCATGGTTTTGTTTATTTGATTGTTAAAGGCCAGAGTTAATGAATCATGACTTTGTTTAAATGCACAGTGAGCCCAGTCTTATGGTGGAGCTCTTCCTTAGGGAGAGTCTTCTTCATATTTGTTTCTAATCTATTATAACATGCTTGGTTTAACCTCCTGGGTGCTATAAGGAAGCAGTGAGAATTACAGATAAAGACCTACGCTTTTATAAAATTTGATGTGTTTACATGTAAGCGGGAGGAAATGTAGCACAGAGAATGTGCCTTGAATTCTTTGGTCCAAGCACACTTGCGGCACTTTTTCATGTGTCCATTTACATAATGAATACATGAATTCTATCATGATGGCTTCTGGGGATATCAAGGGCTTTGTTCCAGGTAGAAATTATTAAAGTGATATTGAGTAGTTCACTAAAAGATTGGTCAGCTCATTACAAATGCTTTTCTTCCTCTGTAATTAAAGTAAATTCTGTGTCTTGTTACTGACATCCTGGGTCTGGGCCAGGTGTTTTCAGGTCCTAGGCCTCTTACTGAAGAATGAAATAAAGGTGCACACATATTTGGGAAGGAGTAAGAATATTTCATTCAAAACAAAACAATAGTACGTCTTTTAGAAGGGAATGCCCTGTAAGATGGAAAGGGACTTCTTTATTATATTTGAGCAAGCCCTCATCACTGCCTGGGGCTTCCTTTGATGGGGTTCAAGGAAAGGAATGTGGTTACTAGGAACATTATGTAAGTTGTTCTCTATTTCAGTTGACAGATTTTAGATTATAAAACCATTTCTCTATGGTGCATGCCCCAATCCATCTGATTTTCATCATATGCATTCCCAATAATGCATAGGCATAAGTTTGTAAATAGGGGTTCTTCCTAAAAAGTCCAATTACAGGACAGTTTGCCTTATGGAGCATGCACTCAAAACCAGTATAGGCCAGATCAGCCTGGTGCTGGCATTTTGAAAACATTTGAAAAGACTGCTTTTGTTGGTCATAAGAGAACTTATTCCATTGCTTGGAGTCGGGTGTGCATGTAGTTCATGGAAAATGGGGGTCCTAGGTTGCTAATTGGTTGTCAGGTGTGGTGTTTGGGAGATTTTTTTTATTTAGCTATACATTCTTCCCCACCTCCCTTCCCCCCTTCCCTTTCCCCTTACTCTCTCTGCCCTACCCCCCATGCTCCAAATTTACTCAGGAGATCTTGTCTATTTCCCCTTCCTAGGCGGTTCCATGTATGTCTCTCTTAGGGTCTTCTCTGTTACCTAGGTTCTCTGGGTTTGTGACCTGTAGGTTTGTTGTTCTTTACTTTATGGCTAATATCCACCTATGAGTGAGTAAATTTTATATTTGTCTTTCTGAATCCAGTTACCCCACTCAGGATGACTTTTTCTACTTCTGCCCATTTGCCTGCAAATTTCAAGATGTCACTATTTTTTTTATTGCTGAGTAGTACCACATTTTCCTTATCCATTCTTTGGTTGAGGGGCATCAAAGTTGTTTCCAGGTTCTTGTGGTTATGAATAATGCTGTTATAAACATATAAGCACAGGTAAAGTTCTGAGGTTGCCAAGTACACTGTTAGAAGAGAGGGCTATGTGAAGTGTATGTGCAGGTAAGGGCCCTAGATTGGCAACTGCATTGTTAGAAAAGGGGTATTTGTAAAGAGCCTGGGATGCTAAACTAGCCCTTATGCTTGTCTGGCTCAGTCTAATTAAGAACAAGATTAAGAATAGTTTCACTGCATTCCAGCAGTCATAATCACATTCAAGTAAACATAAAGTAACAAAAATGACTATAAAAGCAAAATATAAAATGAGGAACTTTACCTTCAGAGTCTGTGATGTTTGGGTTGGGCTCATCTTAAAGCAGAGAAGAAATTAATGGCACCTTTTAAAGATTCTCCTCACTACATGTTGTTTCATTCTTCTAGAGCAACTACTTCTTGTCTTTAATCTTTTATGGTAGAAAACCATTTACCCAACACATAACTTAGTCAAACTTTAACTAATTTAACTTCTACTTAATTATGACTTGGTGCTATCTATAACACTAGAACTTTAACAACCAACTAGTTTAAAGGTAAAATGCAAACCCTCAGGGGAGGTAAGTACATTGTGACTGCATGGAGGTAACGTTTCTATCCACTCTGGGAACTAGTGCCTCACTCTGCTACCTGTTTCACTTCTGTAAAGAAATATATAGATGGAATCCCAGTTGCCTGTTCTTTGTTATATAACTTTTGCAAAAGTTGTATAACAACACTATTGCCAAGAACAATGCGATTTCCCTTCCTTTTCTTCTAGAAAGTGTTTAAGGTGTGTATTTGCCTAGAAACCATTTTTCAGTTGATTTATGTTCATGGCATGAAATTTTTTAAATCCCATTTTATTTTTCTGCATGTAGACATCTAGGTTTGCAATATCACTTATTGAAGAGACTGACATTTCTTTATTGTGTGTTCTTGGTTGAAAATCATTGACCACAAGTGCACAGGTTTGTTGCTGACCTCTCTAACCTAACAGTGCATATGTTAATGTCAATATCATACTATTTTGACACAATGGGTAAACACACTGAGAATGAAGTAGTTCTCAAACTAAAAATATCTTGTGTATTTGTGTGAATGCCCATAGACCTCCCCATCGCCTCTGCTCTTGTCATGCCCCACTTAGTTCCATGCTTGGAGTGAATCTACATGGTTTAGTACTGGGAGTAAAATCCAAGAACCCTGGGGACTGGGAATTCATGGAAAGTATTGTTAGCATAAATGAAGACATGGAAGCAATCAAAGAACCATGAGTAGGGAACCTAATTATTTTACCTTATATATTGAAGGCAAAAGTGAGTCCCGAGAATATTAAAACTATGACAATGTTACATAAGAAATAAATACTAAGATGTTTGTAACTTTTTGAAGACTAGAGAAATTTTCTCTAATTGATGGGATGTGTGCCAACATGCATTTTAAAATCACATATGGTAACTCTCATGTAGTATAAGGCATAGTGTAGAATGTATATTCTCATGTATCTTTATGGACTATTCTTTTTATGCCAATCAGCCACAAATGGAGAGAGTTCACATGCCAGAAAAAGCAGGAGCACAAGAAAATGGTTTCCAACTTACTTTTGAAAGTTAACTTAAAAATTTAAGACTTTCATATATGACTGCTGTATTTACATCACTTCCCCCTTCTTCTGTCCTGCCAACTCTACCTGTGCTCTGCCCCCTGCTGCTACCACTCAAATTCATGGCCTTTATTCTTTAATTATTACTGTTACATGAAGCATTTTTTAAATTTCATTAAAGCACATTGTAGTGCCTTCTATTCCTTCATAGCCATTTGATTCTTCTCTTTTATCTGTCCATTCAGAATGGAATTTCATATGTGCCCCAAGACTGAAGAGATAATAATGCAGTCAGATATAAGTATAGTAGGTGTGGAGGTGGCTAATGCAAAGAGCAGCCTGGGGATGAGAAAATCGCTCAGTTGGTAAAATGCCTGCTGTCCAAGACAGTTCATCTGAATCCAGATTCCCAGTACCCAGCAAAAAGTAGGGCATAGTGGCACACACCTGTAGCCCAAGCCATGGCAATGGGGGAAAAGGAGAGGAAGCAGTGCATTCATGAAATTTCATTGTCTGGCCAGACTAGATGAATCAGTGGGAGTTCAATAAGAGAATCTGTTGCAAATGACAGAGAATGATAGACAACACCTGAAGTTATTTATTTATTTATTTATTTATTTATTTATTTATTTATTTATTTGTTCAAGTTAGGGAACAAGCTTGTTTCACATGTAAGTCCCTTCTCCCTCTTCCTCCCCTCACCCCCATTCCTCCTCCCCCACCCCAACCTACCCTCCACCCCATCCACCCACCACTTCCCAGGCAGGTTAGGGCACTCAACAGGTGCTCTGCAAAGTCCACCAAATCTTCCTGTGCTGGGCCTGGGCCCTTCCCCATGTGTCCAGAGCCAGAGTGTAATGCTTCACGTGGGATGGGCTCTCAAAGTCCCTTCTGCATCAGGGAAAAATACTAATCCATTACCAGAGGCTCCCTGGAGTGCAGAGGCCTCCTTATTGACATCCATGTTCAGGGGTCTGGATCAGTCTTGTACTGGCCTCCCAGACAGCATCTGAGATCAATGTGCTCTCCCTTGTTCAGGCCAACTGTTCCTGTGGGCTTCTCCAACCTGGTACAGACCCCTTCGTTCTTCATTCCTCCCTCTCTTCAACTAAATTACAGATTTCAGCGCAGTGTATATCTGTGGATGTCTGTCTCTGCTTCCATCAGTCACTGGATGAGGGCTCTGGGATGGCAGAAAGAGAAGTCATCAATCTCATTTAAGGGGAAAGGCTTTTAGGTTATCCTCTCCAACATTGCCTGGATTGTCAGATCGTGTCATCCTTGTAGGTCTCTGGAGATCTCCCTAGTTCCAGATCTCTTCTCAGACCTATAGTGGCTCTCTCTGATATGGTATATGGCTCTCTCTCTCTCATCCTGCTCTTTCTCCTCTTTTCTTCCCCCAACTCAATATTTCTGCTCCTCCATTTCCTCTATTCTACTCCTCTTCTCCTGCTCTTATTGTGGCAGCTCCCTCTCCCCTATCCTCATGCTCACAATTTGCTCAGGAGTTCATGCCACTTCCCATTCCGGGGGACCATTTATCACTTAGAGTACTTCATATTTCCTGGTTTCTTTTGGTGAAGAGGATTATAGGCTGGTAATCGTTTGCTCTATGTCTAATATATATATATATGAGTGAATACATACCATGTTTGTCTTTTTGTGACTGGGTTACCTCACTCAGGATGGTTTCTTCTAGTTCCGTTCTCGCTATTACGAACAATGCTGCTATGAACATGGTTGAACATATGTCCTTGTTGTATGAACATGCACTATTTGGGTATATACCCAAAAGAGGAATGGCTGGATCTTGAGGCAGACTGATTCTCCCATTTTTCTGAGCAACCACCATACTGATTTCAAAAGTGGTCTTACGAGTTCGCACTCCCACCAGTGATGGAGGGGTGTTCCTTTTTTTCCACATCCTCTCCAGCATAGATTGTCATTGGTATTTTTGATTTTAGCAATTCTGACAAGTGTGAGGTGGTATCTCAGAGTTGTTTTGAGTTGCATTTTCCTGATGTCCAAGGATTTCGAGCACTTTCTTAAGTGACTTTCAGACATTTCAGATTCCTCTGTTGAGAATTCCCTATTTAGTTCTGCACCCCACTTTTTAATTTCATTGTTTGGTGTTTTGGTGGCTAGATTCTTGAGCTCCTTATATATTTTGGAAATCAGTCCTCTGTCAGATGTGGAATCGGTGAAGATCTTTTCCCATTCTGTGGGTGGTCGTTTTGTCTTACTGTCGGTTCCTTTGCCTTACAGAAGCTTCTCAGTTTCAGGAGGTCCCATTTATTAATTGCAGACCTCAATGTCTGTGCTACTGGAGTAAAGTTCAGGAAGCAGTATCCTGTGCCAATTTGTTCAAGGGTTATTCCCAATTTCTCTTCTAGAAGATTCAGTGTGGATGGATTTATGAAGAGATCTTTGATTCATTTGCACTTAAGTTTTGTGCATGGTGACAGGTATGGATCTATCTGCGATTTTCTGCATGTCTGAATCCAATTGTGCCAGCAGCATTTGTTGAAGACGCTATCTTTTTCCATTATATAAATTTAGTACCTTTGCCAAAAATAAGGTGTTCGTAGATGCATAGGTTAATTTCTGGGTTTTCAATTCGATTCCATTGGTCTATCTGTCTATTTTTGTGCCAATACCAAGCTATTTTCAGAACAATGGCTCTATAGTAGAGCTTGAAGTCAGGGATGGTGATACCTCCAGAAGATCCTTTATTGTAAAGAGTTGTTTTGGCTATCCTGGGTTTTTTATTTTTCCATATATAGTTGAGTGTTGTTCTTTCAATGTCTGTGAAAAACTGTATTGGGATTTTGATGGGGATTGCAGTGAATCTGTAGATTGCTTTTGGCAGGATTGCCATTTTTACTATGTTAATTCTACCTATCCAAGAGCATGGGAGATCTTCCCATTTTCTGATATCTTCTTTAATTTCTTTCTTTAAAGTCTCAAAGTTCTTATTGTACAGGTCTTTCACTTTTTGGGTTAGTGTTACCCCAAGATATTTTATGCTGCTTGTGGATATTGTGAAAGGTGATGTTTCCCTGATTTCTTTCTCATTGGATTTATCACCTGTATATAGTAGGGTTACTGATTTTTTTTTTAGTTAATTTTGTATCCTGCTACCTTGCTGAAGGTATTTATTAGCCATAGGAGTTCCCTGGTACAGTTTTTTGGGGTCACTAATGTAGACTAACTAGCATGTCATCTGCAAATAGTGAAAGTTTGACTTCTTCCTTTCCAATTTGTATCCCTTTGATCCCCCTTTCTTGTCTTATTGCTCTAGCTAGAACTTCAAGTACAATATTGAAGAGATATGGAAAGAGTGGACAGCCTTGTCTTGTTCCTGATTTTATAGGAAACCCTTTGAGTTTCTCTCCATTTAGTTTGATGTTGGCTATTGGTTTGGGGTATATTGCATTTATCATGTTTAGATATGTTCCTGTTATTCTGTTCTCTCCAAGATCTTTATCATGAAGAGATGTTGGATTTTCTCAAAGGCTTCTTCAGCGTCTAGTGAGATGATCATGTGGTTTTCTTTTTCAGTTTGTTTATGTGGTGGATTACACTGATGGATTTTCATATGTTGAACCATCCTTGCATCCCTTAAGTCTACTTGGTCATGGTGGATGATTTCTCTGATTTGTTCTTGGATTCGGTTCGCCAATATTTTATTGAGTATTTTAGCATCGATGTTCATGAGGGATATAGGTCTGTAGTTCTCTTTCTTAGTCATATCTTTGTGTGGCTTGGGTATCAAAGTGATTGTAGCCTCATAGAAAGAGTTTGGCATTATCCCATCTGCTTCTATTGTGGGGAACAGTTTGAGGAGTGCTGGAATTAGCTCTTGTTTGCATTTCTGTTAGAATTCTGCAGTGAAGCCATCTGGCCCTGGGCTTTTTTTGGTTGGGAGGCTTTTGATGACTGCTTCTATTTCATGAGGGGTTATAGGTCGATTTAAACTGTTTATCTGATCTTGGTTTAATTTTGGTAAGTGATATTTATCCAGAAAACTGTCCTTTAGATTTTCCTTTAGATTTTCCAATTTTGTGGAATTCAGGTTTTCAAAATATGACCTGAAGATTCTCTGGATTTCCTCAGTGTCCATTGTTATATCCCCTTTTCATTTCTGATTTTGTTAATTAGCATGCTCTCTCTCTCTCTGCCTTTTGGTTAGTTTGGCTAGAGGTTTGTCTATCTTGTTGATCTTCGCAAAGAAACAATTCTTTGTTTCATTGATTCTTTGTACTGTTTTCCTAGTTTCTACTTTGTTGATTTGGGTTCTCAGGTTGATTATTTCCTGGCATCCACTCCTCCTTGGTGAGTTTGCTTCCTTTTGCTCTAATGCTTTCAGTTGTTCTGTCAATTCTCTAATGTGACTTTCCTCCAGTTTCTTTATTTGTCACTTAAGGCTATGAACTTCCCTCTTAGCACTGCTTTCAGAGTGTCCCATAAGTTTGGGTATGTTGTGTCTACATTCTCATTAAATTCTAGGAAGTCTTTAATTTCTTTTTTTATTTCTTCCTCAACCCAGGAATGGTGTAATTGGGTGTTATTCATTTTCCACGAGTATGTAGGTTTTCTGCAGTTTGTATTGCTGTTGAATTCTTGCTTTAAAGCATGGTGATCTTGTAAGATACAGGGGGTTATTTCAATACTTTTGTAACTGTGGAGGTTTGCTTTGCTGCCAACTATGTAGTCAATTTTTGAGAAGGTTCCATGTGGTGCTGAGAAAAAGGTATATTCTTTTGTGTTTGGATGGAATATTATATAGATATCTGTTAAACCCAGTTGGGTCATAACTTCTTTGAGATCCTTTGTTTCTTTGTTAAGTTTCTGTCTTGTAGTCCTGTCTAGTGGTGTAAGGGGGGTGTTGAAGTCTCCTACTATAAGTGTGTGTGGTTTTATGTGTGGTTTAAGCTTTAGTAATACTTCTTTTACAAATGTGGGTGCTTACGTATTTGGGGCATAGATGTTCAGGATTGAGACTTCATCTTGATGGACTTTTCCTGTGATGAGTATGAAATGCCCTTCTTCATCTCTTTTGATTGATTTTAGTTCTAAGTCTAATTTGTTAGATATTAGGATTGTTACACCAGCTTGTTTCTTGAGCCCATTTGATTGGAAAATCGTTTCCCATCCTTTTACTCCAAGGTATCGCTTGTATTTGAAGTTGAGGTGTGTTTCTTGTAAACAGCAGAAGGATGGATTCTGTCTTCGTATCCATTCTGTTAGCCTATATAATTTTATGGGTATATAATTTTATTGGCATTTAGGGATATTAATGTCCATTGTTCATTGGTTCTTGTTTGTTTTGGATTTATTGTTGGTGGTGTCATTGTGTGTGGATTTTGCCCTCCTGCTTCTTTTTGTGTTTGTTAAATTAGATTATCTATCACTTGTATTTTTGTTAGTGTAGTTATGTTTGTTGAGTTGGAGTTTTCCTTCCAGAACATTCTGTAGTGCTGGATTTGTGGATATGTATTGCTTAAATCTGTTTTTTTTTTTGTCATGGAATATCTTGTTTTCTCCATCTAGAGTGATTGAGAGTTTTGCTGGGTACAGTAGTCTGGGTTGGCATCCATGCTCCCTTACTGCTTGTAGGGTATCTAGGGTATCTATCGAAGACCTTCCTGCTTTCAGAGTTTCCATTGAGAAGTCCGGTGTGATTCTGATTGGTTTGCCTTTATATGTTACTTGGCCCTTTTCCTTGGCTGCTCTTAATATTTTCTCTTTATTCTGTAGATTTGGTGTTTTGATTATTATGTGTCAGGGGGACTTCTTTTTGTGGTCCAGTCTGTTTGGTGTCCTGTAAGCTTCTTGTACTTTCATAGATATATCCTTCCGTAGTTTGGGGAAGTTTTCTTCTATGATTTTGTTGAATATGTTTTCTGTACCTTTAAGCAGTGTTTCTTCACCTTGTTCTATACCTATTATTCTTAGGTTTGGTCTTTCATGGTGTCCCATATTTCCTGGATATTTTGTGTTAGGGATTTGTTGGTCTTGAGGTTTTCTTTGGTTGATGAATGTATATCCTCTAGGGAGTCTTCAATAGCTGAGATTCTCTTTTCCATCTCTTGAATTCTATTGGTTATACTTACATCTTTAGTTCCTGATCATTTATCCAGCCTTTCCATTTCCAGCATCGCCTCATTCTGTGTTTTCTTTATTGTGTCTATTTCAGCTTTCATGCTTTGAACTGTTTCAAGAACTTCCTTCATTTGTTTGGTTGTTTTTTCTTGGGTTTCTTTAGATTCTTTAAGAGA